>NC_056628.2:82099021-82435937 GCF_002870075.4 Lactuca sativa | reverse complement strand
TTTCTTATTAAAATATGATAGAGTTGTTTGTAATATTATTTAAGTGAGCTTGTAAAAAAAAATGCAAAATTAGTATGGTTAAGGATACGAAAGTGTTGTTTAAATGATTGTAACTTTTTATGAAAAAAATTACATGAAAATTTTCTTTCTCTAAATTAAAATCTTTTTAAATGCTTATTATATATATATATATATATAAATATATATATAATATATATATATATATATATATATATATATATATATATATTATATATATATATATATATATATATATATATATTATGAACATTTTGAAAACCAGATTTTAAAAAACGAGGTTGTTTAGATATCATATTTTATTTTAAAAGATTACAAGTTTTTTTTATTAAAAAAACTGTTAAATATAATATAATCTAAAATGAAATGATTCAAAATATTTATGATTTTAAAAAATATACGTTTCAACATTTTAAATGATTCTTAATTTGTTATGATCTAAAAATAGTTTTTTTAATTCAAATATTTTATGATATTTAATTATATCATTTATGATTCAAAATTAAATTATCCAAAATTATTATAAACAAAAATACAAAATACTATGATTCATAATAATTTGGTCAAAATTTTTATAATCCAAAAATATATGATGCTTAGTATTTTTATTATTTAAATTTTTTATAATTGTTAAACGCTAAAAAATCAAAACCATATTTAATTTTAAACATAAAAAAACAAAAAACCAAAAATAAAATAAAATAAAAACCTGAGTATAAATACAGTAAATTTAAATAAAATAAATAAAATAATTGAATTTAAATGATTACTTAAGGACTTAATAATAAAATATTATTTATTATAAAATTTACAATCTTTAAGAGTTAAAAGTATTTAAACAAGGTTAAAAAATTATTATGAAGTAGGAAACTGAAAGTGTCGGAAAAAAATTATAGAAATTACTATTAAGGAGTCAAATGAAAATAAAAAATTAAAATATGTTTATTTGATTATATGTAACTATAAGTCTATAATATGGTTAAATTTTGGAAATTTGATATATATTATATATATATATTAATATATATATATATATATATATATATATATATATATATATTATAATATATATATATATATGGCTAGGTTATTTTGTTTTCACTATATATTATGTGCATGTATGTTTAATTCTTGACCAATCATTTAGTTATTTTAAAAAGTAATTAATGCATATTACATGTTGAAAATATAATGAATATTAATTACATCTTCAGCATTTAATATGCATTAATTAGTTTCTCAAAATAACTAAAATGATTGATCAAGAATCAATCATATATGCACACAATAGATAGTGAAAATATTTGAACCTAACTCTTGTTCTCTCTCTCTCTCTCTCTCTATATATATATATATATATATATATATATATATATATATATATATATATATATATATATATATATATATATTCAATCATAATCTGTCATTCATTAAACTAAAAGTTCAATTGTCATCGTACAATGAGTGGGATGGCAAACAGACAACAAGCTGTGACGCTAAGCCTTTTCGAATGGTAAAACTAATTCTTTTAAAGACTACATCCGAAGATCTAGGAGATATACATTTTTTAAAGACTATATATATATATATATATATATATATATATATATATATAAATATTAATATTTTTTTTTGACAAAATAGTCGTTGCTGACCGTTTGGCAATGTTCCCTTTCCCAATCCCTCAAACGCTCACAAATTCAAAGTTCACCAACGATAGATGACCACTGTCGGTAAAACCACCACCACATTGCGATGTTCACTGACGGTGAAAGGGTGATATGTTGAATACTACCGGTGACACCTTCACCACACCATGTAGCCTAATAGAACGAGTCGTTGAGATTCTCCTTATTATTATTTTAGTCATCATCGAAGTCGGAATATATAAGGAAAATGACTTACCGAGGTAATCATCTTTGTCACTTTATTTATATTTAGGTAACTTTTTTATTTTTGTAAACATTTAACCATTTGATTTGTTATATGTGTTCACATATTGTCAATGTCACCAATTATAGCAGATGACAATGTTAATATGTGAACAAATTAACAAGTTAAATCGTTAAATGTGTACAAAAAAAACTTGACTACACGTGAACAAAACGAAAAGTTAATTATCATGATAAGTTATTTTCCCCACTTTTAATAGCGATTTTATTTTCATATATGTTTTTATTATTTTTTTCAACCATTATTTTTAAAATATTCATAATTTTCTAAATATTTATTAAATATTGATCAATTTTAAACTTTACTTTTTAATTAATAAATATGGTTTTGTTTTGTGAAATATTTTATATATCATCTTATATATATATATATATATATATATATATATATATATATATATATATATATATATATATATATATATTGTTTTTAAGTATATACACAATATTTTTAAAGTAAATAATATCTAAAATAAACTTAAACAAATTAAATATGTAACAATAAGTATGGAAGATCTTTAAAAAATATAAAAAAAAATAATATTACTTAGCAAGCCAACTTTTGTGGGACTAGCCCACTTGGTAGATGTTTCCCTTTTAGATTGGAGTTCTCGAGTTTTATTCGTGATGTAAACAATTTAGTGATACTAACTTCTAACCACTAACACACACACACACACACATATATATATATATATATATATATATATATATATATATATATATATATATATATATATATATATATATATATATATATATATATATATATATGTATGTTACTTAGCAAATATAAAAACAAAAAGAATATATATAATGTAAATGTTTTATAATTATTCAAATTTTTTAATACTTTTTAATTAGAAGTTTATAAATTTTTAATTTTTTTAATAAAACGTTTTCAACTAGTATTTAGTGAAAGTATTTTAAAATGTTATAAAAAAATATTATATTGTCATAAAAAATCTGTGAATCACTTTAAAAATATTGTAAAAGAAAGTTTAGAAATAAATGTATGAAAGTTATAAAAAAAGTGTATAAAAATATATAAAAAAAATTAAAAACATGTAAGAAAAATTTAAAACATTTATGAAATATTTGGTTTAAAAACACTTGTATTAAAATTATATGAAAGTATAAAAAAAAAGTTTAAAAAAAATTATAAACAAAGTTTAAAACATTGTATTAGAAAACCTATAGGAAAAACATATCGTAAAAATATTATAAGAAATTATAAAAAAATCTTAAGAAATTTGTAAAAAAAATTGTTCACATTTAGACAACTTTTTTTGTACACATTTGATCATTTAAGAAGTTAAATGGTCAAATGTGTACAAAAAAATGAAGCTACCTAAATGTGAACAAGATGAAAAGATAATTACCATCGCAAGTCATTTTCCCATATATATATATATATATATATATATATATATATATATATATATATATATATATATATATATATATATATATATGTAGTCCGGTTCCGGTGAGGAGTAACCATGACTAATCGAGCTCATTAAGGGTATTTAGGTCCAATTACAAATTAAATAGACCGAAATAAAATTTAAAAGAATGTTGGTGGGCTAGGCTAATCAAAGTTGGGTTGAAGCAATTTTATTCCGATGTCGTTCATGACTTCTCTGTGGTCGTCGTTGACTTTTTCGATCATCACGCAAGTACGAAGAACGGCGACAAAATCGAGTTTGTATCTACTAAAATCTTCAATATTTGATGGAATTCATATGATATTAGGTTAGATTTCGGATAAAAAACATATCGTTTACTCTTAATCATAAATTTATGTTTCAAAAAATGTAAAATTTGCTCTGATCATCAATAAAATTAGAAGAAAACTGAAACAAATTGATTTTGTTTTGATTATCTGTAAAATTGAAAAAAAAAATCTACAATTTCGATTCAGATAACTCAAATTAGGTTAGATTAGAAATCAAAAAGGATATTTTACTGTCGATTGTCATGCTCTGTATCAAATCACGAAAAATCAGTCACAATTTTATTGAAATTATTTATGAAATTGACGGGATTAACTCTAATTTATGTTCAAAACTTCGATTTGAATGTATATTCATCGTTATTACGATTGAAAAAACATGATTTATAACAAAATTTGTTCATAGATGGCTCTGTTTAGGATTAGGTTAAAAATCGAAGTTTACTCATAAAAAACTTTAAAATCATCGAAACTAATGTATGAAAAACATTTGTTTTCAATCGTTTTTATCGATAATATGTTGATTGGCATCGAAATTGACTAATACTATACTCTAATAAAAATCAACAATGTGATATATAAGAAACATGTTAATATTAGTTTCTATGTTAATATTTAGGTCAAAAACATGTTATAATTGTTGATTTTATAACAGCAAAATCAATTATGGATCAACATTCAGTGAATATAAAATCTGCAATGCAAATTGATGATGTAGAAAGTGGACACATGAAAACAATAGATTCAGAAATTAATAATCAAGGTAACTTTATTTTTTTAAAATATTGATTTTTTATTAGAGTATAGTATGATACAATGTTTTTTGAATAGAAAACAATGGTTCTATGACAAAAAAATATTGGAACTTCATCAGGAAATGTTGCATCTCCATCAACTTCTAAACGCGATCCAATTGTGAGTATAATTGATGGAAAAACTTACTGGACTCCAGATGTAGATACCAGATCTTATAAATGACAAACTTTTCCAACATTTGAAGATGGTTTAGCATTTTATAAATAATATGCTAGGAAAAGTGGTTTTGAAACAAGAATAACATCCATAAAGAACATAAAAGGAGTACAAGGTTATGGAAGAAGATACATAGTGTTTAATAGGCAAGGATACACAATGAAAGTTGCATATGATACTCTAAAAGATCCAAACAACAAAAAATGTAGGCGGCTGAAACGACCCAAAAATACGACCCAAAAATTTTCATTTTTCAATATAAGCAAAACCATAATATGAGTATCATAACATAAAAACATACGCGATGTATCCCAATCATAATAAAATACTGTGCGGAAAACTGTATCATACTACATCAAATCCAAAACAACTAAAACCATCCCCAGGATCAAAGCTAAGCTGTGGTGTGTGCGATGCTGTCACCCCGAGCTCTTCCCTTTGCTTGCAGAAGTACCTGAAACCAAAACTGAAACTGTAAGCACGAAGCTTAGTGAGCTCCCCCAAAATACCACATACCATACAATAACATATAACACATATTGGGCCTTGCCCACTGCATCGGGCCGAAGCCCGGAAACTGCATCGGATCGAAGTCCGGAACTGACTGGGACCTTGTCCCCTGCATCGGACCAAAGTCCGGAACTAACTGCATCGGACCGAAGTCCGGAACTAACTGGGACCTTGTCCCCTACATCGGACCAAAGTCCGGAACTAACTGACTGAACATATCATAGCATATCAACTAGCATGAACACATATACTGCATACTACATCGAGCCGTAGCCCGGAACACATAACACGTAACACATAAAACATAGCACATAAATCCTGTCTGAGCCACGAAGGCATCAAACATACTAGCTGCTACATCGGACCGAAGTCCGGAAACTGCTGCTAACTGGACGGGCCGGCATTGTGGCCTTAGACCCTTCCCTACTTGAAGGAAACTCACCTCGTAAGCTGGCTGCTGAGTGTGTGGCTCAGGAAGCTAACGGCTGCTGCTCCTGAATCTCCTCGGCTACAAGTCCATAAGCACACTCAATCAAATACTAAACACTGCACTTGGGGTAAAATGACTCTTTTACCCTTGGTCAAAGTCAATCTCTCTTTGGGCTGACTCGCCGAGTTGGGCCACCCAACTCGCCGAGTCCTACTCTCACTTCTCAGTTCTACACGCTGCTACTCGTCGACTGTGGCATCGACTCGACGAGTACCCTCTTGATCCAAGAACTCAGACAATCTTCATCCGACTCGCCGAGCCGTATGAACAAACTCGACGAGTTGTTCATGATCCTAAGAAGATTGCCTTGGACTCGCCGAGTTGTATGAACAACTCGCCGAGTCCCTCCATCACTGAGTCTACCCTCAACTCGCTGAGTCCACACTCTAACTCACTGGATTCACTCGACACTGATCAAAATGAAGGACTCGGGAACTCGCGACCCAACTCGCCGAGTCGTTCTTCCCGACTCGCCGAGTTGCCGCCATGCAACTGACTTTTACTCGATTTTGTTTGAATCCAACACATACAATTGATAGATCTGAGTCCAATAAGCTGATTTACCACGTAAAGTTTCCAACTTTACGTGCACAACCTCATGAATAAGGGAAATAAGGCTAAAAGATGCATAAAATGGGTAGATCTATGGTTAATATGCAAAGTAACTCCAAAAAGACAGTAGATCTGGGCTCTACAACACCCCATCATTCAGATCTAAAGATATCTCGACTTATTAAGGCATTCATGCAAACATAAGGCTTGGAACAAGCATCAACTAGCTCTTAGGAGAGCCCTAATGGAAGTTTAAAGCATATAACAAGAGGGGAACTCCGAAAATACCTCAAATAACTCAGATTTGCCCTTGGATCTTTGCACTACAACTCTTCTCCTTGCTTCTTTCTTCTTCTCCTTCTTCACACCTTCACAAAATGGCACCAAAAACACTTATAAGCTCTCAAGGGAGGATTAGGGTTTTCTCACTGTGTTCTCAGGGTGAGGGAGGCGAGAATGGGGCTATAAGGTGGTTTAAATAGTGGGCAACCCGGGGATTTAGGGTTTCATCCAGACGGATGGACTCGCCGAGTCCAGGATATGGACTCGCCGAGTCCCCGGCTCACGCGTGCTCGCAGGCCGCGACCCTACTCGGCGAGTCAGGCTATGAACTCGCCGAGTTCCTCTTGCAAAACTTACAACAATTACCAAGGAATTAACATACCGGAAACGGGTCGTTACAATTCTCCCCCACTTGTCTCAGACTTCGTCCTCGAAGTCTGCTACGGTTGGATCTGCAAATAACTCTGGGTAGTGCTCTCTCATCTCCTCCTCAGCCTCCCACGTCCACTCAGACCCCTTCCGGTGCTGCCACTGCACCTTTACTAACTGAATTTCCTTGTTCCTCAAGGCCTTGGTCTTCCGGTCCAGAACTCCGACCGGTCTCTCAATATAATTCAGGCTGCTATCAACCTGAATATCCTCTAGGGGAACGACTGCTGACTCATCCACTAGACACTTTCTCAACTGAGACACATGGAAAGTGCTGTGGATCTGACTAAGCTCCTCAGGAAGATCTAACCGATAAGCAACCCGACCCACCCGAGCCAAAACCCTGAAAGGACCAATAAATCTGGGGCCCAACTTGCCCCTCTTCCGGAACCTGATGACACCCTTCCAAGGTGAGACTTTCAGAAGGACCATATCTCCCACCTGGAACTCCAAGTCCGAACGCCTCCTATCGGCGTAGCTCTTCTGCCGACTCTGAGCAGTTTGCAGTCTACTACGGACCTGTTGGATCAACTCAGTCGTCTTGAGCACCACCTCTGTGCTCCCAATGACTCGCTGACCGACCTCGCCCCAACAAATCGGGGTCCTACACTTCCTCCCATACAACATCTCAAAGGGAGGTCGATCAATGCTCGCATGATAACTGTTGTTATACGAGAATTCCGCTAACGGAAGATACGTATCCCAACTGCCACCGAAATCTAGGACACATGCCCTAAGCATGTCCTCGAGAGTCTGAATCGTCCTCTCGCTCTGCCCATCTGTCTGAGGGTGGAAAGCGGTGCTGAAATGGAGACGAGTACCCATCTCGTCGTGGAACCGCTTCCAAAATCTGGATGTGAAACGGACATCTCGGTCAGACACCACTGATACCGGCACTCCATGACGTGCCACGATCTCCCGCACATAGATATCGGCTAACTTCTCCGCCGATATACTCTCCTGGATCGGGATAAAATGGGCACTCTTCGTCAACCGATCCACTACTACCCATATCGAGTCCACTCCACGTGCGGTCCGGGGAAGCTTGGTGACAAAATCCATGGTAATGTCCTCCCATTTCCACACGGGAATGTCTAACGGCTGCATCCTGCCGTGAGGTCTCTGGTGCTCCGCCTTGACCTTCCGGCAGGTCAGGCATCTCTCGACGTACCAGGCGACGTCCCGCTTCATGCAGGGCCACCAATAATCGGGTCGAAGATCTCGGTACATCTTTGTCGCTCCTGGGTGGATAGAAAATCGAGACTTATGAGCCTCGTCCATCAATACCTGCCGTACCCCACCCCAGTACGGTATCCATACCCTACCATGAAGTGTCAACAAACCCCGACTGTCGTAATTAAATGAAGCTACTCGGCCTACTATCCTCTCACACTTCTGTCTCTCCTCCTTGAGGCCCTCCATCTGAGCCTCCTTGATCCGCTCTAACAGTGGAGTGATCACTGTCATCCTCATACACAGATCCCTGACAGGGGCCGCCGACACCTTGCGGCTTAGGGCGTCGGCCACCACGTTGGCCTTCCCTGGATGATAAAGGATCTCACAGTCATAGTCCTTCAGCATGTCCAACCACCTCCTCTGCCTCATGTTCAAACTCGGCTGATCCATAAGATATCTCAAACTCTTGTGATCCGTGTATATAGTACAACGGACCCCATAAAGGTAATGCCTCCAAATCTTGAGGGCAAACACAACTGCCCCCAGCTCCAAATCATGGGTAGGATAATTAGCCTCGTGAGGCTTCAACTGTCTCGAGGCATAAGCTATCACATGGCCTCGTTGCATCAGAACTGCTCCCAAACCTGTGATCGAGGCATCACAATAGACTACAAGGTCCTCTACTCCCTCTGGCAAGGTAAGGATCGGAGCCTCGCACAATCTCTGCCTGAGGGTCTCGAATGCTGTCTGTTGCTCCGGACCCCAACGAAATACCACCGACTTCTTGGTTAGTCGGGTGAGCGGCACTGCTATCTTGGAGAAATCCTGAATAAATCTCCGATAATACCCTGCCAACCCTAGGAAGCTCCGAATCTCAGATGGAGACTTCGGGACCTCCCACTGCATCACGGCCTCTATCTTGGCCGGATCTACCAGAATACCCTTCTGGTTGACGAGGTGACCAAGGAACTGCACCTCGCGCAACCAAAACTCACATTTGGAGAACTTTGCGAAAAGTCTCTCCCTCCTCAAAACCTCCAGCACCTCCCGCAGGTGCTCCTCGTGCTGTTCCTGCGTCTTGGAATATACCAAAATGTCATCTATGAACACTATCACTGACCGATCCAGCATCGGTCTACACACGCGGTTCATGAGGTCCATGAACGCGGCTGGAGCATTGGTGAGCCCAAATGGCATCACCACAAACTCGTAATGACCATACCTGGTCCTGAAAGCAGTCTTCTGTACATCCTCATCTCTAACCCGCATCTGATGATATCCGGAGCGTAGATCAATCTTGGAGAACCAAGACGCTCCCTGAAGCTGATCAAACAAATCATCTATCCTCGGGAGTGGGTAACGGTTCTTCACCGTTACCTTATTCAACTCCCGATAATCAATACACATACGATGCGACCCATCCTTCTTTCTCACAAACAGGATCGGCGCTCCCCAAGGCGAACTGCTCGGCCGAATGAAACCCTTGTCTAACAGCTCCTGCAGCTGGTGTAGACAACTCCTGCATCTCAGGGGGAGCTAGTCGATACGGTGCCTTGGCTATCGGAGCCGCACCAGGGACGAGGTCGATCCTGAACTCAACCTGTCTCTCAGGAGGTATCCCCGGCAAATCCTCAGGAAACACGTCCGGGTAGTCTCGAACAATAGGAACATCATCCACTGTCGACTTGCCCTTCTCCCGGGCATCCAAAACGTAGGCTACAAAACCGGCGCAACCCTGCTGAACATAGCGCCTCGCCCTTGCGGCGGAACAAAAGGTCGGTCCTCGCTGTGGCCTCTCACCCTGAATCACCAATTCTCCCCCACTGGGAGTGCGAACCCTCACTAGCTGAAGCTCGCAATCAATCACCGCCCCATTGGGGCTTAGCCAATCCATACCCACAATAACCTTATTCCCTCGCAGGGGAATAGGTACCAGATCCACTGAAAACCGCTCATCAAATAACTAAAGAGAACACCCTCTGTGCACTCTGCCGACCCTCACGGTCCTATCATCCGCTATCTCAACCTCTAATGGACAATCCAGCTCCCCTGGAGCTCTACTGAACCTCTTGCTAAGCGCAAGAGATACGAATGATCGGGTAGCCCCCGAATCGAATAATACCAAAGCAGAAATGCCGTTCACAGAGAACGACCCTGAATAAAACATACAATCATAAGCAACATTTAATCAATAATAAAGAGATAAAAGGGAAGATACATACCCGTCACCACATCAGGAGTCGCTCGCGCCTCCTCTGCTGTCATCTGAAACGCCCTACTCTTCGCCACTGGCGCATCAGCTCGGCCCTGCCGGCCATCTGTAATCCTCAAGGTAGCAGGGGCAGGTGCAGCCACCTTCCCTGCTGAAGCTAAACTCGGACACTGGGACTTTTTATGTCCCCTCTGATTGCACTGAAAGCAAATCAGATCTGATGCTGCGACGGCAGTAGCAGGGGCCGTACAATCCCTACTCAAATGCCCAATCCGACCGCACTTGTAGCAGCCGGAACTCCCTGCCTTGCACGCTCCCTCGTGCAATCTCCCACACTTGCCACATCGACCGTGGCTCTGCTGACTCCTAGATCTGTGATCCGAAACCTTGCGCTTTTTGCCCGAACCGCCTGAACCCGAAACCGCCTCCGGTTTCCTCTTCTTCTCCATCTCAAGATCAATCTCCCTCTCCCGAGCTCTAGCAATCATATCTTCCAGCGTTTTACAGCTGGACCGGCTCACAAACTGGCGGATATCGCTCCGCAACATCTCATGATAACAGGCCTTCTTCATTTCCTCATCAGCTACATACTGAGGAACGAGAAGAGCCCTCTCCCTGAACTTGGCGGTGATCTCCGCCACTGTCTCTGTAGTCTGGGTGAGGTCCTGAAACTCCCTAGCTAGCTGTTGCACCTCAATGACCGGTGCAAACTCCGCCCTGAACCTGGTAGAGAAATCAGCCCAGGTCATGGCGTCCAATGCTGCATCATCCCCAATGGCATGCCCGACCTCCTCCCACCAATCTCGTGCCCTGTCCTTCAAAAGACAGGACGCCAATCTGACCTTGTCCCCCTCGGGACATCTGCTAGTGCGGAAGGCATTGGCCACATCCGCCAACCATCTGCTGCTCGCTATGGGGTCTCGCGCCCCATGATAGTCCGGAGCTCCACATGCCCTGAACTCCCTGAAAGTAAGGGTGCGCGACCCCATCATGGCCGCCACCTCGGCACGGAAGGTGCCCAATCTCTCATCCATCAGCTCTAGAATCCCCTCCTTGATCGAACCGAAGATCACAGGAGTCTGCTCTATAATGATGCGCGTAATCTCCGAAGAAAGGAACTCTCGGGTCTGCTCATCCATGCGCTCATCCCCCGAACCTGAACCTGATCCCTCCCCGGCACCTCCGCTGCCGGCTGCTGATCTCGAACGCAGAACCACCATTCTGAAACACATCACAACTACATCAGAAAACAAAAATATCTTGAGGGATCATTGATACTACAACTAGCTTCCTGGTCTTGTCTCAGCCTTTCTTGATTCGAGTATGGATCCTCTGCTTCCAGTAGTACGGGCCCATACTACCTTCCACATCTATCCGTACTTTCTTCAAGAACTGCCCTGACTCCACCAAGTCACTTCTACTACTACTGATCTCTGCTACTCTCATCCTAGGCTTGCCCCAGGGAAACCTCAGACTCAACTCAACTAGTCCTCAGCTGCTGCAGGTCTCCTTATAATGCTAATTAACCATCACCTGAACACCATCACATGTGACGAAGATCAGATAATCCTTCAAGTAAAAGACCCGTCCCTATAACGGTTGGACTCAAACAAGAGCTGCGCAATAGGGCCAGTTCCAGCACTCTGGGATTATTTAACCCTGATCACATATGGTGTAACGTGTTCACCTGATGGCTAACTTCCATCACTCAGAACTCCCACAAAGCACGAAGCAAGCAGCATTCGGAATAAGGGAACATACTTAGGCAAAACTATTCTCAAAACGAGAAACTGATCTAGCATGCAGTGCTAAGCTCATACTATCAGGCATAACCTAAACAGGCTATCCTACTGCTGTCTACTCGATACTAGCATGTAATACTCATAAAGATGCAACACATAAAGCAGGCACATAAGGCATCCTCCTAGATCCTTAGTCTTATACTAGCATGTTGTTCTACTGAAGCTGAAACTGAACAAATAACTTGTATGGGTAATTTGGGAGTACTTACTTGAGCTCAGCTGACCGCATGCACACACCTCTATCTTGCTAAAAACAATTCTTTCTTTCTACGTACTTTCAATTTTTTTTTTTTTTTTTTTTTTTTTTTTTTTTTTGTAAAACATTTTTATTTTACTAAAATCTTTTATTTCCCTTAGTTTGAGTTCAGATACACCCGAAAGTGTATCCGAATCCCTCAAACCAGGGCTCTGATACCAACTTGAAACGACCCAAAAATACGACCCAAAATTTTTCATTTTTCAATATAAGCAAAACCATAATATGAGTATCATAACATAAAAACATACGCGATGTATCCCAATCATAATAAAATACTGTGCGGAAAACTGTATCATACTACATCAAATCCAAAACAACTAAAACCATCCCCAGGATAAAAGCTAAGCTGTGGTGTGTGCGATGCTGTCACCCCGAGCTCTTCCCTTTGCTTGCGGAAGTACCTGAAACCAAAACTGAAACTGTAAGCACGAAGCTTAGTGAGCTCCCCCAAAATACCACATACCATACAATAACATATAACACATATTGGGCCTTGCCCACTGCATCGGGCCGAAGCCCGGAAACTGCATCGGACCGAAGTCCGGAACTGACTGGGACCTTGTCCCCTGCATCGGACCAAAGTCCGGAACTAACTGCATCGGACCGAAGTCCGGAACTAACTGCATCGGACCGAAGTCCGGAACTAACTGGGACCTTGTCCCCTGCATCGGACCAAAGTCCGGAACTAACTGACTGAACATATCATAGCATATCAACTAGCATGAACACGTATACTGCATACTACATCGAGCCGTAGCCCGGAACACATAACACGTAACACATAAAACATAGCACATAAATCCTGTCTGAGCCACGAAGGCATCAAACATACTAGCTGCTACATCGGACCGAAGTCCAGAAACTGCTGCTAACTGGACGGGCCGGCATTGTGGCCTTAGACCCGTCCCTACTTGAAGGAAACTCACCTCGTAAGCTGGCTGCTGAGTGTGTGGCTCGGGAAGCTAACGGCTGCTGCTCCTGAATCTCCTCGGCTACAAGTCCATAAGCACACTCAATCAAATACTAAACACTGCACTTGGGGTAAAATGACTCTTTTACCCTTGGTCAAAGTCAATCTCTCTTTGGGCTGACTCGCCGAGTTGGGCCACCCAACTCGCCGAGTCCTACTCTCACTTCTCAGTTCTACACGCTGCTACTCGTCGAGTGTGGCATCGACTCGACGAGTACCCTCTTGATCCAAGAACTCAGACAATCTTCATCCGACTCGCCGAGCTGTATGAACAAACTCGACGAGTTGTTCATGATCCTAAGAAGATTGCCTTGGACTCGGGAACTCGCGACCCAACTCGCCGAGTCGTTCTTCCCGACTCGCCGAGTTGCCGCCATGCAACTGACTTTTACTCGATTTTGTTTGAATCCAACACATACAATTGATAGATCTGAGTCTAATAAGCTGATTTACCACGTAAAGTTTCCAACTTTACATGCACAACCTCATGAATAAGGGAAATAAGGCTAAAAGATGCATAAAATGGGTAGATCTATGGTTAATATGCAAAGTAACTCCAAAAAGACAGTACATCTGGGCTCTACAACACCCCATCATTCAGATCTAAAGATATCTCGACTTATTATGGCATTCATGCAAACATAAGGCTTGGAACAAGCATCAACTAGCTCTTAGGAGAGCCCTAATGGAAGTTTAAAGCATATAACAAGAGGGGAACTCCGAAAATACCTCAAATAACTCAGATTTGCCCTTGGATCTTTGCACTACAACTCTTCTCCTTGCTTCTTTCTTCTTCTCCTTCTTCACACCTTCACAAAATGGCACCAAAAACACTTATAAGCTCTCAAGGGAGGATTAGGGTTTTCTCACTGTGTTCTCAGGGTGAGGGAGGCGAGAATGGGGCTATAAGGTGGTTTAAATAGTGGGCAACCCGGGGATTTAGGGTTTCATCCAGACGGATGGACTCGCCGAGTCCAGGATATGGACTCGCCGAGTCCCCGGCTCACGCGTGCTCGCAGGCCGCGACCCTACTCGGCGAGTCAGGCTATGAACTCGCCGAGTTCCTCTTGCAAAACTTACAACAATTACCAAGGAATTAACATACCGGAAACGGGTCGTTACAGCGGCCTTCTATTAGAGTAAACTGTGAAGCATATGTGAGAATGAAGGTCAATAAGGATAAAGTATGGCAGATATATGAGCTTAAAGAAGAACACACCCATGTATTTGTTCATGAAGAAGATTAAAGTTTTCTGAATTCTGAAAGAAGACTCACATTTTCACAAAAGAAAATGATATATGATATGTCAAATGTGAACATGGGACCAAATATTGCATATAAATACGTGAAAGAGTCTTTGGTTGGTTTTGAGAATACTGGAGAGTACTGCATATAAATACATGGAAGAGTCCACGGATAGTTTTGAGAATACTGGAGCTATAGGAACAGATACATAAATCAAAAGGGATTTGATTGAATTTATTGGAGAAAGAGATGCAAATTTTTTGATTAACAAGTTGATAAAGAGAAAAGATTATTTGCAAGATCTTTTGTTTGACTTTAGTGTTGGAAGTAATCGATAATTGATTGGATTGTTTTGGGTCGATGAAGAAGCAAAACAAAACTATTTTGCCTTTAGAGATGTTGTTGCTTTTGATGCAACTTATCGAACAAACAAGTAACTAGATAATTTACTTATATTATTGAATTATTATATTTACAAATATTAGAATAGTGAATCATTATTTTTAATTAGAGCAGTTTTGTATCACTAATTTTTGAATAACAGTATAATAAGAATTATATTTTTTGATTTCTATAAAAACAAATAAGAATCATATTATTTTTGAATCTATATCTATATCTATATCTATATCTATCTATCTATCTATCTATCTATCTATCTATCTATCTATCTATCTATCTATCTATCTATCTATCTATCTATCTATCTATCTATCTATCTATCTATCTATATCTATATATCTTATAAAGCTAGCATTTTTCCTTGAATCTTATGCATTCGAAACTCCCAAGACCATTTTTCCTTGAACCTCATGAATTTGAAACTCCCAAGACTATTAACTTATACAAATTAATTTATGATTAATTGAAATATTATGATTTGTAATTCTTAAAACTCTTCAAATCATGCTATTTAATTGATGAGTTAAATGAAATATTTAGCCTATATAAGAAATTTGTAGATTACATATTGCATGTATGTCAACACAAAGTGATAGATTATATTTGTAGGGTTTGAAGAGTTATGTGCATGGTTCCATGGATGTAAGAAAACAATTGCAACTTTTCCAAATATAAATTCATGTAAACTCAAATTGGGTGCATGTAAAGTTTAGATGTTAACCAATGTTCAAATTTAGGTATGTTTGTAAAGATATACTTGAGATCATTTTTTGAGTTTATGGGTTATGCATCTTTCTATAATCGTAGGATGATTAAGTGAGATGGATAATTACTTCTCATGAGCTTTTGGTAAATCAAGCATCACACTATTTATTAGTTAGAACAACTAACTTTGTTAATATGTATGTATCCTTATACTGTCTCTCTCTTTTTATGATAAAAAAATATATTTTATGTACAAAACAACATTATTCAACATGTATTCTATGCTATGTATATATACTATATTAGTTTTTATATCTTATTTTGTTCTAAATAATATCGATGGAGTTTTTTTATAATTGATTTTGATGAAAGGAGTTTACAATTATTATTCCAAATTGTTGATGATAATAACGAATTAGAACGAATGATTTTTAATATGATATGACTTTATTGTTGAAAACCAATAATTATGTGTGTTATAAAAATGAATTCTTTATGTTATAGTAAAACTTATATGGATGTACCCAATTTTAAACGTTTTTATGGTAATAAAAATAAATTATCTTATTACTTTTGTCAATTTCATTTTTCCCTATACGTTCTTTATCGTAAATGAAAAGTAAAATAAAGAAAATATTAATATTTTCATAAGAAAATGTGAGTGATAAAAATACACTTCAAGTGTAACACTTCTCCTCCCTAACACATTCTTAACATATATTTTTTTTTAATGATCGGTCTCAGTACATAACGATAATATAGTTTTGAAATTCAAATCAAAATTTTATTTTATCCAGTCATTCTCTTTCAGTATTTCATAGCTTTAACGAAAAAAAAATGAAAGTACAATAAAAATGTATGATAGTTTTTTTAAATATAATAAAGAAAATTTTCAAATAAATACTTTTTAATTACTAAAAAATAATAATTGTTTAAAATAACGTAAAACTAAAAAATAGATAATATTATATTAAAAAATTATTGTTATTTGAAATAATAATAATAATAATAATAATAATAATAATAATAATAATAATAATAATAATAATATACGAGTTAAAAAATATTCAAATAAATTATTTATAAATTAGTTAAAAATACATATAGTTTAAAAATTTTTAAATCAAAAACTTAATTCAATTTGATTTAAACACAACTTTTTATATCTTTCTTATTGTATACTTATAATATTTATATTACATTACTGGGAACAAATCAAGAGTTTAAAACTCCCACTATAACTCAATAGTTTTTTTTTATTTAAATGTAATTATGATTTCAAATTTAATGTAGTTTAACTTTATATTTTCTACCACATTTAAAAGTTTTTTAAGCTTATGGTTATTAACGTGCAATATTTTTTTTATTTTCCACTTATTTATTATACACATTTTATTTATATTAGTAGTATATAAGTAAGTCTTGATTAAAAATACATATGTTTGAAAAAATTTGTGCTTCAAAATGAAAGAGTTGAAAAAAAAAAGTTTTGTCGCATCAATAGTTATTTCAACACAAATTTTTTATAACAATGTTTCTATATATCAAATGTATGTTGATTTCTAAATATTCATTTTGAATGATTAATAAGTGTTTAATAAGTTTTGTTTGATGTAAATGTTATAATGTTGTAGTGTTTTTATTTTATTAAAAGCTATAGTGTTTTTCATAGTATTTGTTATTTGTTTTATATATACAAATCAACATACGTTTTATATATAATTTCACAAACTTAAAAAGTTCTATAAAATCATCAAAAGTTGTAGTATTTGGTTTTTTATACTACTTTTTTTTTATACATAGAAATCAATATACGTTTGAAATATAATTTACACAACATAAAACGGTTTATAAAATAATGAATTAATAGTGGAATAACTAAAGATATAAATTTATTAAAATTAATAAAACTAATATGTTACCTATAGAGTTTATTTTGACATTGGTTTTAGATGTATAAATATTAAATCACAATTTGTTAAATGCTATTATTTTAATTAAATAGTTATATTCATGCGCAACGCGCGGGGATTCGACTAGTTTTAATATAAAAGATTCAAAATGAATCTTTAATGTACTTATACTTTAGAATCATTTTCTAAATTTTGAATATTAATATTTTTTTGAATCATTTAATGATTATCTTTAATTAATACAAATTTAAATCATTAGTATGTGAATCATTAATTTATGTTTTTGAATCATTATATTTAGAATCAGAATTTTAATCTATTAACAAAAATAATTATATTTGAATCAATAAAAATATGAGTTGCATAATATAATAATATTAAAATGTTAAATACATATATTTGCATCATTACTAAAATTTTGAATCAAAAAATATACAAGTGTAACATCTCAAAAATCGCAACAAATTTAAAATTTCAAAACAACCCATTTACTAAAAGTAGTGTTTCCAAAACCAATGCTTCCAAAACATTAATTAAAATCAGAGTCTCACAAGATCCAGTCAGTCATAAAACCAAGGATGTGTACGACCGCGCTTTCGCCTTGCCATGGTCCTCTAAAGTACCTGAAACAAAACTAAAACTGTAAGCCAACGCTTAGTGAGTTCCCCCCAAAGTACCAACACACAATACACATATCTTGTACAAACAAGCATGTTGGGTCCAATTAGTCATCAAACTGGAATACCCATAGGTCCACAGCCATCAGGATAGATTACACCTGGCCCAATCAGTTATCGGATTGGAATGTCAACGTACAACAGGTCCACTTAGTCATCAAAATGGAATACCAATATACAACAGGTCCACTTATTCATCGGACTGGAATACCAATATACAACAGGTCCATTCAGTCGTCGGACTGGAATACCCTCAAGTCCACTCAGTCATCGGACTGGAATACCCCCGATATGTTGACTCACGCACATAGCAGTAAAGTCTCAACCTAACACAATATGTTGACATATAACAAATCACAAACATAATCAACAGACAGATAATCATGTAGCCAAAAATCACAGGTAGTCCTACAGATCTACCGGTTTACGCTTATCAACAACTATCATATAATCGACAGATCAATCCCATACTCAACATATCATAAATAAATGTATAACAGGATAACAATCCAATTGGGTCGGACTTGGTGCCTTTGACCCATAAGTACATTAAGGAAAACTCACCTCACTGTCTGACGAATATCTGATCAATACTCTGCTCCCAAATACCGGATCAACCCAAATCCTAAATGTCAAAACATTTCCATTCCAAATTAATAGTAATTACCTAAGAATACCCTTGGTCAAAATTGGTCAAAGTCAACAAGTCAACTAATTCCACACAGTTGAGTCAACTCAACTGAGTTGACTCAGGCTTCGTACGCGAGGAGTATTCTGGAGGTATGCGGGGCGTACGAGCTGTCCGAGGCATCGGGGTCAGATCTGCATACTCACAACATACCCTATAGTACACCAAGCGTACGCAGTAACCATCCTCTTAGCCTATTAAGTGCTTAATCCTTTGTCTTAACACGTCCAATTGCATATCCAAGGCTAAAATACCATCATGAGTCATAAAGTTTTCAACTTTATGACTTTGCATGTCCAATAAGTGCTTAATACACCAATTCTCGACATCTAAATGCCTTAAGACCTTCTATAGCATGCATGGAGCAAAACTAACCATCAAGACCACATTTTTATTATAACAACCAGTTATTTCAAGTCAATGAAAATCAAAGAAAGTCAATAAAAGTCAAAATATTCAAAAGTTAAGAATAAAAATAAAATAATAGATAGACCCAATATCTATAAATAAAATTTTAGTGGTCGGGACAAGGATTCCAGAGATATAAAGAACGCTGAAATCCGAGTTATAACAAAGAAGTTATGACCTGTCGAAGTTTCACGACAAAACTGGCACGACACCGGGAATCATAAAAAGTGAGTTTACGATAGAGTACTTTTTAGCCTTAGTGATCTAATGAAATTTTTAGAGTACGTCTCCACATACGTGTGGATATAAAGAACGTCGAAAACGGAGCTCGTATGCAAAAGTTATGACCTTCTGAAGATGTAGTAGTCTAAGAGAGTGACACGTGGCTGAAACCCTAGCTTAGCCGTGTTCCATGATGTAGACATGAGTTCCACGACGTGGAAGTGATCTAAAACACCTCTCAATGCTCATATACAGACGACAAGTCTACGGGAGTGAGATGTTGAATCTCCACGACGTGGAAATAAAACTCACGACATGGAATCAGTATCATGACACCTTCTAAAGCTAGGACCCAAATGGCAAGTCTACAAGGTGATGCAGCTCTATGTCCACGTCGTGGACATTAAACCCACGACGTGGACTTTACTTGGACAACCTATAAATAGCAAGTTCGACTCTAAGGTTCCTTACACCTAAATCTCTTCTCTTCTCTCTCTCTCTCTCTCTCTCTCTCTCTCTCTCTCGTTTGTTGAAGCCATTTCGCATCCGGAGCCCGACGATCACCAACCGCTTAACGTTTCTAGCTAGATTCTAACCGCAATCACACTCAAGGTAAGTTCATACCCCCACATTTTTCCAATCTTTTCTATGTTTTAGGGGCGGAATACAAGTAAAACACAAGAAATCTTGTGTTTAAAAATATAAATCGCTTATTATGTTTTCATGTACTTTATATATATATATATATATATATATATATATATATATATATACATATATATATATACATTTTATGCAAAAATGCTAAAATCATTACTACCAAACTTATAAACTCTTACATACAAAGTTGTTAAAAATACAAAGGTTTTACCATTTCATCGAAACATACATTTTTAAGATATAATAGGTATAGTTTGGGGAACATTCACGTTATTTTACTCTTTTGGGTGAAAGGAATGATTATATAAAATTATGATTATTTTATACATTGTGAACACTATAAAAGGATAATACATACAATAACAAGGAAAAGAAAACTTCAACACACTTTATGTAAACTAGTTAATACAATATTGTGAGCCACTCCTTCGCCGTACCAAATAAGGTACCCGTTAAAATCCTGAATTATAACCAGAGTCTCCTAGAAGGAGAGAGTGAGTTTGTGTATAAATCTATACGGGACTGACAATCCCGCGCCCAGACTGTTAACTACAGTTGGAACGGAAGTTCTAGGGTGACAAATGTCATAACTTTCCGACGCATGAAGAACGTCATGAAGGCCATTAGTCGTTTTAGCATAGTTATAATGAACTCTCACAATAAGCATTAACTAAAAAATTTGGTTTACGGGACAAACATAACTTCAATGGTTTTATTTAAATAGTAAAACTATATTACACTATTTTCAAGTACAATATTCATACATGTCAGTTTAGGACAACAAAGAATCATATTTTCGTCTATGATTGCTTAGTGTATATGCCAGGGTTATATAAAATTAAGCCCCAATCGACTTAGAATTGGTGGGTCCGCCTTAGATCCTGTTCCTTGTTTGGTTGTGGGCTTAAGGTAGACCGATTATATTCGACGGCCTATTGAATCTTGATTTTATATAACTTGTATACACTAGTGGATTATAGAAGAAAGCTATGGGGATTTCTAGATGTACACACTATTACACAAGTAATACATTGTACTACTTATTAATACGGTACGATTAGCATTTCAGGGAACATACATACATATACAACCACATCACACTATTTTCTAGTACAATACAACTTACATTTCTGAAAGGACCATTATTATTAACTCTATGATTACTTAAGGTATACGTTAGGGTTATATACAATGAAGATCTGATAGGAAGTAGAATGTGTGATTTCCACTTTATTTCCTATTCCTTGTTTGGTTGTGGGCTTAGGGCAGATCCACCCATTCGACTGTCCGTTCGATCTTAATTATATATAACTTGTATACACTAAGTGATCATAGGAGGTAATAGTATGGGTCACACCACTTACCTAAATTAGAACTACGCATTACAAATTTTAAGCATAAGAAACTTCTACATTTTGGTCTTAAGGTACGAAGACTACGATTCATTTACAAAGAAAATATTAGATTTTCTGGAAGAACACACTAACGTTTTCAAAGAACAAAGAACATACCTTTTCATATAAAAATGCTTATGAACTCACCAACTTAAATGTTGAAACTTTTTCAAAACCACTTGTATTCTTAGGAAACCAGTAGACAAGTACACACAAAGGTTTTCAGAAGACGGAGCATAGTTTTGGCACGTCTTAGTTTTTGCTAAAGTTTTGTTATCAAACAAACGATGTTACAAACACAATGTAAATTATATATGTTTTCAATATGATGGTTGTGTTTGCTTTAATTACTATTATTCATTTGTTATGATACTGTACATGACGTCATCCGCCTCCGAACGTTTCTGCTGTTCCGGTTTGGGGATGTGACATTTATGACTTAAGATCCCTACTAAGGTCTGAAAGGATGACTTATTGGTCACGAGCATGCCATGCTAGAGAATCACCATTTTTGGGACCAAAAGTGTCTTAAAGGAAGGAATGGCTAGATCTACAAGATGGAGTGATCAAGTTGTGAATTTTATACCTCTTGGAGGTTGCTAACAAGAAGATAATCTCAAATCCAAGATGCCTCCAAGCTCCAAGATCTTCTCACCACTTTCTTCTTCTTCAAGATTACCACTAAAGTACACCAATAGGATCAAAATCACTCTTCTCGCTTAGGGTTTGTTTGGGAACTATTTTCACAACACAGGTTTGTTTCCATTGCGGACAGGAGGGTCACATAAGAGCTCAATGTCCCTTTCTTATTTTCAGCGAGGTTTAGAATGCACCCCTAGCTTGGCAGCTTCCAGACGGATATGGTACAGTTGGAGTCCCGGAGACTGACGAAGGATTCATCCGTTGAATAAAATTATCATATTTAAATTTGGTTTTATGTAATTTCTTATTGTGAAGGGATTGATTATTATCTTTGGAGTTTTGCATGTGTCATACCCCTCTAAAGCTGAAACACGAGGTGCAATAGCAAAAAGGGTCTCATAGCAAAAAATTTAAAAGACAACACCAACCATAGTATTAAAAAGCATTACAATTTAGAATGCATGCTCCTATAAGTGATGTGTCCCTACGAGCAATCTTACTAGATGATTCCTGAAAAAAAACATGTAAAATGAGTGGTCAACTACCGAAATAGTTGGCAAGTTCACAAGTTTATAGCGTAACATAGTTTTAAACCATGAAAATCAGAATATTGGTAAAAGTTTTCATCAATAAAAGTTCGTTGCTAAAATGAGTAAACAAGTTTGCTTAAATAGTACTTTGTTGCTAAAATGAGTAAAAAATGTTGTATAAACAACAGTTCGTTGCTAAAATAAGTAAGCGAGTTTAAATGTGTCTCATAAACAAACAATGAATTTTCAACCAAGCTTGTGACAGATGCCCTATAAAGATTTATGTTTATCGTTACATAGATATACAAAGTAAAACGTACTCCACAATCAGGTGAGTGAAGAATTGTAAAGTTTCTACTAGTGTTATCCATAATGACAATTGGGTCAAAGAATTAATGGTTAAAGTAAAGTGTAAGGGACTTAGACGATAAGGCCTCATGTTTCACAACCGCATACACATACATGAAGATTTAGCAACCAAATCGATACAAGTTAAATTATATACAACAAACATAAATAAATTTTAGACATGCTTTTCCACCCCAAATGTAAAACCGAAAATTAGGGTTGTGAATACTCAAAATTCTTTGAGATGATGCTAACGATGCCTTGAACTAAGTTCCACACGATCTATTACCGATGTCCTTCAACGATGTTACACACTAGTGAGTCTCTAATCGAAATCTAATACTGGTATACTTATCTTATACAATAGAATTATGCCAATAATGTGTTAAAAGTTTGATTTTGAATAAGTTACAATATTTTTTTGGAAAATTCAGAATTCCATGAATCAATTTGTTAAATAACAATTTAAGTGGAAAATTTCCATCTGGAAATGTTAAATTTGTTATTTTAGAAGATGTTCCAAAGACTAGATTTTCAAAAACTGAATCAAATTAGTTCTAAATTTCCCAAACTTTGTATTTCAGTTTTAACTGAAGTTAAAGACCTTATGTAACATCCCAAAAATTATGAGGTAAGAATTTCATTTTTAATTCAACCAAAACACTAATTATCTTTTAATAGAACATTCAAAGTGTAGCATAATAAAACAGTCATCAAAGTACAATCCCAAAATCATCATAATGTGGAAACATGGGTGGATTTACTAAGATCAAGCCATGCCCTTCCCTTTCGAACCGAAAGTACCTGAAAACATAACCGTAAAACTGTAAGCACAAAGCTTAGTGAGTTCCCCAAAATACCACATACCGTAAAACCGTAAGCACAAAGCTCTGGTCGCTAAACCGGATAATCTCGCACCAGCTAGCAATAAATATCAATAATTAAACCAACATCCCAAAAACCAAGGCCCAGTCTAATATCCATCTTACTAAAGGGTAAAACACCATTTTACCCTTCCCAAAACTGGTCCAATGTTACATGACCCAACTCCTAAAAGGCCCAAGGCCCAAGAGGCCCAAAATGGATTCCTGGGGAGTATGCCTAACATACTAGAAACGTAAGCCCTGCGTACCGACTGCCAAAGCACAATGTACAAGTCGCCAATGCACGAAACCAACATTACGTTAAGCGTACTCCTATGTATGCTCAACATACTCCCCAGAGGCCCAAAATACATAAATAGCTCTTAATGGTTAATAAAAAAACATCCAAACACATATCTAACCCTTAAAGAGTGTCTTAACACATAAAGTTGGCGACTTTCTCTTTTGGATGACTTAATGAGACCAAATCCTTGTTTTTATCCACACTAAAAACACCAACTCATGCATGCATCAACAAAAACCCTCAAGGTGACATTTTTATGAATTAACAACCCAACAAGGACCAAATATAAGGCTTAAAGGTCCCAGAGTAGCTTATACTCTCAAGATCAACAACATTGGGATCAAAACATGCTAAAAATACCATCCAAGACTAGATTTACACTAAAGAACCATAAAGTTTGAAGCTTTGTACCTCCAGAAGGTAGATCAAGATGCACAAGCTTCAAGCAATCCCAAGTTTATCCAAGAAGCTTCTTCTTCTTCTTCAGTGAGCACCAAAATGAATGAAATCACACCAAAAGCTCAAGAATCACACCAAAGTAGACTAGAGTTTCGTTTCTAGGGTTTAATAGGATGGAGGCTGAAGGTAGAAGGGGTTGGAGTTGAGTTAAGGCCATTAAATAGGGTCTAAGACCTTAAATTAGGGTTTACACCTGAATGGAATATGCCATGAATACTCCTGGTACGCATAATATACTACAAAGAGCACCTGTGATGCACCTGCCTAGTATGCCATGCGTACTCCTATGTACACCCTGCATACTAGGCTTAACCCTAATACCATCAAACTTCTGAAGGCCATAACTTCTTCGTTCTAAGTTCATTTTCGACGATCCTTATATCCCCGAAAAGGTAATGAGAAGCTCTACACTTCTATCAACTATACCGTGCCTTAAAACTTTTCGAACTTAAATCCATATTCCATAAAATGCCCAAACTAACACTTTACTGATATACCCTTGGGCTCCAAAACACATCCTGAACTCCCAGGTGATCATCCAATCTACATTTTCCACACCTAAAGGGTCTAATTTTATCTTTCTCAAAGGCCCTAAGCCTCATGATAACTAATATTTGGGTTACAGCCCCGAATTAGGAAATGATTCGGAATAGGGTGTTACAATTCTCCCCCACTTAAAATAGATTTCTTCCTCGAAATAACTCCTTACCACCCTCTTGGAAACCAAACGCTCCAACCAAAACCTCCAAATGAAGGGCAACTCACTGATCCTTTTTCTGACGAACCCACAATTTACTGCCATAATTCCAAAGCCTCAACACTTCCCTAACCTCCACACAGATAGAACCATTCTTAAATAAGAAACATCCTTTTGATCCTGAACCATCCAACTGATACCCTTGGCAGACAGATGCCTCAACCATAGCTTGTTGATGACAAGACCTATTCCCTAAACATAATGATGACTCCCAGCGCGAGTCTCGACCAAATTCCAACCCGATACACAACGCATACCCTGAGGTCCAAAGATTTATGCTTGCCTTTTGTCTGAGATTTTCTGATTTAAGAACAACCTTCCACTAATTGAAATATAAAAACCCTAAATTTATCGTTGTAACTGACAGCCTCTCACATGGTCCAAACATCAGACTCCTAATGAGAGTCTATCTGATAAAGGGTAGCCTAGCCTATACATCACTGGGACACCAATCACTGACCACGGAGTCATCCCATTCTAACCAAAATCCAATACCTTGACCCAACCGATCTCCAACGAGGTCTCACTCGCATTATCATAACCATACGGGCCTCACACACAGGTCTCACCTAGTCTTCACAATGAATGGTCCATGCCCATAGGTCTCACCCAACCGAGTGCTACACATGCCTAACCTCGCCTTGGACCCTAATGGTACTCCTCCCACAACAAGTAGAAATTCTCCGAAAATACTATCTGCCTCGCCCTAGGCATGTGTTGATCCCATTTCAGCACAACGACCATTCATTCCATGACCTACCCTAATATGGCGAATGCTACGACTACATCACAGACTTATAACATGCCCATGACAGCCCATCATCCTTGTATATGCTACGGCTACCCCGTAGTCTTACAACACTCCCGTATTGCCATGGACCCAACCCATGGTTTTACCCTTCATCTAACATAATAATCATCATCCAATCCCCAGGAATCTAAAAGATTCTCCACCACTTGGATTAGATTACGTTCTTTCAATCCACAAAGTTTGATGGATTTCCAACCCATCTCTCATCCTTTACATTTCAAGTTGTTGACAACATGAGGTTATAATAACTGTAATTCCATTACTATCCATTCTCAATCATCACGCAAACATTCGAAATCCAGATGAATATTTTTGGAGATCTCAAGAAGTCCAATTATTTCAAGCACTTCCCATGATACATCACCAAATCCTGAAGTCCTTTATGCTCGACAAGAACTATAATCTTCAACTGGAACTAACGAATCACCACTCCAACTACCTATTATCTGAAGGATCCCTACCTTCTAACCATCTTCAACCAATGTGATTATGAAATTCCTTTGGCACTTCCAATGTCTGAACATGCTCAGGAGACCGCCATCATCATCCTCTTGCTACCACTTCTTCCCTAGTAATGATAGCGATCAGACCTAAAAGTACTTCCGTAAACAATCGCCATCCCCACTGAAAACACAACACTTCAAAACTCTGACTTATTTGATAAATCAAACATGTTAATCCTTCTATTTATCTTCCAAGCGATACGCTTGAATTCTTCCATCAACAAACCAAACAACCATCAAGCGAACTAGGATCCAACTCAACAAGCTGTGCCCCACTCATAAATCTCGTCATGCAATAGTGCCATAAAACAAATCTCGATAAAATAAACAGGAAATAACAGAGAACTAAAATAGAGATAATGCTTACCCATACCAATGCAAGATTCCAAGAAATTATATATCTATATACTTATAATAAAGCATGAAGAAAGCAAAAGATAACATACCCACAATTTCATTTGATGAAACTCTGGCCTCCCCTGACTGACACTGCAATGCTCGGCTCATGGCTGCTGAGGTTTCTGCCCTGCCCTCATAACCATCAGTGATCCTCAGAGTAACTGGAGCAGGTGCACTCACTGCTCCACACCTTAACATCGTACATTCGACCTTCTTGTGGCCTACCTGGTTGAAGGGAAAACACATCGAAACCGACCCAAGGGGAAATCCCTACTAAAATGACCCATCTGACCAAAACTGAAACATCTTCGACCAAACTCCCAAAATCCTCCTTCATGGTTCCTCCCACACTTGGCATAATGGCCCCGAACCTGATGGCCTCCCAATCGTGAATCCCGGGTGTTTGGCTTCTTCGTCTGGCCCACTACGGTCTGAATCTGCTCTGACTTCTTATTCAAAAGGTGCTCTATATCGATATCCCGCTCAAGATCCCTAGCAATCATATCATTTAGGGTCTCGCACCCTAACAAACTCACAAATTTCCTGATGTCATCCCTTAAAATGTCATGATACCTTACCTTCTTCATCTCCTCGCCCACTGCATATTGCATAACGAATAAAGCCCTCTACCGGAACTTGGCGGTGATCTCTGCCACAGTCCCAGTCATTTGGAAAAGGTCCTGATACTCCCTTGCCAACTCATGAACCTTAATAGTTGGTGCAAACTCCGCCTAAACCAGGTCAGAAAACTCATCCCAAGTCATCGTCTCTAGGGCTTTGACCCTCCCCCCCAAAGCGACTTCTACCTCCTCCCACCAATCTCGAGCTCTGTCTTTCAAAATACTGGAAGAAAATCTAACCTTTGACCCCTCAGGGCAGAAACTCATCCAGAAAGCATTCACCATATCCGCTAACCATATCCTACTGGCAATGGGGTCCTTTTCCCCAAAGAACTCGGGAGCTCCACAAGCATGAAACTCACAGAAAGAAAGAGTGCAAGGTCTATCAATAGCCATAACCTCAGTACGGAATGCGCCCATATGCTCATCCAAAATCTCATTAATATCCTCCTTGACCGTACCGAAGATCACCAGAGTTTGCTCCAAAATACCGCAGGTAATCTTCGATGAGATAAACTCCCGCATCCGCTCATCAATCGACTTAGTACCTGCACCTGGACCTGAACCTCCTCCATATGTGCTTATCGCCATTCTAAAAAACAATCATATAAATGACCAGAACATACCCAAGAATCCACATCCCACAAGTTTCCTAGATTCTCCAAGATTCTCCTCAATTCGAGTATAGATCCTATGCTTTCAGTAGTACGAGCCCAATACTACCTTCCACACATATCCATACTTTCCTCAAGAATCATCCCGAATCCTCCAAGTTACATTCTCAAACTGATACTCCAGATACCCGCTAAGCAGCGAAGCCAACCCATTACAACACACCCTACGCTCTCCTAGTTAGGTTCCCGATCTCACCTTGCCATCAATTGCTGAAGAACTCCCAATAATGTCAAATAACCACTTCATGAATACAATCACATGTAACAATGCTTAGATAATCCTTAGAGTAAAATACTCATCCCTACAATGGTTGTACTCAGAGAAGAGTTGCGCAGTAGGGTTAAATCAGTCACTTTGAGATTATTTAACCTAAGCAACATGTGACTTATCATACACTTAATAGTTAACTCGTATCACTAAGAGTCCCAAAAAGCACAAAGCAAGCGACATTCGTGCAATAACAGTCCAAGCCATAGAGCAATCAAAGGGCTTCTCAAGCTTACTAGCAACCAATGTCTTCGTCACACTAACATTATTCCTAGATTCTTCTAAGGAAACCACCACACTACTCCTCACCATCAACTGCAGAAGGAACTTTCCCTAACACCCTGTAACTAGCTTACGAATATAATTACATATCACCAGCACCAGATAATTCTTTGAATGAAAGGTCTCACACTATAATGGTTGGAATCACACAAAAGCTGTGCAATAAGGTTAAAACCTAGCCTTCTAATATTATCTAGTCTAAATAATATGTAACTTAGTATATCCATTTACTAGTTAGCTGAAGTTAATGGGAACAACTTAAAGCACAAACCAAACAACATTCGAGCATCAGTTAATCGGAACAAGCATAACCTAAACAAGTCATCCTATCACTGACTGACTGGTACTAGCATGTAAGTCTAAAAGCTCATAGAACAGGCATACAAATGCATCTCTCCTAGATGCTTAGCCCTAATCTAGCATGAAATTCTCATAACATATGACATAGCAACAAGTATGGATATTCTGGGAATCACTTACTTGAGCTCGACTGATTGCACGCACCACACCCCCTTTCTATTGTTTGAAAATCTTTTATTAAGAATTTTAGTTTATAAAATCTACTAAACCCTCAGTTTGAGTTCAGACACACCCAAGGGTATTCCCGAATCCCTCAAACCAAGGCTCTGATACCAACTTATAACATCCCAAAAATTATGAGGAAAAAAATTCATTTTTAATTCAACCAAAACACAAAATATCTTTTAATCAAATATTCATAGTGTAACATAATACAAAGTCATTAGAGTACAATCCCAAAATCATCATAATGCGGAAATATGGGTGGATGTGCTGCGATCAAGTCAGCCCCTTCCCTTTCGAACCGGAAGTAACTGAAAACATAACCGTAAAACCATAAGCACAAAGCTTAGTGAACTCCCTAATGACATCTAGGACCCTATGTAACATACAATGGGGCTAACCCTTCATGATCTATGGGCCCAACACGTCATATAATGGGCCTAACCTAGCATACAAATGGGCCTAGCCCAACATGTTGTGTTTTGAGCTCTATAACACTCTTATGGTGCACATGCAACCCTAAATGCTTTGGATATATGTTTTCTCTATTATACATGCATATTTTCATTTTTTTCCAAAGCATTGTCCTAACTAGCATACAAATTGCCAATTGAGTAAAACATCTAGATAGATGACATACCTTTTGGAGGACTTGTAGTTCTTGACCCTTGAAAGCTTGAGCACCTCAAGTATGATGCCTCTAATGGCTCACAAACACCAATATGCAAGAGGATGATTCAAGAGAATAATCTATTTATCTCAAAGAGAAGAGGCAACCGATTTTGGTCTATGTAGGGTTCTATTTATAGTGTTGGACATGCTAAGGTTACACTTGGTAAACCCTAATAACCCATGAATTTCCACATTCTCATGCTCCATGGGTTTAACCTCCATGGAATATCCATGGATTAGTTTAGCCCATAATCATGGATCATTAGCCCACACTACAATAATGATTGATTCACATAATCAATCCCCATATATTTAATTAGTCTCTTTTAATCACAAAATTAATAAATTAATTATTGATCAATAGTAATTAAATAATTCTGTATTAATATATTATACTTGTAATATATTAATAAACCACAAATAACCTTATTCTCAAAATTCATCCTATCAAATTGCACTGGTGAAGGCAACCCAAAAGGACCATCCTACAATCGGGTCAAGTACATACCAGTTATAGTTATGTGCTTAAACACCAAATCCGATAGTCTCCCACATGGATAAGTCTAATAACTATTATTGCTTGTGTACTTCAGGATCCGACTTAGCAATCGTAAGCTTTCAAAAGCCGTTGTCGAACTCTGACCTAGTCAGTGACACGTCCTTCAGATAAGTGATCATATACTCCTCTGTTCTCAAGATATCTATGCGGATAAACACATGGAACATAATCATACTTATCGTCCTACAATTTGTTACCCGATTTCTGATTTATCTGACATTCAACATAACTGAACACATCAATTTAGTTCTGACTGGGCCCGACACATAAGTCAAAACAGAATCATCGAGAGGCCCAAGATATCGCTTTTAATCCTCTTAGGATAAAAGGAACATATAAACTTTGACATTTACTTGTACTGACTACTCATCAAATCATGCACAACGACACGTTTTATAACATCAAGTTACTGATGTGTTTTCATGCCATCAGTGCACAACCAACTTGTAGTCAACAACTCATATATCTTGGTTTGAAGTAATTCAGGTGAGCATGGGTTGAATCCAATACTCAAATCTTATTTCAGGAGCACACATGAATGGTGTAGCAAACCTGTTGCTATGCCTAACTCCTTAGACAATCTTAGAAGCCAACTCATGACAGTCTTATTTCATAGTTACTTCCAACGTATGATCGACTGTGGTAGTTTGAATAATAATAATAATATTCATAATTTTATTATTCTGGAAGTGAAAACATGCAAAGTGATACAGTAGTAAATAATTGACACAAGACAGTAACTTTACTTATAAATAAAACTCCTTTTATTCATCATCAAATGTCAATTACAATTCAACTATTACAAGTGTTGATTTATCTAATTACTAAAACTAATATTGTCCTTTAGTCCAATGCTCCTCGCATGCTGCAAGTGCTTAACCCTAGTTAGTCCTTTTGTAAGAGGATCTGTTGGGTTGTCTTCTGACGATATCCCCTTGACCACGAGGTGCCCTTCTTCTACCTGATGTCTTATGAAGTGGTATTTTCTGTCAATATGCCTGGATCTATCATGATCTCTCGGTTCCTTGGTTAAGGCAACCGCACCTTCATTATCGCATAAAATCTCCATAGGCTCCTTTATGGGTGGAATGACTACAAGGTCTCCGATGAAGTTTTTCAACCATATCGCTTTCTTCGATGCTTCGCTTGCTGCTATGTACTCTGATTCACACGTTGAATCAACTACAGTCTCCTGTTTAGAGCTTTTCCATGTTACTGCTCCTCTATTCAGGGTAAACATGCAGCCCGACTGAGAGCGGAAATTATCTCTGTCGGTTTGGAAGCTGGTGTCGCTATACCCTGTCACTCTCAAGTCATCACTCCCACCGAGGGTAAGGATCCAATCCTTAGTCCTCCGCAGGTACTTAAGAATGTTCTTAATAGCAGCCCAATGAGCTTTACCAGGATTCCCTTGATATCTGCTAACCATGCTTAAAGCAAAGGCCACATCAGGGCGAGTACAATTCATGTGACAACCCGATATTTCAAGACAATACGATGGAACGCAAGTCAATTTTAGGTCAAAAATTAACTTTCCAAAAGTCTTATTTGGGTTAAATAAAGTAGTAGGAATCGTATCAAGGTTTTCATACATGTAAAGAACCCAAAAATCCGAGTTATAACGAAGAAGTTATGACCAACCGAAGATTCTCGGCAAAACCGGCAATACTGATAGACGTAAAATACGAAGTTTCAATACAATAGTTTTTAGCCTTAGATATCTAAATGAAAGTTTTAGATATCATTAAACCGTCAACATACATAAAAAGAACATCAAAATCTGACTTCGTATGAGGAAGTTGTGATTTATCTAAGTTACAGACATAACAGTAGACAGCTAAAAACTCGAAATAGAGATCGACCGACTTTTGGCCGGAATGACCTAAACAAGAATCGAAGGTCTCGACAATGGTATTCCAGCGGTAAAAAGTCTGGCAAAAACCGACGTCAGATAAAGAAGTTATGAATTTTTGAAGAAATTCCTTAATCACGTCATTTTAATAAATAAATAATAAAAATAATTTCATAATTTGCCAACGGAATCTAAACGAAAGTTGTAGATCTTAGTCTCACCTACGCGTGGATATAAAGAACATCGAAAACTGAGTTCGTATGAAGGAGATATGAATTTTAGAAGTTTATTTAAAATAAATATAAAAATAAATAAAAACTCTTGATAATATCCGAAAGGGAGTCAGCAGATAGGACCGGAGTACGCCCTGCGTACCCTCGTACGCCCCGCGTACTCGAATCAAGGGCTCTGAACTGTCCACGTCGCTCCGATGTTTCTTCCGAGGATGCGGTAAGCAGTGACGTCTCGTACGCCTTGCGTACGAGCGTACGCCCCGCGTACGCGAGGCTTCTTAGCCCCTATAAAAGGGATGCGAGGCTTTCCGGAAATTTTGCTCATTCTCTCTCTATTTTCTTGCGTTTTGCCTCGTTTTCCATGCCCGTTCAGACCCGAAGCCCTGGTCATTTTGCTCAAGTTCCGAGGGTCGATTTTACTCCCGAGATTCCCGAGAATCCCGAGAAAAATCCGTTTCCCGAGACGAAAATCTGCCCGGTTTTCCATCTCGCTATCTTCAAACATTCAAGTGAGTTCATACCCCTATAATCCACACTTTTACATGTTTTATAAATGTTTTTATAAGCTTTTAAGGGGGAGAATAGAAGTAAAACACACGATGATTATCGTATGTTATACAAAGTTTCATTATACACTGTTTATCAACGGAATCGCATGTGATTTATAACTATTATAAGGAAGCTTTCATATGCAAAATGTATCGCGATAACATCATATCTTTTGAAATGAAAAGTGTTGTTATTATTGTATAAATCAAACACACTGCTTATACTGTATATGTATATATATATATATATATATATATATATATATATATATATATATATATATATATATATATATATATATATATATATATGTCCATCTTAGGCACTACAAAAATTATACATTTCATAACAAGCGAGCATTTCACTAGGGATCATTATACAAACGAGACACACTTTAACAAAACTATAATAAGTATAGTTTTGTGAGAACATCACGAACTTTTATATACTAGAAATACTATTGCAAGGAGATACATTCATAGACAAGAATAAACAAATATTTTCATAGATACTTCAAATAGTTTTCACAAAACGTTTTTACATGTTGAAACACTTTTAGAAACTGTCTTACAAACTGTAGGTTTCCTTTTGAGTCTGTTATATTTGTGTTTTCAAATAAAGGTTTTCTCACACTTAAACTGTATTGTCAAACGTTCTTTCTAACCGATTTATAAACTGACATCAAGTCATAAATTCCTATTTATTACTCTTTTCAAAAGTTTTACAAAACTTCTTTTATGCTTTTATATTATAAATTGCATGCCTCTATAGGTATAGTTATATAAGAAATGTTAAAAATACTTAGGAAGGCTATCCACCCTGTTTCCTTTTCCTCGATTTGGATGTGGTCTGGTGGGATATCGGGTACTCTTCCGAAGGTCGTTTAAATATTAGTTATATATCATGTGTACATATATGGTCATAAATGTCCCATCAGTTAATTCAGTTCCAATACTCTTGGGTAACAAGGGTGTATAAACCTACTTGGACAGTCATCAATTACATTCTAGTAAACTATTATAGGAATAGTTTAGGGTATACAAAACATTATCTCTATTACAAGAAATTACACCAGAGTCAGTTCATTCATGAGTCTAGACTACATGCCATAGGAAAGGATACTCTTACAGAGATTTCGCTTACATGAATACGATTACATAGATACGCTTAGCTGAGTACATTTACATAGATCATATATGACGAGTTACTACTACATATGATATGTGTAGATACTGTTATATAGATCACCTTCTTATCTTTACCTTGTGATGTAATCACATAATCGACGAGATGAATTGGACTTTATATCCTAGTACCAAAGGATACCTTGAGGGACTAGCCATTCCTATAGCCACTGTTAGCTACAGAGGATGATGACATATCTACGGATGTCTACGGTTGATCTGTTTACGGCGAGTTTCCACGTCGTGAGTATCTTTACTTAAGGGACTAACTATTCCTAAACCTAGCTGTTAGCAACAGAGGTAAATGCACATTTACGGATGTCTACGGTTGATCAGTTGGCGAGTTTCCACGCCGTGTGTATCTTAGTACCAAAGGATACAACATAAATTATTATATTATTACTTTTGGAGTTTTACAATAGTAGTTAAACAGGGAAAAACCGTCACATTTTCAAGAGATGCGTACTTTCAAAACAGTCAGGTCTTAGTAAAAGACTACTTTCAAAACATTCGGGTCTTGGTAGAAGACTACTTTTATACTAGTAGGAAATATGAGATTTTCTAGAGTTTTCATACTTATACTAAATGTTTCATAAATCATTCACCAGTCTTTCATATCAACTAATCAAAGCAATGACATTAAATACTTATGAACTCACCAGCTTAAATGCTGACCTACACTTTCAAAATAACTTGTATTCTCAGGTTACAAATAGACAGGTGCCGATGCAAGGTTTATAGAAGACGGAGCAATCAAGACTCGTCTTTTATTTTGATCAGTTATCATGTTGTCTTGTACTATGAAAGAAAACACTTGTAACTAAAATTATACTATTAATGCAATGGATGATGTTGTTACTTGTTTACTACTTTACATTTGTTGTGATGCATACATGACGTCCTCCGCCCCAGAACGTTTCCGCCGTTCTCGGTTTTGGGGTGTGACAGATTGGTATCAGAGCATTGTTTATAGTGAATTGAGTATATCAACCCATAAAAGATATACTAACTATAAATACAATGGGATTAATAAAATACTCTGATTTAGAGTTTATACTTTAAATAATAAAATATTTAGGTAAGTATACGCGCCTGCATTCATACTAAAATCAGTGTTACTAGGACAGTACAAAAGAATTATGATTGTTGGGCAACACAAGTGGGCTTAGAGACATATGGTCAAAACTGGGAAGATATAGCCTGATCACCTATATTATCCGAGGGTTGACTAGCATGTGCCTAAGTTTAACTGGGTGATTGCAACAATGCTAAAATCTTACCAACCCTACCACAATGAGAGCAATAGAACATAACATTAAAAATTAAAATACTATAGGAGTATTTGGTGTTACTATAAGTACTTTATACTTGAGAACTAAAACGGGATCTTCATCACTAAGTTGATAGTTGCTAAGTGGATACACTAAGGCTATATGTAATTAGGATGTTATAGACTTAGAATCTGTGAAAATTTTACTTCACCCCTATTCTGTGTGAATACGGAGTTAAGGTCACTTATTCGAAGGTCTATCCTGTTAAATTACACATAGCTGGTATGCACTTCACAAATAGCGATGTAACTAATGAAGGTTTTCTAAATAATTATCTAGATAGTTCGTCTAATAATTATTCTCTTACCCTTAAATTCTCGCATAGAAAACATAGATGGACTCCATCCCCACGGCAACCAATATCTTCTGAACGAAGTCATAGCTGGTTGGTTGGAGAAGAACCAGAGAATGATCATCCTATCCCTTTGAATGATCATCATGATGAAAACCTTTCAGACGATGCTAATTTCGAACCAGAGGTTGAGAACCTACCCCGAGCAACTCCCTTTCCAATTCCTAACCCTCGTCCGACTTTTCATGGCCCGACGCCTGAGTCGGTGGAATGCTTGGAAACATGAAGCCAAGGACAAGATCAGCCCATGCTAGTTATTGGCGACCGAGACTTTTACGACCTGAGCAATGGGGGCTCAACACGCAGAATCTTGCCAATCTTGGTCCGCAGAGTGGCTCAAAATGAGATTCAAGGCAGGACAGCCCTACATCAGATTGCCGAAGTTGTCGCCGATGCAAGAATGCATACCCTCCTCACCATTCATCTAGAAGATGCTCACGAGAGATAAGAAAGAAACCATGAGAAATTGCTGCAAGCACTAGCTGAAAACCCGAGCCAAAGTCATAGAGCTCCAAGTATGCCAGAGAGTGTACGAGAGATACCCGCTTGCTATGGAACGTCAACTAACCGAACTAAGGGTTCACTGTAAGGGTGACTGTCGCTAGTAAGAGATACCTTACTTCCTTCTTTGTTTTAAAGAACCGTGTTCCTGGCTATGTTCTGTGTAGTACTTTCTATGTGACTACCTTGCACTGTAAGTACTTTTGTTTAGGTCTTCATGATGTCAAGAACTATCTCCTATGGATATGATGTAAGGCCTTTTACAAGGTCATTTTCCCAAACTTTTACGTCATAAATATCAAAGGTATTGACAGTCGGCTAACTTCTGTGTCATTCTTTATTCAAGTACTCTTATCATACTTTCATTGGAATCTATCTGGATCATGCTTTAGTCAAGTCATTTGACCATAGTAATTTAACTCCGGAAACATTTCCAAGTCTCTTTTAGTGGTTGGATCATGTTATTCACCAACCAACGATACCTCGGCTTGAACGACAAGCGTCTTGAGACCATTCTATGAACTTACTTCCACTCATTACTAGGACTACATCCTAGGGATGTAGGTCAACCCTTCATAAACACGCTTCCACTCAGTACTAGGACTGCATCATAGGGATGTAGGTCAAATTTCTGCAAACATACCTCCAAACTGTGCCAGGACTGCATCATAGGGATGTAGGTCAAACTTTCGAGAATATAATTTTACTCTTTACTTGAACAATTGAAGTACACCTAGGGTCAACCAGAATCGCCCGCAAATTTATTTCTCTCCGTGAAACAGAATCATGTCGTCATCCAGAAACGATCAGCCGAGCACCAAAACCCCTATCCTCCATATCGACGCCGCTACATTACTAGCTGCAGTAGCAGCTACGGTGACAACTTTCCTTACACACATCAACTCAGGTAACACAATCAAGGCTGAAAAAGGGACCGTGAGTTCCGAGGGTAGTACCAAACCGGGAAACCAACAAATGGCAACAGTCATGGAATTGCGAAGCCTAAAGACCGAAAGGAAGAGACGATATCGTAAAGTCCTAAGGAATCGTAAGAGAGCCCAAAGACTTTCCATGCCACAGCCACCAGTGGCAACTCCGGCAGGACGCTTTAGGAAGAAATTTCCAAGGTGGAGTAATGAGGAAAGCACTCGTGTTCACATAACACTGGCTAAGCACCGCAATCCCGTCACTAATGCAAGTGCTAGCCAGTCATGCCACCAATGCGGTGAAATAGGGCACTTCAAGAAGGATTGCCCTATAGCAAAGAACTCTGGCGCAGATGGGAAGATTCTCAGGATCACAACTTCAGGAGAACCTACTCCGGAACCCTCGTTAATGTAACTTAGGCGTGTCATTGTAACAGACTTATAAACCATCCAAAACTAGTGCAACCAGAGTCTTATCTTTTGCGGGATCCCGTCGGTATAGGGATGCACGTGCTGCGTATACTTGCTTTTCGAAGCATACCTTATTCGCAACAATAGTCTTGTAGAAGTCTAAAGTACCGTAACTCTGTTGATGGTTGCACGGTTGTTTTTTTTTTGTCTGTAAACATCTTTTGTTCAAATCTAATGTCTTTAAGTTTCCTTATGATTACGACATTATCATACTACTTGATTCAATTCTATCCTCATAAAAGCAGCTTCATACGTACATCTATTCCTCCGAAATCGTCTTTCTAGCAAAAACCGTCATTTCAGAACAACAAGGTACTCGTACATAGAGCACCTCATGTTTCTCATCCTTTCCGAAGAAAAACTCAGCAAACCGCCCCGAAGTACCACTCGTGCAGTACGTCAAGTTCAATCCAAAGACCCACAGTTTCAAGATTTTTTTTTTATATACGGCTCGTATACCCGAGATTGTGATTGATGAACCGGGTATGGGTTCTACTATGAACTTCAGGACGGAGACTGCCCAAGACTACTAGTGATCATGCTACCATGCGAATAAACTTAGAAGCCCAACACGTGCACTTTCTATTGATTGGGACAAGAAAGTCAAATAGAACAAAAGTACCTATCCTTTTTCCTTAATTCAAGAGTAATCATACTTTATTTTAGATCTTCACGACATCTAATCAACCACAAGATTCTGACTTCATAATCAGTATGAATTGGTTTTGTTTTTATACAAGAGGAAAGGTCATTGCCTATACCTCGAGATAGCTTAAGACGCAGGAAGTTAACTATACAACACATAATCTTGAGTTAGGGACAACGATAATTGTTTGGAAGATCTGGAGGCACTACTTGTAGGATACAAGATGTACTATTCTCTCAGTCAACAAAAATATTCAACATACGTTCGACCAAGAAGAGTAGTCATGCTAGTGAAGTAACACGAAAGAAGCAAAGTCGTGTCCTAATAATGAAAGGCCCGCTGGAATGCCAAGCGAGGGACCGAGATCACTTAAGAACACGAGGAGCAAATAAAACTTCTCTCCGTAGCATGTTTACCAATTCGGTTTAAACTCTAATTTCAGGACGAAATTTCCTCTAACGGGGGGATGATGTGACAACCCGATATTTCAAGACAATACGATGGAACACAAGTCAATTTTAGGTCAAAAAATAACTTTCCAAAAATCTTATTTGGGTTAAATAAAGTAGTAGGAATCGTATCACGGTTTTCATACATGTAAAGAACCCAAAAATCCGAGTTATAACGAAGAAGTTATGACCAACCGAAGATTCTCGGCAAAACCGGCAATACTGATAGACGTAAAATACGAAGTTTCAATACAATAGTTTTTAGCCTTAGATATCTAAATGAAAGTTTTAGATATCATTAAAGCATCAACATACATAAAAAGAACATCAAAATCTGACTTCGTATGAGGAAGTTGTGATTTATCTAAGTTACAGACATAACAGTAGACAGCTAAAAACTCGAAATAGAGATCGAGCGACTTTTGGCCGGAATGACCTAAACAAGAATCGAAGGTCTCGACAATGGTATTCCAGCGGTAAAAAGTCTGGCAAAAACCGACGTCAGATAAAGAAGTTATGAATTTTTGAAGAAATTCCATAATCATGTCATTTTAATAAATAAATAATAAAAATAATTTCATAATTTGCAACGGAATCTAAATGAAAGTTGTAGATCTTAGTCTCACCTACGTGTGGATATAAAGAACGTCGAAAATGGAGTTCGTATGAAGGAGATATGAATTTTAGAAGTTTATTTAAAATAAATATAAAAATAAATAAAAACTCTTGATAATATCCGAAAGGGAGTCAGCAGATAGGACCGGAGTACGCCCTGCGTACCCTCGTACGCTCCGCATACTCGAATCAAGGGCTCCGAACTGTCCACGTCGCTCCGATGTTTCTTCCGAGGATGCGGTAAGCAGTGACGTCTCGTATGCCCTGCGTACGAGCGTACGCCCCGTGTACGCGAGGCTTCTTAGCCCCTATAAAAGGGATGCGAGGCTTTCCGGAAATTTTGCTCATTCTCTCTCTATTTTCTGGCGTTTTGCCTCGTTTTCCATGCCCGTTCAGACCCGAAGCCCTGGTCATTTTGCTCAAGTTCCAAGGGTCGATTTTACTCCCGAGATTCTCGAGAATCCCGAGAAAAATCCGTTTCCCGAGACGAAAATCTGCCCGGTTTTCCATCTCGCTATCTTCAAACATTCAAGTGAGTTCATACCCCTATAATCCACACTTTTACATGTTTTATAAATGTTTTTATAAGCTTTTAAGGGGGAGAATAGAAGTAAAACACACGATGATTATCGTATGTTATATAAAGTTTCATTATACACTGTTTATCAACGGAATCGCATGTGATTTATAACTATTATAAGGAAGCTTTCATATGCAAAATGTATCGCGATAACATCATATCTTTTGAAATGAAAAGTGTTGTTATTATTGTATAAATCAAACACACTGCTTATACTGTATATATATATATATATATATATATATATATATATATATATATATATATATATATATATGTGTGTGTGTGTCCATCTTAGGCACTACAAAAATTATACCTTTCATAACAAGCGAGCATTTCACTAGGGATCATTATACAAACGAGACACACTTTAACAAAACTATAATAAGTATAGTTTTGTGAGAACATCACGAACTTTTATATACTAGAAATACTATTGCAAGGAGATACATTCATAGACAAGAATAAACGAATATTTTCATAGATACTTCAAATAGTTTTCACAAACGTTTTTACATGTTGAAACACTTTTAGAAACTGTCTTACAAACTGTAGGTTTCCTTTTGAGTCTGTTATATTTGTGTTTTCAAATAAAGGTTTTCTCACACTTAAACTGTATTGTCAAACGTTCTTTCTAACCGATTTATAAACTCACATCAAGTCATAAATTCCTATTTATTAAACTTTTCAAAAGTTTTACAAAACTTCTTTTATGCTTTTATATTATAAATTGCATGCCTCTATAGGTATAGTTATATAAGAAATGTTTAAAATACTTAGGAAGGCTATCCACCCTGTTTCCTTTTCCTCGATTTGGATGTGGTCTGGTGGGATATCGGGTACTCTTCCGAAGGTCGTTTAAATATTAGTTATATATCATGTGTACATATATGGTCATAAATGTCCCATCAGTTAATTCAGTTCCGATACTCTTGGGTAACAAGGGTGTATAAACCTACTTGGACAGTCATCAATTACATTCTAGTAAACTATTATAGGAATAGTTTAGGGTATACAAAACATTATCTCTATTACAAGAAATTACACCAGAGTCAGTTCATTCATGAGTCTAGACTACATGCCATAGGAAAGGATACTCTTACAGAGATTCCGCTTACATGAATACGATTACATAGATACGCTTAGCTAAGTACATTTACATAGATCATATATGATGAGTTACTACTACATATGCTATGTGTTGATACTGTTATATAGTTCACCTTCTTATCTTTACCTTGTGATGTAATCACATAATCGATGAGATGAATTGGACTTTATATCCTAGTACCAAAGGATACCTTGAGGGACTAACCATTCCTATAGCCACTGTTAGCTACAGAGGATGATGACATATCTACGGATGTCTATGGTTGATCTGTTTACGGCGAGTTTCCACGTTGTGAGTATCTTTACTTAAGGGACTAACTATTCCTAAACCCAGCTGTTAGCAACATAGGTAAATGCACATCTACGGATGTCTACGGTTGATCAGTTTACGACGAGTTTCCACACCGTGTGTATCTTAGTACCAAAGGATATAACATAAGTTATTATATTATTACTTTTAGAGTTTTACAATAGTAGTTAAACAGGGAAAAACCGTCACATTTTCAAGAGATGCGTACTTTCAAAACAGTCAGGTCTTAGTAACAGACTACTTTCAAAACATTCGGGTCTTGGTAGAAGACTACTTTTATACTAGTAGGAAATATGGAATTTTCTAGAGTTTTCATACTTATACTAAATGTTTCATAAATCATTGACCAGTCTTTCATATCAACTAATCAAAGCAATGACATTAAATACTTATGAACTCACCAGCTTAAATGCTGACCTACACTTGCAAAATAACTTGTATTCTCAGGTTACAAATAGACAGGTGCCGATGCAAGGTTTATAGAAGACGGAGCAGTCAAGACTCGTCTTTTATTTTGATCAGTTATCATGTTGTCTTGTACTATGAAAGAAAACACTTGTAACTAAAATTATACTATTAATGCAATGGATGATGTTGTTACTTGTTTACTACTTTACATTTGTTGTGATGCATACATGACGTCCTCCGCCCCAGAACGTTTCCGCCGTTCTCGGTTTTGGGGTGTGACAATTCATAGCATACATTATCGAACCAACTATGGAATATGACTCATTTATGCTATTTCAGCCTCTGTACTCGGACTTTGAGTCTTACTCAGTTTGGCGTTGCATTGGATAGGTAAATCACCTTTCTTGGAGTTCTCTATGCCGAAACGTTTCAACACCTTGTTCAGGTAGGTACTTTGACTAAGTCTTATTAGCCTTTTACTCATGTCTCTTAATATCCTTATCTGTAGGATATAAGCAACTTCTCCGAGGTCCTTCATAGCAAAACACTTCCCAAGCCAGGACCTAACCTCCTACAAGGTTGGGATGTCGTTTCCTATGAGTACTTTGTCATCTACATACAATACTAGAAAGCTCACTATACTCCCACTAGCTTTGACATATACACATGACTCATCCTCGCTTCTCGAAAATCCAAACTCTTTGACTTTCTCATCGAAACAAAGATTCCATCTGCGAGATGCTTGTTCCAATCCATAAATTGACTTCTCAAGCTTACATACTCTATTAGGGTACTTTGCATTGAGAAAACCCTTTGGTTGACTCCTGTAAACATCTTCAGCCAACTTTCCATTAAGGAAAGTGGTTTTGACATCCATTTGCCATATTTCATAATCATGAAATGCAGCAATGGCCAACATAACCCTTATAGATTTAATCTTCACTACTGGTGAGAAGGTCTCATCATAGTCAACTCCCGGAGTTTGAGTAAAGCCCTTCGCAACCAGTCGCGCCTTATATGTGTGTACATTCCCATCCATGTCGGTCTACTTCTTGAAGATCCATTTGCATCCGACTGTCTTTCGACCCGGTACATTGTCAACCAAGTTCAAAACTTGCTTGTCATACATGGACTGAATCTCGCTGTCCATAGCCTCTTTCCATTTTGCAAACTCGGGGCCTGCCATGGCTTCCTTGTAGTTGTTAGGTTCATCCAAATTTACTAGTGTGCTATCACTGATAAATGTATCACCTTCAATAGTCATATGGAAACCATAAAACTCAGGTGTATTTCTAACTCTACTTGAACGCCTCAGAGGTAAGGACTCGTCAATTGGATCAACTGGAGTTTCCTCCTCAGGTTGATTGCTAGTGTTTGAGGTTCCTTCACCGCTTGACTCTTGAAGCTCTTCAAGAGTCAATTTGCCTCCCACTGTTTCCTTGGCCTATGACTTTTCTCTCGCGAAAGACTTCTCTCCTCGCAACGAAGACAACATTGTCACTCGGTCTGTAGAAGAGATATCCAAAGGATTTATGTTGGTAGCCGATGAAAATACACCGCTCACTCCGAGGTTTGAGCTTGTCGTGAGTTTCTTTTCTCACAAAAGCCTTGCAACCCCAAACTTTGATGTGATCAAATGTGGGAGATTTCCCAATCCGCATCACGTGAGGTGTTTTGGAAACCTTTTTAGTAGAGACTAGATTAAGGATATGGGCGACAATATCTAAGGCATACCCCCAGAATGAGATAGGTAATGCAGCTCGACTTAGCATGGAACGAACCGTGCCTAGAAAGGTTCTATTGCGCCTCTCAGCCACACCATTAAGTTGTGGTGTGCTAGGTGATGTCAATTGTGAAACAATTCCACATTCCGTAAGATAGTCAAGGAACTCGATACTAAGATACTCTCCTCTACGATCAGATCGCAACATCTTCATCTTCCTGCCCAATTGATTCTCCACTTCTTGCTTAAAATTTTTGACTTTTTCAAAGGTTTCTGACTTATGCTTGATGAAGTAAATATACCCATATCTCCTATAATCATCAGTAAAAGTCATATAGAAGCGATTAGCATCCCTTGTGGCGGTTCTGAATGTTCCACACACATTAGTGTGTATGAGATCCAACAGACCTTCACCCCTTTCACAAGTACCGGTGAAAGGTGACTTGGTTATCTTTCCAAGTAAACAACATTCCTAAGTGTCACCCGACTTTAAGTCGAATGATTCCAAAACTCCTTCCTTTTGGAATTGGGATATGCGATTCTTGTTGACATGTCCAAGATGACAATGCCACAAGCATGCTTTATTTAATTCATTGGAAGAATCAATATTCAACACATTATTTCCTAAGTTATTGACAATCATCACAGTTTCATATATACCATTGCAAGGTAATGCTTCAAAATAAAATACACCATTACAATAAGCATAAATACCGCCAATTTCATTATAAAGGAAAAGGTAAAACCTTGTTTATACAAACTGTGAAAGGAAATAAAATTTATCGCCATATCGGCCGTGTAACAACAATTATTCAAATCTAAATTTAAATCATTACTTAGCAATAAAGAAACTCCAATCTTGGTCACAAGCGACACTTTCCTATTTCCCATGATTAAGTTCATCTTCCCGTGCTCCACATCCCTATTTCTTTTTAGTCCTTGTAGATTAGAACAAAATGTTAATACCACAACCTGTATCAAGGACCCAAGAATTAGCATGTGATGAGTTATTAGATTGAATAGTGTAAATACATGCAAAGGAGGGCTTGATCTTGCTATCCTTTATGTCCTGCAAGTACTTGGGGTAGCTTCATTTGTAGTGCCCTTTTTCATGACAGTGGTAGCATTCTGCTTCCTTCGGATTTGAAGAGGGAATAGCAGAACTAGCTTTGGTCCCACTTGAAGAGGATCCATCAAGAGACTTTTCCTTGCGGCTCTTGGAGGGAGCCTTCCTCTTCTTTCCCTTCCCATGTCCGATTTCCAGAACAGGGGCAGAAGTAGTAGTAGGAGTAGACACTACCGACTTGCCTTTCAGATTGCTTTCTGCAGTCCTAAGAAAGCCTTGAAGCTTGCTAAGAGTGACCTCCTCCTTGTTCATATGATAAGTCATACGAAACTGATCATAACAAGGAGGTAAAGAGTGTAGAATAATATCTATGGCCAACTCTTCATCAAAATTGACATTCAGTTTAAGCAAGCGGTCCACGAATCTCTGCATCTTTTGCGAGTGGGCCGTGATGGGTTCACAATCCTTCATTTTGGTTGTGATCATGGAGAAAATGATCTCATACCTCTCCTGCCGAGCACTTTGATGGTATCTTTCCATCAAATCATGATACATTTCATAGGGATAATAGTCCTCATAGGACTTCTGCAGCTCAGCAGTCATGGTTGTAATCATTAGACACGACACCTTAGTCACATCCCTCTCACGAGTAGTGTGTTTATCAATTTGTTTAGGAGTAGCAGTGGGGACATCAATCTCTTTTAGCTATTTATCTAGGACATATTCTTTGTCCTCATAACGAATAGCCATCCTGATGTTTCGAATCCAATCATTGAAGTTCGAGCCATCGAAAATGACCCTCCCACATAGGTTCATGAGGGAGAAAGAGTCTGAAGGGAATAGGTTGGAAGCATTGTTTGGGATAGGCATCTGTAAAAGAGGAAGAACAAAGTTTAGTTTAGATGATAATCCTTACTATTACACCCAACATGAAATATTAAGGCTAGGACCCGACACAATATTCTACAATTACGAAGAGGGATGCCGTAATCCAATTGTAAAATATTTGAAGGTAGCTAAATGACGATTTACCAATTTCCACCATGAAAAACGAAATAGATTATTAAGTTTTAATTGGTTTTGAAATTCCTAGATCTTTGAGACTCATTGAACCTTTTCAATGGCATGTTTAAATCTCGATGGTGCCCTTCAAGTTTGTGACTGGGATGCCGAGGATCACACACAAAGAGTGAATAACCATGCAAATTATTTTGGTACACGTAATGTTACAAATCACCTAATCAATGTGCCGGTTAACCACACACGCTCCATTGATCTATGATTAACACCAAGTTACCCTTTGTCACACATTGTCAGTTCCAGATTAGTGTGCAGGTTAACCACACATGCTCTATTAACGAATTAACAAGGTGCTAAGTGTAATTTCATGTTAAGAATCGAAGGGCTTCTTTTAGTATGGATTAGAAGGTGGCTCAAAATGCATACTCAACATAAGTATGACAAGTTGTAAACATAACTACCTATTTGACCAGTGAAGTCAGTGAGAAGTAAGCTTTGAAAATATTATTAAGTAACAAAGTTGAGAATGATACTCAGAAAGAAATCATATGCTTGAACAAAAAGTCGTTTTCAATCTTGTTGGGTAACAAATGTTATTGATTTCGAACATTTGATCAAGATTAGAATAAAGAAACAATATGATTTTGAGTATCGAAATCAGGTATTGAAACAAATGTTTCGTGAATTCTGGAACAAAGTTCCCCGTTAATTTCTTAAGTTGGTTCGACATTTTGGATTTCACTTTCATCACGATCTCATGATGTTAGATCATTAACACATAATTTCGATATGTCTAGATCCTGATCGGTTTTTATCACATAATCTTTGTGTGTGAGTGTGTAAGAATATTGAGATGAAAAATATTCGGTAAAAGAAACGAATGTACCTCTGCTTTGATTTGACCATGCAGTAAACTCTTAACTCATATGAGAAGAGTAAGGTAGCTCATGAATGAATGAGAATATAGCCTAATTGGGTAGGAATTCTAAAAATGAGAAAACCATTAAGGCTTCGAAACTCATAGCATTATTGAGGCTTAGGGCAACATGATGCAGCATGCTTCTAGGGACATCTTAGCTAGTGCATAGTTCTCGAAAATATACCTTCCCTCAAAGCAGCAAGCATGCATCAAGAAAATTTTCATTTGTGATGACATTGAGAAAATTCATAAAAATTTCAAAATTTCGGTACACCTCTTCAAACTTTCGAAACTTAGAGGGTTTCTACCCAAAATCCTTTGTTCTGGTTTCATGAACATGACTTCCAACCTTTGCTAAAGAATTACACAAAATTGTCTTTGCAACTACACATCAAGTGTAAAAATATACAAAAAGAAAATATTTTTGGATTTTTGTTTTAAAAAAAAATAACAAAAATAATAATTTTTTTTTTAACATTTTTGAATTTTTCAAAATGGAAAAACAAAATGAAAACATTTTTTGTATTTTAGATTTTTCGACATGAAAAAAATAAAACACAAATATTTTTGATGTTTTTGATTTATCCACAGAAAAGTAACAAAATTTTTTGTTCTAAACTAACAAAAACTTATAATTAAGCGATTTGTACATGATGTCGAAATTGAAGCGTGTTGAAGAGCTGAACGTGAACAGTAACCTTTGAATGACAAGCTGTCTGCTCTGAATGAACACTCAACACCTCTGAATCGACATTCTTGCACCTTTTTCTCTTATTATTCTTTAAAAATAAATCCTGTCACAGAATTAGCTTCTATCAATCCCAATCCATTTAGTATTCTAACAAAAGACTTTTTGTCCAATGGCTTTGTAAAAATATCAGCAAGCTGATCAATTGTTTTTACAAAGCGAACTTCGATATTTCCATCATCCACATGATTCTTGATAAAATGATGACGAAGTGCAACATATTTTGTTTTCAAATGTTCTACTGGATTGTGACAAATGCATATAGCACTTTGTGAATCACAATACAATGGAATCTTCTTCGTGTTTATTGCATAATCTCGTAATTGGCTTTAAATCCAAATTATAACACATGTTTGTTTCTTTGACTGCCAGCTTACAAGCTTCCCATCTAAGAGTTGACATCCACCACTTGTACTTATTCGATCAAGACTACAACTTCCCAGATCAGCATCAGAAAAAGCTTGTATGAAGAAGCCAGTTTTCGAAGGATACCATAATCCTAACAAAATTGCTCCTTTGAGATATCGAAAAATATTTTTCACTGCAGTTATGTGTGGTTCTCTGGGGTTCGATTGATACCTAGCACAATTACAAACAGGAAACATAATATCAGGTCAACTTGTCGTAAGGTAAAGTAACGAACCTATCATGCTTCTGTATAAAGTAATATAAACAACAGGTTTATCTAACAAAGGATTAAGCCTTGTTCCAACGGCTATTGGTACTCGTAACTTTGTGTTATTCGTCATTCCAAAACTTTGAAGCAGATTCTTCGTGTATTTTTCTTGATTTATAAAAATTCCTTCTCTGCTTTGATTAATATTCAATCCCAGAAAGTTGTTTATTTTTCCCATCATGCTCATCTCAAATTGACTTTTCATCAAATTTTAGATTCACTAGACAAAGCAGGGTCAGTAGAGCCAAAAATAATATCATCGACATAAATTTGAACAAGTATAAGATGATTCCCAACTTTCTTTCGAAATAAAGTGGGATCAACTGACCCTTGTTTAAATTTCGATTGTTTTAAGAAATTGGTAAGTGTTGCATACCAGGCTCTTGGTGCTTGTTTTAACCTATATACAACGTTATCTAACACATAACGATGATCAGGAAATTGAGAAATGACAAAACCTGGTGGTTGTTCAACATAAACTGTTTCTTCGACAACTCGATTAAGAAATTCACACTTCACGTCCATTTGATAGACATCAAAATCCTTGTGTGCTGCATAGGCTAATAAGATTCGAACAGCCTCGAGTCTTGCGACAGGGGAAAAGGTTTCTTCATAGTCGATACCTTCTTGTTGTGAATAACCTTTAACTACAAGCAGCCTTATTTCGAATAATATTGCCTTCTTTATCAGTTTTATTTTTGAAAATCCATTTTAATGCTATCAAAGATACATCATCTGGTTTCAGAACTAATATCCAAACTTTATTTCATTCAAATTCAACCAACTCAGATTGCATGGAAATAATCTAATCTGGATCTTCCATAGCAATCTTCACTATTTTTTGGTTCAATTTTCGAAATAAAGACATTAAACATACAAAATTCTTGATGGATGTTGAGTACCTCCTTTTTAGCACGAAGTTGAGCTCTTGTAAGAACTCCATCTTGAGGATCAACAAGAACTTGTTCCTTTGGATGATTTCTCATCCATTTTTCCAATGGTGGATATGCTGGATCAAAATCCAATGGAGCATCTTCGAACGTTTAATCATTCTCCAAACCTCCAACAGAAAAATTATCATTAACATCATGAAAAGTTTCATTTGGATTATTATTATTCGACATATTAAGCTCCCCTCAACAATTTCATTTTTAGGTTGCTCTCCCTCGACATTGTCATTCATTCTCCTATTCTCCCCCTCGAAAGAATGCTCCCCTTCAACATGAGAATTTGAATACAAGTGCTCCCCCTCCACTTGATCAATTGGCATGCTTTCGCGAATTTCATGAGAATGAGATGTCGGATTCACGTCAACAGCTTCCTGAGTAAGTGTCTATAGGTCAGAATACTTTGATGATTCAGCAAGTTGATTGTCCTAAACATTCATTTCAGCATCAGGAGCCCTGGAACACCAAAAATTAAATCAAAATCAAAGTCAGACGAATTAATACTCCCAGATTCATCATTTGATTCATTACGAATTGGTTTATGTTCGAAACCCTTTTCAACTTGTTTGATATAATAATCATCGAAAGTTAGATTGAATGTTTCTTCAATTTTCCAAGTTCGCTTGTTTAATACTCGATAGGCAACCGAATTATCAGAATAACCCAAGAAAATTCCTCTTCAGCTTTGGACTGAAATTTCAAAAGATTATCCTTGAGATTCATTATAAAACACCTACAACTAAAAACAGAAAGAATTTGACATTAGTTTTTCGGTTATTGATAAATTCATACGAAGTAATATTGAATCTTAAATGAATAAATGATTTATTCTGTGTAAAACATGCAGTAAAGACTGCTTCAGCCTAGAGATATTGAGGAAGATTCGCATATGTGAGCATCGTTCTTGCTGCTTCACAAAGAGAACGATTTCGCCTTTCTACCACACCATTTTATTGGCGTGTGTATGGTGAAGAAAAATTACGAGAAATTCTTTTATTAGTTAAAAATGAATCAAAAACACTGTTTTTAAATTTTGAACCATTATCACTCTTGATTTTCTGGACTTTCTTATTCAAACTCATTTCGATTTTCTTGATAAAATCAATCATGACTTGAGCAACTTCTGATTATAACCTGAGAAAATAGAACCAAGTAAATCGAGAAAAACCATCAACAATAACCAAAATGTATCGTTTCTTGTTGAGAGTTTCAACATTCGATGGTCCACAAAGATCAATGTGAAGAAGTTCCAATGGTTCAACAATTTTTGAATCAATTACAATTGGATGCTTGTCTATGTTGTTTCTCTTGTTCGCAAGTTGCACATAAAGTATGATTGTCAAATTTTAAAACAGGTAAACCTCGGACCAGATCATTTACCACCAATTTATTAAGATTTTGAAAGTTCAAGTGTGAAAGACATCGATGCCAAAGCCAACTAACATCTGTTGAAGCTTTCGAAAGTAAGCACACCGAGGGAATTCCAACTATTGGTTTGATGTCAAGAGTGAGCGTATCTCTGTATCGTTTGGAATTAAGTAAAACTTCGTTTGTATTAACATTCGAAATTATACTTCCTTCTTCATTGAAGACCACTTGATTGCCAATGCCCACAACAAGTTGCGAAACACTTATCAAGTTATGTTGAAGACCTTTTACATAAGTGACACGATTGACAGTGAATTTCCTGTTTGTTACTTTGCCATATCCTTTAACTTGACACTTCTGATTATTGCCAAACTTTACAACTCTTGCATTTTCCAATTTTCGAAAATCACGCAAATTTTCTTTCCTTCCAGTCAAGTGACGAGAGTAATCACTATTGTGACATCCTCAAATTTCTCGGCCAGAAAAGACCGATTTAATTTATGCCTTTAAAATAAAATCAGAGTAATCTCTTAAAAGATGTTGCAGAAATTTGTCCCCAAAACAAAACATGATAAAAATTTATCAAAACATTTCTTAAAGAAATATGTATTTTCATTATATGTCAAAACCTCGGGATGTCATGTTCCGATACAGACCAAAAGCATAAACAGTACATCATAAGCCTTACGACAGTTATTTACAACTATTGGCCTATAATCCAAAAATCTCTCTTCATCATCCAAACTATGCTCTAGGTCCACTACCTGTAATATAACATGTTGAGTAGGTCAGGCTTGGGAGCCTAGTAAGCATATAGGGTTTTCAACCCACAAATAATAAATTTATTAATTTCATTAACAAACAATAACCCTGATTACCCGTTCCCGTTATCCTCACTTTACGTCCCTAAACACCTATCACAAGGGACCTAGCCTAAGGATCATCATCAGGATGGACGCAACTACTAAGGGGATTCCTCATGCATACATGTCCTTAAGGAAACCTTGAGGGGGATGTAGTACACCAATGAGCATATAGTTAACCAACACCTACAAGTTGCGAACCTGCTAGCGTTCCACTGGACTATCTACAAAGGTCCGTGGTCGTCATCTATACTCCACTAGATGACTACAACAACAACAACATCGAGGCCACTCATCATTTTAACACACATCAACTATTTCTTCTACCTGTGTTTTACCCAACATATTTGTAGATAAAAATACATATACAGTTTAAAACTTGTATAAAACATTTATTCAACACCCATCGTAAATAAACAAACAATATAGTTACACATAACATGTATTTTATAGAAAATACTTCATATCTATGTGTAAGACGAAAATGACTACACACTCACTTGATATAACGATAATCGGGCAGCACTTCATACTTTTTTTCTTAAAATGATCGTTTTTGATGAACCGGGGGCTTTAAGGAACTGAGAGGGCTCGCACCTTCCTTATATATGGTGAAGCCTCGGACTAAAGGGGGAAGGGAGAAGGCACGCGTCGGACAACGAGGTGAGGCTGAGACACACGACAACTTTGGACTGGACCTCGGTTCAGTCGAATCAGCAGGCGGATACGGGGCAGGCTTGCACGCGAGGCGACGTGGCCGAACCTTGGTATAGTCCTTGCGAAAATTCTCGGATTTTGTGCCACAAACTTCAAAAATTCATAACTTTCGCATACGAACTCCGTTTTTGATGTTCTTTATAGGCACGCGTAGGCGAGATCATACTGTATAAATTTCGTGTAGACTCCATCGGCTAATTTTGAGTTTACTTTTAATATTATTATTTTCAACAGGCCGGGACAGGAAAATCCGTTACAAATTCATAACTTCTCCATCCGATGTCCGTTTTCGTCTGTCTTCTTACCGTTGCACTACTATTGAGGAGACCTTCGATTCTCGTTTAGGTTGTTTTGGCTAAAAATCACTCGATCTAAAATTCGTGTTTTTAGTTGTTTACTACTAAGCTAAAACTTAGAAAAATGACAATTTCCTCATACGAAGTCAGATTAGGGTATTCTTTATATGCACGCTCTCGGTTTAACGAACACTACGAATTTCGTTTAGTTCGCTAAGGCTAACAAGCACTTTATCGTAATTTCACTTTTTATGTCACAAAGCGTCATGTCGCTTTTGTCGCGAAACTTCGATAGGTCATCACTTCTTCGTTATAAGTCCAATTTTGGCATTCTTTATATCTTTGGAATCCTTATTTCAACCACTACAAATTTCTTCATAGATATCAGGCTTATCTAGAATTTATTTTCGATGCTTATTTTTACCCTTAATTCATTAAATTATAATAATTAAACATAAAACGCATAATAATCAAATAATACATCTGATTGTTTCAAAACAAGTTACAAAGGTTGGCCTAGACTATTACATCAGCATTAGTGTCTAGCCTAGAAAGACGAGCGTTACAACTATCGATACACCATTTTTCATCATATTGCTCATCACATAAAACCTACAATCATTGAAAAAATTTAGGTACCCAAGGCTGTTTGGGTCCTTTATGATTAGCTTGAAACACATTATGAAATGACGAACCTAGGATCCAGTTACGAACTTTAGATTTGACACTATCAATTAAGTCCACTTCACTTGGTAAAGGCTCAGAAATATAACATTTTGAAAGTTTAGGACTTTCACTGACTTTCACCTTTTTCTTCTCAGTTTGTGGCCTTGTTGTCTTATCTTTTGAAACACGACGCCACGCCTTGACTGAAGTTGTCGAATCTTTTGACGATGAACTGACATTCGACACTTCATTCAAGTACTTCTCATAGGCATTTTTGATTTGTTGTTAAGAGAATTTTCCTATCTGATATGATTTCCCTTTTCCTTCAAGCCAATGATCTATGTTTTTTACATTTCATTGACCCTTGGTATATGAGACTTTGAAAGGTTGTTTGGCAGGAGGATTAGGAAAATTTGGTTGTTGGGGTATGTATTTAACATTCCATTTTGATTGAAATTGTTCAAACCCTTTATTTTCAACTTTTGACTCAAAATGTTGTTGTGTATTATTTCGATGTTGAAAAAATGGTGAGTTGTTTTGGGATTGAAACGACTTTGAAAAACCACCATTAAAAACTCTTTGATTTCTTGTTTGATTATGATTTTGTGACAAAAACTTTGTTTCATGATTTTTGGTTTTCGAAAAATCAGTTTGTGATGTTGGTTGAGACACATTCTTTTTAGACAGAGCGGGATTTTTCTTGTTAACTGAATTTTATGAAGATTTTGTCTTAACCTTTTCAGACATTTTTTTTCAGTTGTTTTCTTTGTCAAGTCGTTTTGTTTCTTTCGAGACTCAACAAATTGTCAAAAAACATTCTTTCATGCTTGTCTCTTTGAAATACCATTTTCTTTTGAAAACATGTCAATTTTCTCTTTAAACTCTTGCGAATTTATTTTATCATTTAAAAACTCGATTTCAACATCAACTTGTTCCTTTAAAATTCCAATTTTGCAACCCATTTTCTTTGTGGTTTTTGTCTTTGAAATGTGTATGAATTCTTAGTAAGATTATTTTCGACAGTGCTTTGATTAGATAAGAAACCTTCATTCGATGTTTTCTTATTATCTTCTTCTACCATTTTGTTAAACTCCGTTTTGATCTTATCAACATTCCCAATTTTGACAAACACTTGATTTGGAAAGATAATATCATTTGAACACTTGAAATTTGGATACACAACTGAATGTGTTTCTAGGTAATGGGACCTTTCTCTTTCATCACTTTGTCAAAATTTTCTGTTTCACCTTACACCTGATCAACAACAACTCGTTGTATTTCCTTTTCTTTCGAAATATCTTTTGTTGTGGTTGATTCTTTTGAAATTTCATCATTATACTTCTCATCATCACTGTTGTCAGTTTGACTATCTCTGACACTTACATGTTCATCATCACAAACTTTTGAAGTTGACGGTTGGTCACTTATATGTTCATCATCACAATCTTTCGAATCATAACTGAAGATTAAGGATGATTATCAGTATCAAAAGTGCGGGAACTTTTGAATCCAACACGAGACTCAAAATATGATTGGCACAAGATGAAAATCAGATCATTGCAGTATGATTCATGCTCTAATACCAAATGTAGTTGTAACATCCCAAATTTCGAGACCAAAAATTTCATTTTTGAATTAATATTTTATAAAACATTTAACCCAAACATTGTCAATGAAACAACACATTATAAAATCATAATGTTGTGTCCCAACCCATGACATCAAAAGTAATGAAAATCAGAGTACAATCCCAGAAACTCAATGCGAAAACCACGTGTGTTTGATGGGCTGCTACACCGCTGACTCCTTCCCCATTGACGAAGAGGTACCTGAAACCAAAAATAAAACTGTAAGCATGAAGCTTAGTGAGTTCCCCCATAATAGCACATACAATATCATATCATCGGTATCTTTCAACCGGTAACCGCCATCCGTATCTTTCAACCGGTATCTGCCATCGGTATCTTTCAACCGCTAATCGCCATCGGTGTCTTTCAACCGGTACCTGTCATCGGTATCTTTAAACTGGTAACTGGGGACTATTTCGCCCCCTACTACTATCATACAATATCAAGATATAAACATACAGTCAGGCATATCTGGGTACCGACCTACCCTTCGATCCTAACGACCGATGTCAGGGAAAAACTATTCCCTACTACTACCACTCACATACACATTGCATATCATACAAGCATATCTCATGACCATATCACATAAACACACTAAGATAATTATCACAGAGATAATTATCCACCAAATACCCCTAATGGTGGGCCAGCATTGTGGACTTAGACCCACCCCTACTGGAAGGTAACTCACCTCGATGTTGTGCAGTGTCTGAACTATCTTCGGCGTATAAGATGACTACCCTCGACCCCTCGATCCCTACACGACAATGCTTCAAAGTTATTCATTTGAGTATGCAACCCTAAATGGAGTCATACCAAAAAAACAAATTCAATACTGGTCAAAGTCAACACCTAGTTGACCTGACTTGCCGAGTTGTTCTACCAACTCGTCGAGTTCATACTCCACTAACCCGATCCAACCGCGACTTCACTCGTTGAGTCTAGCAAGAACTCGATAGGTTCTCCTTCATTCAAACCATCGGGACCATCTTCACCTGACTCACCAAGTTCTTCCTTGAACTCGGCGAGTTCATCTCCTTCATAAGATTGTGTCCGGTCTACGACTCGCCGAGTTGTATGAACAACTCGTCGAGTCCATCTTCAAAGACTGGGAGATTGCCTTGGACTCGCCGAGCCTGCTCATACACTCGTCGAGTCCCATGATTCCCAGGTCCCTTTTCGTGTCTAAACATCTACAAGACTTCCTCCCTAACAACTGGTCCATCCACAAAAAGGATTTGGTGGTCAATACACCGTGACTCTCCGAGTCCCAAGAACATCTCGTCGAGTCCATCCTTGACCAACACTATACAGACGATTTAAATGGCTCTTAACACACCAAAACTATAGATCTGGCCTCCTAATGTCCTTTTTACATGTAAAGTTCCAAAATTGGTACACATGCAAGCGGTCTTTGGCCCCAAAAGTCATAAAAGATGGCCTCTAAGGTGCATGGGGTGTTCATGGCAACAAAATGGGCACCTTTGTGCCATAACCCCCCCCCCCCCCCCCCCAATAGACCTGGATCTAAAGCATACACTGACTTCCAATGCTAAATCCCAAATACAACCTCTATAGGGCTTAGAAAGATGAAGGAAAAGGCCCAAAAATCAAGATCTATAGACAAAGGTTCAGCTTCATACCTCCAACAAGCTGAAAATGAACTCCAAACTCTGGATCTTCTTATTTCCCCTTGGTCTCACAAGCTCCTTTCCTCTTGTCAAGCAGTTGTGATTTAATCAAGTTAAGAAACGAGATCAGAAAGACAAACATAATTAAGAACACTTAGAGTAAATAAAATCTTGTTTCAGCTCATATTATGCTTCCTTGATACAATCAGATTTAGACATAAATTATGCAAAAGTTCTTATATATCTATTGTACCTTCCCCCTATTTATATGAGAAAAGAAAGCACACAAAAAATACAAAGGACTAGAAAATATAGTTTCAAAACAACAATGCCGTTGTAGATAACATTACATCATATAACGAACATTACTACATTTTTGATAGCTTACAACTAACTTCGAATCTTACACCAGAACGGCCACAAACAGGCTGATTGTTCGAGGTTGTAGGGAGGGGAGGAGCAGTGGCGGCGCCTGTGCTCGTCACGATGAGGATTACTAATGGCCGCCCTGCTAAGGTGGATGCTCCAGCAGTGAAGAGTCGCACGTTTCATTTGACAACTAAGGAGGCTCGGGCAGCTCCAGATGTTGTGGTTGATATGCGTTTTATCTTTCCTACTTGATATTGATTTGTATTGCTTATATGTATGTATATATATATATATATATATATATATATATATATATATATATATATATATATATATATATATATATATATATATGGTCATGTATAGGGACCTTTTTGGTCAATGGTAAGTGTGCCTACGTTTTGTTCGATTCGGGAGCTATCCGATCGCTTGTATCTCTTGCACTTAGCAAGAAGTTTCGGGATGCGCCTAGGACTCTGGATTCCCAGCTTAAGGTCGAGATTGTAGATGACCACACTATGAGTGCTGCGAGGGTGTATTGGGATAGTTTCCTGAATGTGCTTGGGAGAGGTTTCGTGTTGATCTAGTCTCGATACCGTTACGAGGGTTGAAGGTGATTGTCGGGATGGACTGGTTGGGAGCCAACAGGGCCATGATTGATTTCGAGTGCTAGCTGGTGAGGGTTCTGTTGGATTAATGTCTAAGTCCATAACTATAATTAGTAAGACTTGACCCGACCCGGCATGGTCCATTTGGGTTGCATACCATCATGCACTTGGATAGACTAGAATGAGAGAATGGTTCCAATGTAAGGCAGAGCGAATAAGAAGAATCAAATTAGGCAGAAGGATAAAAGTTTCTCAAATCTGAAAAGATGAGAGAGTACTTTAGTATCATTTTTGTGATCATCTTAATGATTAAGAAACCATATCAAAATTAGTTCTCTAAGGAAATCTTAGTGCATTCTTATGACTAAGAAGAGGGATCTTGAATTGTTGAAATGGTTAAATCAAGAAGATGAGTCATACTTCGTTCCAATACAAGTCTTAGAGTCATACTCCAAGATTGTAACTTGAGTGACATGTCTTAAAGAAGGTTTAAAACACTTGTCAAATGTAAGAGTAAAAGTTTTCTACTCTTGTACATTTGAAATTGGTAAGTTGTGATGTTTTGGATAAAACAAAGACCAACTTAGGCCAATTGTGTGAAGTGTTTGTCTTGATTAGAATCCACACTATCTCTTGGATATTTGACAAGGGAGTCTTATAGGTCAAGAGGACAGTGGGAGTCTTAAAGGTCTTGAAAGTCTCAAGAACTAATCAAGAAGAGAACCTGAAGTTCTTCACTAGCACACGACTTGAGGTTTATAACCTATCGTGTTGGCATATTCTGTGCCCATTCCAGTTAAAGGTGGCTTTGCATATGAGTTCTTAGAGTTCTCAGTTTGTTGCACAACAACTTGGAAGCAATGGCAGGCCCTTGAGCTGCCAGGTGGCAAGAAATTAAGATTGAGTTCAGTCCATATGAGTTTGGGTTTGTCATTATCCTTGTCTTGTGACTATGATTTTGACCATTCACATGGATAAGAACACATACACCAGTAAATCTAAGTGTCATAAGGTTTCTCTCCGATTCATGAAAATGATGGTGAGGAAACACTTTCACTAAGCAGATTTTAGCTAGATAGCAATTGTGATATTTGCATTCTCAAAGTCGTTAGTGGAGCGCGTGTGGTTAACCGGCACACTAACATGGACTTGTGAGAAGTGGCAAAAAGGTCTAAACATTATGATTACGACATCCCTCTTCATAATTGTTTAGATACAGAAGTGTGCTATCTAAGGAAGGTGTATGATTTTGATAAAGTCTTATCAAAACAATCTAGTATCAGAAATCTGAACTTTGGTAAGAAAGTCAGCTGATTTCTGAGTACATGTCAAAGCTAGTGGGAGCATAAGTGTTATGCTAATAATCAACATGTTAGTGGGAGCATGATAATTATGTTAAGTATTGCAAGCTAGCAATGTTAATTATAGAAAAACAAAAGTTTCAATTGGGAAAAAGTTGTTTTGCTATAATTAAGGGAGAGGAAATTATGCTTCATCTCAAATCTATAAGCTTAGATCGTGAGGTTTTAATCATTTAGTCAAGGATATATATGAATTTCATGTTGGAATGGCTCAACATAAGGAAATTCTGTATATGGGTCCATTATTTGCGTTCTAAAATTCGATTATGATTACGGCATCCCTTTTCATAATCTGAATTATGAGAACTTGGCAAATTGAAATGGAAATGTTATAGCAAAAGACTGGTTTAGTCTTTATGTGAGACATCATGAATCGTGTCCCATATGCTTCGGATATAGGATCGATTACATGTGCTATAATCATCCGTTCTAAAATTTTCCAAATGCCTGGGGCATTAAGAAGGGAAAAGGTTTAGAACTGGATATGACTAAAAGGATTAAACAATTGTCGAGGACAATCTAAGGTTTACCAAAGATTGGTTGCTCAAGGACAATTGGAAGTATAGTGATAATTCTGGAAGGACCATATTGACATAATCTGTAAGGAGGCAACTCTTGTTCAGAAATGATAGTCAAAATGGAATCTGGAAATGTTTCAAAGTTAGAATTTTCAATCTGTGTAAGATTAAGGAAACTTAATGCAAGAAGGATATTTCCATGGAGTTGATCTCCTTTGGAATACTCTGTAATGATTGTTGCCAAGTCTTTATGACGTTGTGCATAATCATTACGAGAGGATCAATGCATATAAGTTTAGAATCTAACAGATTTCAGTAAATGGCATGAATTTGGAATTCTTGCATTTGCAGTAAGGATTCGGGAGTGTGAAAAGAGAATCATTGAAGTAATGTTCAATTGATCTAGGTCACAAAGTAAAGATCATAGACAAACATAGTATGCATACTTGGTGTATGGCATGACTAGTGTTTAGAAAACATAGTGTACATGCTTGGAGCATGGGATCACTATTGTTTTAAATTCAAGAATAAAGTTGATAGCTGAAACAGTATACAATGAATAATGTGTAATCATATGGTGATAGGTTTTGATACCATATTGGATTCTATTATTATTGTGTTTCACTTTGCATGTTTTGACTTCCCGAATAAACTGGGTTATTCTTCTGGAATGACTAAGTTATTCAAACTATCCACAGTCGGTCATATGTTGGAAGTAGATATGAATTAAGACTGTCATGATGGGTTGTAGAGGTCTAAGGTGTTGGACAAGGCTACAACAATCATGATTGCTCATAAGTTCTGAGTATTGGATTCAACCCGCGCTCATTGGAATCACTTCATGGATTTTATCACGAGTGATCATGAGACGATAATATCTTATATTCTTCAAACCTAGAGATATGAGTTGTTACTATGAGTTGATAGTACATTGATAGTACGAAAACGCATTTGGTAACTCGGTGCTATAAAACGTGCCTTTGTGTATGATTCAACAAGTAGTAGAACAAGCCATATGAGGCGAAGTTTATCCATTCCTTTTACCTTCGGGATAAAAGCGATATCTGTGGGCCCCTCGATGATTTGATGATGACAAATGGAAGTGCTCGGCCGGGCCAGGACTGATTTGATTTGTTCAATTAGTCAGTCGTCATAAATCGGAAATCGGGAAACAACAAATGGACAGAGAGAATGATTATAATCCATGTCTCAGTCCATATGATATCTAGAATGGAGGAATATATGATCCCTTATCTAATGGACAAGTCACTGACAAAGGTCAGAGTTCATCTACAAGGTCAGAGTTCGACAGAAGCTTTTGAGAGCTGCGATTGCCGGTCGGTTCTTGAAGTCATTCGCAATAATAGTTTTAGACTTATCCAAGTTGGAGACTGTTGGATTAATGTCTAAGTCCATAACTATAATTGGTAAGACTTGACCCGACCCGACATGGTCCATTTGGGTTGCATACCATCATGCACTTGGATAGACTAGAATGAGAGAAATAAGACACTTATGGTTATTAATATATTATAAGTTCTAGTATATTAATAATAAGAATAATAAGATTATTTAATTAGTATTGATCAAGAATTAATCTAGGATTAATTAAGTGATCAAAAGAAGACTAATTAAATATATGGGTTGATTGTGTAAATCATCCATACTTGTATAGTGGGCTAATGCTCCATGGATAATCAAGTTGGGCTAAAACCCATAGGATGGTCCATGGATGCTCCATGGTGTATTTGTACCCATGGATCATGGAAATGAAAGGCCATGTCAATTAGGGTTTACATTGTGTAACCCTAACTATATAAGCATCTTATTCTTGACCAAAATCGGCCACTAGTGTGTGAAGTGAAAGGGCTAGCCGATTTTGATGAGTGTAGAATTCTCTCAAGTCATTCCAAGTGTTTTGATGATTGTGATTCCATTTGAGGTGTCACACTTGGGGCACTAGGCACTCAAGCTTCATGAAGACTTTCTACACCAAAGAGGTATGTATTCTATCTTGCTATAGTTATTGTTTTGTATGCTAGATTAGGATAATACCTTGGATATTCTTATTTGCATGTATAATAGAGAAAACATAGATCCAAGGTATTTAGGGTTGCATGTACACTTAGGAGTGTTAGAATGCTCAAAACCCAACAGGTTCAAACCCAAAGTGGGGGATAACTGGTTATTCATGGAGAGAGGGCCTCACATGGGCCAACCCTCTGTTCAGCTACGAGGGCCAGAAGATTTCTACAGCAGGGTTGTACGGGATTTTTGGCATATATCACAGATACGAGGGTTGAGGCCCCAAGGGATTTGGATAGTGTACCGGTTGTACAGGAGTTTCGGGATGTCTTTCTCGAGTAGTTACCTGGACTGCCACCGTAGAGGCAAGTGGAGTTTCGCATTGATTTGGTACCGGGTGCCGCTACAATAGCCAAGGCACCGTACCAGCTAGCTCCGCCCGAGATGCAGGAGCTATCTACGTAGCTTCAGGAGCTGCTAGACCGAGGTTTTTTTCCATCTGAGCAGTTCCCCTTGGGGAGCTCCAATCCTATTCGTGAAAAAGAAGGACATGACACACAGGATGTGCATTGATTATCGAGAGCTGAACAAACTAACAGTGAAAAACCGTTATCCACTACCGAGGATCGGTGATTTGTTCAATCAGTTGCAAGGTGTGTCTTGGTTTTCCAAGATTCATCTTCAGAAAGGATACCATCAGATGAGGATTCGGGATGAGGATATATCGAAGACAACTTTCAAGACCCGGTTCGGGCACTATGAGTTTGTGGTGAGACCATTTAGGCTCACTAATGCCCCATCAGCATTCATAGATCTCATGAACAGAGTGTGTAGAATGATGTTGGATCGGCCGGTGATCCTTTTCATTGATGATATCCTGATCTATTCTAAGACCAAGGAGCAACATGAGCAACATCTGAGGGAGGTATTGGAGACACTGGGAACGGAAAGGCTTTATGCCAAGCTCTCAAAGTGTGATTTTTGGCTGTGGGAGGTGCAGTTTTTGGGTCACATCATCAACCAAGAGGGAATTTCGGTTGATCCGGCCAAGGTTCAGGTTGTGATGCGATGGGAAATACCAAAGAACGCATCTGAGATTCGTAGGTTCTTGCGTTTAGCAGGGTACTATCAGAGATTCATCCAGGATTTCTCCAAGATCGTCGTGCCTTTGACCCGCTTGACCAAGAAGTGTTGGGTTTCGTATACTACAACACTCCTGTGGTGGACATACAACAATAATGCTTTGGATCTAAGTTTTCACTAGTTGTACATGAAATAAAATATCCGAAGCATGAAGCCTACAACTAGCATACAATTTGATACTTGAATCATAAAATAGATTAGGTGATTACCTCTTTGTTGTAGCTTGATGTATTTGGACTTTAAGAACTTAACACCCTAAGTGTGATGCCTCAAACAAGTCACAAACACCATGAATTAAGGAGGACTTTGAGAGAGAACTTCTAGGCACCAAAATTCGACTATAGAATCTCCAAAATCGCTAGTGTGTCAATTTTGTGCATAAAGGGGTTACATATTTAGTGTAGAATCCAAGAGTCACATGTAACCCTAATTCTTACACTTAGGCTTATGATCCATAACTCATGTGGACTAACTCTTTATGGATTCTTATATAAACTTTACCCATCATGGATTAATATCCCAAACCATATGTATCATTAATTTACATAATTAGTCCCCGTTAGTTTAATTAGTCTCTTTTGATCAATAAATTAATTCCATATTAATAATTGATCAATACTAATTAAATAATATGATTTCTCAATTAATATATTATACTTATAATATATTAGTAAATCATAAAGAACCTTTTTCTCAAATATCCATCCTATCAAATTGTCCTGGTGAAGGCAACCCGAAATGGACCATGAAACTCTCAGGTCAAGAACATACCAATTATAGTTATTGGCTTAGAAACCTAATCCAAAAAGAATAATGTGACATTTCGATGGGGCATGAATCAGCAGTTGGCTTTTGAGACCCTGAGAAAGAGGTTATGCGAGGCTCCTATTCTAGTACTACCTGAGGGGCTGGATGATTTTGTAGTGTATTGTGATGCATCGATCTTAGGGTTAGGAATGATACTGATGTGTGTAAAACCAACTAGTTTTAATCCTACTAACTTAGACACAAAATAAACACACGAAAGGCAGTGTACCTATCGATTAGTAATATAGTTCAAGCAAGTAGGGTATCGAACACAGGGAACGGTAAACAATTAAAATAAATGCTAATATTATCTAAATAAAACAAATAACAAAATGGAGGTTTTCTCTAGTTTTACAAGACTAGAAACTTAATTAGAATAACCAACACACAAATAAACTAACTAGCAACTAAAATAATTAATTACCAACTAAATTCAATAGTAAAGAGGACTTCTGTTTAGGTACGACTCATTTGTTCCCATGGATGATTTTAATGTATCGGATTAATTCTTCATTGGCTACCGATTAAGATAATTAGGTTCACGTTCGCTATTCCTAATTCTTAGAAAACAAATTAACTCAAGCAATGGCCAGTTGTCTAAATTAACGAGTTTCCTAGATTATTGATTCGGGTTAAGTAAGACTTGTAATGGTTAATTAAATTGACCCTTCAATTAACCTATTGCTGATGTTCATCAAACAATCTCACACATTAACTTACCTATCTTCTAGTTAATTCTAGTTTCACATTCGTTATTACTAGACATACAACTATGTGGTCACAATAAATCATATGAAATTAATAACTAAGAGATGTTCATACAACTTAATTACTGATTTATTAATAGAAGAATAGTTATTGTCAACACATAAGGTTCTTTCACAAGCTTAACAAAACATAATTACCAATTACAAATAATCCTACTCAAATAATCAATCCATGTTCACAAAATTGTCTACCCTAACAGAAGAATAAGTTTTTAGCTCATGATTGCAGTAAACATAAACTCAAAAACAAAATCAAAGTATGTAAACATGATTCAAATCAAAAATTTACTAAGAATAAACCAAAATTGTCTTGATTCTCTTCACAATTGAATGTAGGGTTGATTCTTTAGTTCCTCACGACCTAGCAGCACTTCCAATCGTTTCTCAGCCTCCTAGGGTTTCTCTCCATCCTCTGATATCGATCTGAAAGTCCCTTTATATAGATTTTCACAAAACAGAGGCTACTCGGCGAGTCCAGTGACCTACTCGGCGAGTCCGTCACTTAAAACCCGTGTACGGCAAGTCAGCGCGTCCAGAATCGCGAAAGTTCGATACAACTCGCCGAGTAATCGACACTACTCGCCGAGTACGTTTCGAATCAGCATTTTCTCAAAACACGAAAGTCGTCCGAAATTATGTCTACTTTTCAGAACATTTTGAATCTCGTCAATCGGAGTTACGGTTCATGAGATATGGCCAAAACACTGACGAGGGGTCAAGCTGTCCAGCAACATCCTTCTTTCTTCAAAATCCAAGATCCAAGCCTCCAATCGCTAGTTCCGCTTCCTTTTCCATCCGAGCATGTACTTGTTGCTAAAAAATGAAATTATAAACTAATTAAGCACCTTTTGTTCATTAAATGAGATAAAATCAACGTAAAGTATTAAGATAATGCATGAATTTTATAACTAAATATGCCCATATCAAAATACCCCACACTTGACTTTTGCTTGCCCCCAAGCAAAACTGAAATTTAGTACACTAATATTACATAAGACAATCCCAATCGAACCCAACCATTATGCCAAGACCGCAACGCATGCATTTGTGTCTATAATTTTCCTAATAACCTCCCATACTCCAAAGACTCACAATCCTCATAAACATTCGCCCACTTTTTCCGAACAATGCTCATTTTATGCATCCCTCCGAATCCATCCTCAGAAAACCTCTTAACCTCAAGGTATTTTTGGTTGAGCAACCCAAGCATACATAATCTAGACAATTACAATTTATGATACCACACTGGAGCTCTTTGGAATTCTTCACTTCTTTGACATTTGATCTTTAATTTTTGGGTATCTTCAACTTTTTTTTTTCAGAACTTTGATCTTTTAACTTCATACTTTAACTTTGATGCTCCAAAAATTTTTCAAACTCTTCTTGTAATTCTCTCTCTTTTTTTTTACATGTACCTCACTTTTTTTCACTCAAAACCTACATGCTTAAGCAAGGGCGCTCAACTTCAACCTTTATTGGCTAAAGATAATAATTTTCCTGGATACATTTGTGGTACACGATGCTAAACATATTGCATCCCTCGAACTAAGCGAGGTCGTGTTTTTGTCCCATGATTTCACTGGAATAAGGAAGCCATAAATGCACTAGAACGTATATAGGCTCAACTAAACATTTGGGTCTTCATAGAATCATCAAATATAATACTAGCATGATCCCTAATTGCTTTACCAAAATTTTCTAAATTAATCCTAGCAATTTTAATGCAAAAATTTCAAAATTAACTAAAATTTCAAGATTTTCGAAATTTAACTAAAATTTTAACTAATTTAACCAACCCGCTACCCCACACTTAATTTATGCAATGTCCTCATTGCATATTATGCATGATAAAGAACAATAAAAATAAGAAGAGAATTGGAACAAACTCCCCTGGGATAGTAGTGGCGAGGTTGATATCTCTTCTCTTCAGCTCCATCTTCAATTGACTTTAGACATGGGAACAGCTCATCCATATCTTGGGTGTCAAAGTCTCGTGTGGTATAGCCTTTATAAAAGCTCCAAATATAAGGGAAAAACTCTTGGAAATGCTCGGAAAATGATCTTCAAAGAATAGAACCAATGCCCATATCAAATGTCATCAAATCTTCAGCTCAAAAGTAAGAAAAATGGGCGACTCGTCGAGTAAGTATGTAGACTCGCCGAGTTGAAGCGTAAATGGCAGAAGAATCGTGAATTTTCACATGGACTCGGCGAGTCCATAAGATGCACTCGGCGAGTAGACCGCTGTGTGACAAAAATTTTATTCTGCCCAAGTCCGTTTCTGATGTATGGGGGTTATATAAACTAATAATTATTCCCTCATTTTTCTTCAGGGAATAAACACTCTATAACCCTTCTATCAATTGGACTCATAACTTGACTCAAAACTTCGTTTCCTCTCTCGCCTAGACTCGATTTCTCGCTTCATTTAGCCTTGACTCTAGACCCTCACATGCATCCTTACACTCAAACTGAAAAGATCAAAAACAAAAACCAAGTAATAAAAAAAACATTAAAATAAAAAAAAAATCCTAAATTATCCTTAAACACGAAAAGTTTAGAACGAAAAAGAAAAGAAAACTCTAATGACGGGTTGCCTCCCGCAAGCGCTTCTTTTTGTGCGAGTCTTTAGCTGGACTCCCAACTTAATAAACTTCCAATATACTCAATGCCAATCCATCCGTTGCATTAAATATTTTCTTTGGACCAATTTGTAAAATTTGGCTCTTTGCTTCAAAAATTGGCCAAACGAGCTTCAATTCATATAACCCAAGAATATTAACAAAGGTTGGAACCGGTTGGATACTAATCAAAAATGGATCGTGCTTCAGAACTTTCTCCAAAGTTGGAGTCGTCACCCCATGCTTCGAAACACAAACCGGAAGAACAGGGGACCATGTCGTGGTAATGGTCAAACCACAACTTGGTTCCTGCAATTCAGCTTGTTCTTGTTCTTCGTCCGACCTCTCTGCTAGCAATCTTTCCAGCTCCTCCAAATCTTTTTCTGGATTAAATTCTTCATCTTGTAAATCTAGCTCTTGTGACTCGGATTGTTCTTGATCGTTAGACAAGATGATATCTAACCATCTATCAAATTTCTTCAAATCTTCATCCGAGTCATAATCCTCATCTTCCTGCACTACTTCCTCAAGAAAAGCATCAAAAGCATCGAGATTTGGAAAATACATAATAAAAAAAATAAAGATAAAAATTAAACTAAATAAAAAAAATAATCAATAAAATAAAACCGATAACAATTAGCAAATAAAATTAACTATTTGAACCGTTCCCCGACAACAGCGCCAAAAACTTGATGTGTGTAAAACCAACTAGTTTTAATCCTACTAACTTAGACACAAAATAAACACACGAAAGGCAGTGTACCTATCGATTAGTAATATAGTTCAAGCAAGTAGGGTATCGAACACAGGGAACGGTAAACAATTAAAATAAATGCTAATATTATCTAAATAAAACAAATAACAAAATGGAGGTTTTCTCTAGTTTTACAAGACTAGAAACTTAATTAGAATAACCAACACACAAATAATCTAACTAGCAACTAAAATAATTAATTACCAACTAAATTCAATAGTAAAGAGGACTTCTGTTTAGGTACGACTCATTTGTTCCCATGGATGATTTTAATGTATCGGATTAATTCTTCATTGGCTACCGATTAAGATAATTAGGTTCACGTTCGCTATTCCTAATTCTTAGAAAACAAATTAACTCAAGCAATGGCCAGTTGTCTAAATTAACGAGTTTCCTAGATTATTGATTTGGGTTAAGTAAGACTTGTAATGGTTAATTAAATTGACCCTTCAATTAACCTATTGCTGATGTTCATCAAACAATCTCACACATTAACTTACCTATCTTCTAGTTAATTCTAGTTTCACATTCGTTATTCCTAGACATACAACTATGTGGTCACAATAAATCATATGAAATTAATAACTAAGAGATGTTCATACAACTTAATTACTGATTTATTAATAGAAGAATAGTTATTGTCAACACATAAGGTTCTTTAACAAGCTTAACAAAACATAATTACCAATTAAAAATAATCCTACTCAAATAATCAATCCATGTTCACAAAATTGTCTACCCTAACAGAAGAATAAGTTTTTAGCTCATGATTGCAGTAAACATAAACTCAAAAACAAAATCAAAGTATGTAAACATGATTTAAATCAAAAAGTTACTAAGAATAAACCAAAATTGTCTTGATTCTCTTCACAATTGAATGTAGGGTTGATTCTTTAGTTCCTCACGACCTAGCAGCACTTCCAATCGTTTCTCAGCCTCCTAGGGTTTCTCTCCATCCTCTGATATCGATCTGAAAGTCCCTTTATATAGATTTTCACAAAACAGAGTCTACTCGGCGAGTCCAGTGACCTACTCGGCGAGTCCGTCACTTAAAACTCGTGTACGGCAAGTCAGCGCGTCCAGAATCGCGAAAGTTCGATACAACTCGCCGAGTAATCGACACTACTTGCCGAGTACGTTTCGAATCAGCATTTTCTCAAAACACGAAAGTCGTCCGAAATTATGTCTACTTTTCAGAACATTTTGAATCTCGTCAATCGGAGTTACGGTTCATGAGATATGGCCAAAACACTGACGAGGGGTCAAGCTGTCCAGCAACATCCTTCTTTCTTCAAAATCCAAGACCCAAGCCTCCAATCGCTAGTTCCGCTTCCTTTTCCATCCGAGCATGTAATTATTGCTGAAAAATGAAATTATAAACTAATTAAGCACCTTTTGTTCATTAAATGAAATAAAATCAACGTAAAGTATTAAGATAATGCATGAATTTTATAACTAAATATGCCCATATCAAAATACCCCACACTTGACTTTTGCTTGCCCCCAAGCAAAACTGAATTTTAGTACACTAATATTACATAAGACAATCCCAGTCGAACCCAGCCATTATGCCAAGACCGCAACGCATGCATTTGTGTCTATAATTTTCCTAATAACCTCCCATACTCCAAATACTCACAATCCTCATAAACATTCGCCCACTTTTTCCGAACAATGCTCATTTTATGCATCCCTCCGAATCCATCCTCAGAAAACCTCTTAACCTCAAGGTATTTTTGGTTGAGCAACCCAAGCATACATAATCTAGACAATTACAATTTATGATACCACACTGGAGCTCTTTGGAATTCTTCACTTCTTTGACATTTGATCTTTAATTTTTGGGTATCTTCAACTTTTTGAAAAGTAGACACTCGTCAATCAGAGTTACGGTTCATGAGATATGGCCAAAACACTGACGAGGGGTCAAGCTGTCCAGCAACATCCTTCTTTCTTCAAAATCCAAGATCCAAGCCTCCAATCGCTAGTTCCGCTTCCTTTTCCATCCGAGCATGTAATTGTTGCTGAAAAATGAAATTATAAACTAATTAAGCACCTTTTGTTCATTAAATGAGATAAAATCAACGTAAAGTATTAAGATAATGCATGAATTTTATAACTAAATATGCCCATATCAATACTGATGCAAAGAGGGCATGAGACTGCATACGCTTTGAAGCAGTTGAAGCCTCATGAGGTGAACTAGCCACTCACAACCTGGAATTGGGGGTAGTGGTGTTTGCCCTCAAGATTTGGAGGCACTACTTGTATGGAGTGTGGTGCACTATTTATACTGATCATAAGAGTTTGTAGTATTTGATGGATCAACAGAACCTCAACATGTGACAAAGGAGGTGGTTGGATGTGTTGAAAGAATATGACTGCGAGATCTTATACCATTTGGGGAAGGCCAACGTGGTGGCCGATGCTTTGAGCCGCAAGATTGCAGGTTCTCTAATTGGGAACGTTTGTCTGAGGATGACTCTGCTCTCTCCACCGCTAGACAGATCAAGAAGGCTCAAGTGGAGGGTTTGAAGAAAGAAAACTGGAAGATAGAGTGTATTCGGGGGCAATTTCCCTTTTTTGTCGGGGAGGGTCGGGGGCTCTTGACACAGTGTGGCCGGGTCTGGGTACCGATCACCGGGGGAGTGAGACAGAAGTTATTGGAGGAGGTGCACAAGTTCAAATTCTTTATACATCCGGGAGCTACAAAAATATATAAGGACTTGAGACTGAGTTACCGGTGGCCCTGCATGAAGCGAGATATCGCATGGTTTGTGGAGTGGTGCTTGACATGCTGGAAGGTCAAGGTCGAGCACCAGTGGCAGTATGGTAAGTTTCATCTGTTACCCATTCCTATGTGGAAGTAGGAGGAGATCACCATGGACTTCATCATAAAGTTATCGAGGACAACGAGGGGTGTTGATGCCATATGGGTGATTGTGGATCGGTTGACGAAGAGTGCCCACTTTTTTCTAATCTCCGAGAACATCTCTGCTGAGAAATTGGTGGATATTTATGAATGAGAGGTGGTGACTAGACACGGGGTGCCAGTGTCAGTAGTCTCTGACAGAGATGTTCGATTTACTTATATATTCTGGAAGAAGTTCCATGAGGAACTGGGTACTCAGTTACATTTCAGCACGACATACCACCCCCAGACAGATGGCTAAAGTGAGAGGACAATGTAGACACTCGAGGATATGCTTTGGGCATGTGTGTTGGATTTTGGAGGTAGTTGGGATACATACCTCCCATTGACGGAGTTTTCATACAACAACAGTTACGATGCTAGTATCAGCGACCTCTGTTCGAGATGTTGTATGGACGGAGGTGTAGGACCCCTATTTGTGGGGGTGAGGTAGGGCACCAGGTCATGGGGAGCATGAAAGTGGTGCTCATGACTACTGAGTTGATTCAGTAGGTGCGTGACAAGCTACGAGATGCATAGAGCCGTCATAAAAGCTATGCTGACCGACATTGATCGGATCTTGAGTTCCATGTGGGGGACTTTGTGTTACTAAAGGTGTCGCCATGGAAGGGAGTCATAAGGTTTCTTAAGAGATGCAAGTTGGGGTCGCGATACATTGACCCATTCATGATTTTGTCCTGGGTGGGCAAGGTGGCTTACCGCTTGGATCTGTCGGACGAGCTTTTCCAAATACACAACACCTTCGATGTGTCACAGCTTCGAAAGTGTGTCAGCGACGAGGCCGCGGTCGTTTCACTAGGCGACATTCAGGTGGACAAGAGCCTGAACTATATTGACAGGCCTGTTGTAATTTTGGATAGGAAGACCAACGTTCTTCGGAACAAGGAATTGAAGCTAGTAAAGGTGCAATGGCAGCATCGAAGGGGCTTCGAATGGACATGGGAGCCGAAGGATGAGATGCAAGATCACTACCTAGACTTGTTTGTGTCAGCAGTCTTCGAGGATGAAGTCTAGTTCAAGTGGGGGTTATTTGTAACGCATGTTTCAGGTATCATTTAATTTATCTAAGTTTTAGTATTTTGTGCTTGGACTCGGCGAGTTGGGGAGCTCCAACTCGTTAAGTAGAGATCATTTATGAAGACACGGGATTTAGATCCTAGTCGACGACTCGGAAGGACCCGACTCGACGAGTAGGTGCTATAGAGGCAAACCCAAAATTTTAGGGTTTGCATCCTATATAATGGACTTAATCCGCCTCTTTTGGCCTCCCTTACCACTTCATTACCCAGAGGCTAGAGTTCTAGGATCTACAACGTTTGGGAACCCATTTCAAGGTAACAAGCTGTTACCTTGATCACTCTAGCATTAGATCCCATTTTCCTGGGTTTTAGTCCATTTCAAGTATATTTGTGAAGCATTTAAGGTGTTGGATAAGATTTGGAGTTGCAACTTCAAATCAGGACTCCATTAAGTCCTTAGAGTTAAAATTGCTGAATTTCTTAAGCTTGCTCCTCCTCTTTGGCTGAAACCCCTCCCTTAGCTTTGTTTTGGCAATTAAGAGCTTGCATGCACATAAAGTTTGCAACTTTACGTGGAAACCATGCCTTAGGAGGCTAGATCCGCAATCTGGAGCTTTGGGGTAGCTTTAAAACGTCTGAACATGAAAAGGACTAAAGGAACTCGTAGAGTCCCCTAACCAACTCGACGAGTCGAGTAGGGTTTGACCGTTCTCAAGATTTTGAGTGATTTTTGTGAAGGATTGGATTTTTCAGTCTGCATAGGTTTTCGGTCTTTTGGATTGGAGTTTTCAACTAGTTGACGACTTACTCAGGTAACTGGACGAGTTGCTGGATGCATTAGACGAGTTGAGGTTAACATGGACTGTTGACCTGGACTTTGACCAGGGTTGACTTTGAGGATAATTATGTTGTTTTGGGATTATGACAAGTAATCACATGATGATTATAGGCAGTTGAGTTGGAGCAGTGTGTGGGATTTATCTGGTCTTAGCTTGTCAGTTCAGCATTCACAAGATGTGAGTCTCCTCACCATACCAATGGGTTGAAGGTACCAAGGCCGGCCTATTTTGTGATACGTGGTATACTTGTTGTTGTAGATATATGTGGTATGATAGTTAGTTATGCTAGCTATATATGTGATACTTGCAGGGAAGACCATGGGGGAGCCCATGGCACTTGGATGTAAGACCATGTCGGGGAAACCCATGGCTTTTCAAGTAAAGACCATGGGAGGGGCCCATTGCACTTGGATGTAAGACCATGTGAGGGAGCCCATGGCTTTCCATCTAATGACCATGGGGGATCCCATGACACTTAGGTGTAAGACCATGTGGGGGAGCCCATGGCATCATGGAGTAAGACCTTGGGAGGAGCCCCGACATCCTTATATATTTGTATGCATAGGTCATGTGGTATATGTAGCTTTTATAGCTAATATGATATGTGTTTATGTGGATTGTATGTAGGGTATGCTCTAGGGAACTCACTAAGCATTAGCTTATAGTTTGTGGATTTGTTTCAGGTACATCTGAGCCCAAGGGCAAGGGCAAGGCTTGATGGCGCGACATGCACTTTCTTTTCAGCATTTTTATGGGACACTCTAATGATTGGAATAATATTTTTATTGTTAATAATTTGAAAACAATTGTATTTAGATTTTATGTTTTATGGAAAGTGTTTTGACTATTTAAAAATGAAAATTTTCTTTTGAAAATAGGGTCGTTACGATTACCAATTTGCATACAATATGTAACTCCTAGATTATGGTATCCTAAACAACTATTGTTTAACTTGGCATGTTTATCCCATCTATACCTCGGACCTCTCATGCTTAGGTGACCTTTATCACACAAGATTCCGACCAAGTCATCCTAATTGAAACAACTTGTAGTATTGTTACTAACTAGTGACAATGTGGCCCTTTAGAAACTAGAAACTACAAAACTACCCCCGAACTGTTGGATTAATGTCTAAGTCCATAACTATATTTGGTATGTACTTGACCCGACCCGGCATGGTCCATTTGGGTTGCACTTCACCGGCACAATTTATATGGATAATCTTTTGAGAATAGTATATTTATGATTATATTAATATATTATAAGTTCTAATATATTAATATGGATAATCAAGAATTAATTTAGAATTAATTAAGTGATCAAAATGAACTAATTAAATATGGACTCTTAGATATATGTGTGTGATGGGCCAAGTTCATTTAGGTTGGGCTAAGCTTTCATGGATAGTCCATGGAGTGTTTAACCCATGGATCATATGAAATGAAAGGTCATGGGTTTAACCCTAGTCTCCACACTATATAAAGATGTCCTTGGTTGGTGAAATTGGCACTAGTGTGGGTACACTAAGAGGGCTAGCCGATTTCACTAGAGAGAACCAAAGTATCCTTATTTTCAAGGTTATTCCAAGGTGTTTTGGTGATTTTTGATTCCACTTGAGGCTTCCACAGTATTGGGGCTAAGCTCTTAAAGCTTGAAGACATCAAGCTACATCAAAATATATGTCATCTAACTAGAACTTTGTAGTATAGGTGCTTCATAATATGCTAGTTAGGATGAAACCTTGGAATATTTAATATTTTCATGTATAATAGAGAAAACATAGATTCAAGGTTTATAGGGTTGCATGTACACCATAGGAGTGTTAGAATGCTCAAAACCCAACAGTGGTATCAGAGACTAGGCTTGCTTTCTCTTATACTTGATGCAAATAGATTTTTTGAAGCCAAGAATCTGTCAGGGCCTAAAGAACTCGACGAGTTCCATGAAGGACTCGACAAGTTTGGCCTCCAGACTGCATATTTTTGGGTTTCTAGGCCGGAATTAGACTAGGAACATTACCGGAAGCTATTTTTCAACTTATAAACTTGATTTTGATGTGGTAATGTTCATACTAATCCAATTTCAAAGATAATTGTCAATAGATTCATGTTTTGTATTTGTTTAAGTGTTATGCTAATTACATGAAAAAGTTTAATTCCAATTATCTTGTTCATATTAGTTGCTTAGATTAATGGAAAAGGTTGATTGATTATGTGTCTTTGATCCATTTTAATCTAATACTTGATTCTAAAATGTGTTTATGTAACTTGTCCTCAAGTTACATGAAAAGTCAAATTAAAGTTTCTTAAAACTCATAAAAGTTGACAATGGTTACAAAACGAAGAGTCTTGTCTTCATTAAATGGTTTTATGACTCCATAACTTGTCCTCAAGTTATGGAGGTTCAAGAGTCACTTCATTAAATCATTAAAATGTGTAACCTTAATTAGTTCCATAGGTTATAAAGAAGAAGAGTTACATCTTCCCTAATAAATAAAGATAAATTTTGCCACTTTTCAATCTCTTATTAATTTTGACACTTGTCATTTTGTAGCATTTTTAGAATAAATAATATCCACATGTCATTTTATGGATTTTTTTTTCAAATTTTAAAATTAAAAAATCATATAATACTTATACTTATATATGTAAAGTATTTATTGTAATAAATGTAACAATAAATTACAATGAATATGTTTTTTCCTTCTTTATTATTTCGAAATTTTATTTTCAAAAATATTTAATGTTACACTTTAATATTTAACATTTTTTTAATCAACCCGTGTAATACACGGGGTTAACACCTAGTTCTTTAATAGTTTAAAGTCTTCCATAACTTGTCCTCAAGTTATGGAACGTGAAGAGTTTTTTAATTTAAACTAGTCTAAACACATAAATTATGGAATTAATTAGTTTTGAATAATTTCAAAACTCGCCCTTAAGTTTTGGAATTTGAAAAGTTTTCTCTTATGAATACTTTAATTCCAAGTTAAGCCCTTAGAATTTTAAAAGTTAAAATTCAACCCTTATACTTTATAATACTATATATATATATATATATATATATATATATATATATATATATATATATATATATATATATATATATATATATTTAGAAGAGCAAGTCAGTCTTACCGTTAGTTGGCCTCATTCACGAAGCCGGTCTATAAGAGGGGTATAAGGTTACTGCCTATAAAATGGCAGTTTAATGGGTGTCCACTCTCACCCACCGCTTCCTGACTGGTGGAGGTTCGTTAGGCGAACGGGTAGGACAAAGTCTATAAATTCTCCCTTCATTAAAAGTATTAATGATAAATACTAAGTAACTAAACCTTTTATAAATACCCAATCTTAGTTACTTAGGAAAATGTGAATAAGGTGCTAATCAATGAAATTACACTTTGCACTTTGTTTAAGTCGGTTACTGGAGCATGTGTGGTTAACTGGCACACTAACTCGTATTTAACAAGGTAGGCAAAGGGTAACTTAATGTTTATCATAGTATTGATGGAGCGTGTGTGGTTAACAGGCACATCGATTGAGGGGTAAACACTTAAGGGTACCAAGTAATTTGCATGGTTACTTCACACCTTGTTTTGTGATCCTCGGCATCCCAGTCACAAAACTTGAAGGACACACTTGAGATTGAAACATACCATTGAAAGTTCAATGAATCTCAAAGATTTAGGAGTTTCAAATCCAATTAAAACTTAATTAATTATTTAGTTTTTCATGGTGGAAATTGGTGAATCGTCATTCACCTACATTCAAATAATCTATAGCTTGGATTACGACATCCCTCTTCCAAGTTATAAAATAGTTTGTTGGGTCCTAGCCTTAATATTTCATATTGGGTATTATATTAAGTAATTTAGATCAACTATCTTGAATATCTCCCAAAACATGTCTAGTTCAGGCATCTATGATCTTCCCAAATCTCTTGGAACTTCACTTCCTCCACCTCCTCTAATTATTCTCTCAAACGCACAAGTTCAAGGTCACTCAAGCCCTATTGGGAAGGAAAGGTCTAGGTGTGATCACATCTTGGAGATGAAGTTACATATTGACAAGCTGGGAGAGTTGGGTGTCAAAGTCTTGAGAAAGTTGGTGGTTCAATCACTTTCTAAGTCACATAGTGAGTTCCTTTCGACTCCTATGAAACAGACTATGACAAGACCCTTAATGATCTTATCAATTTGCTTGGTACTGCTGAATCAAAAATGATTTGGAAGGCTAGTAAAGCAAATTTGATTAGAAGATTGAATTCCCAAAACTTTATGGACATTGACAATGATGATACTGGAAATCCAGAAAAAGCATTCTCTTCCCAATGGAAAGGGATCGGCCATAGTCAAATCGGTTGACTAAATGGTCAAGAGAAAAACTAAGTCTGTGATAGTCCCATGTACCATTACCAAAAGGTCCATTTGTTAAAATTGCCAAAGGAAGGGGCAATGCTTGCAAAGCTGCCAAATTTACCTAAGGATGTTAAAATCAAAAGTTTGACTCTACTTCAGGGAAGTCAACTATCTAACTCTGTTAAGTTCCCAGTTGATGATTCTTAATACAAAATGTGACTCTGTTGCATTTTGATATTTAGCAGGATCAAGCAAAGGGAAGGAAACTTAAAGAAAGAGTATGATGAATTTGATCGCGAAGATGGATATCTTTCCCTTGGTTGAAGGTTGAATTCTTGAGCTACTTCTTAGCAGTTATGATAGATTGCTAGGAAACATGTAATATCATAGTTTTCATTTTCAAGTTGCATTGTAAGGAAAAGTTTTTCTGCATTTTAAAATAAATAAAAGTTTGTTTTACTTTATTTTTATCTCCTTAACATTCATGAAAACTTGATGTTTGTATGTTTATAGCAATATTGGAAACATGAATTTGATTCTTTCATTTGTGGTAGTGTCTAAATTTACCAAACAAGGAAAGATTCACATCACCCAAGTTTCAGTTGGACCGAAACTTGGAATCATACAAGCTGTTTAGTGTGATGTATGAGAATTTTCAACTTTGGAACATTAAGACTAGTTCCGTGTTCACATGTATATGTGACTCAAGAGAAGGACTAAGGGATCAAGTACACTTTCTTGTGCACTTGTCAAAGTCCACCACAAAAGATGGATAAGACAATTCTTCATGATTTACTAAGGTTTAGTAAATATGATTAGACTTACAAGCTTAAGTATAATTCAGAGACATTGGAAAAGTTTCATTGTATGACAAAACAAATAAGAAGAATCAAATTAGACAGAAGGATAAAAGTTTCTCAAATCTGAAAAGATGGGAGAGTATTTTAGTATCATGTTTTAAGATCATCCTAATGATTTTGAGACCTTATCACAATTCATCCTCTAAGTGCATTCTGATAGTTAAGAAGAGGAGTTATGAATTGTTGAAGTGGTTAAATCAAGAAGATGATTCATACTTCATTCCAAAACAATTCTTAGAATTATACTCTAGGATTGTAACTTGAGTGACATGTCTTAAAGAAGGTTTAAAAACACTTATCAAATGTAAGAGTAAAAGTTTTCTACTCTTGTACATTTGAAATTGGTAATTTGTGATGTTTGGGATAAAATAAAGATCAACTAAGGCCCATTGTGTTAAGTGTCTGTCTTGATTACAATCCTCACTATCTCTTGAATATTTGGCAAGAAAGTCTTATAGGTCAAGGAGACAGTGGGAGTCTAAAAGATCCTAAAAGGGTTTCGAGAAGTAATCAAGAATAAACACCTGTATTTCACCACTAGCACACAACTAGAGGGTTATAACCTATCGTGTTGACATTTCTGTGCCCATTCCAGTTAAGTTGGCTATACATTGGAGTTCTACATGTTCTCAATTGTTTGCATAGCTACTTGGAAGAAATGGCAGGCCCTTGAGCTGCCAGGTGGTATGAAGTAAAGATTGCACAATTTCAATCCATATGAGTTAGGATTTGTCACTAACCTAGTCTTGTGATTATGGTTTGACAAATTCATGTGGATAAGAACACATATACCATAAAATCTAAGTGTCATAAGGTTTCTCTTTGATTCAGGAAAATGATAGTAAGGAAACTGTTTCACTAAGTAGATTTTAAGTAGATATCAATTGTGATATTTGCAGTTCTCAAAGTCGTTAGTGGAGCGTGCATGGTTAACTAGGACACTAGCATTGACTTATGAGAAATTGCAAAAGGTCTAAACAATTGAGACTATGATTACGACATCCCTTTTCATAGTTCTGAAATTGTTTAGACACACATGTGATCTACCTAATATAAGGTGTATGATTTTGATAAAGTCTTATCAAAGCAATCTAGTATCAGAAATCTGAACTTTGGTAAGAATGTCAATAAAGTATTGACTTATAGAGGTCCAACTGTTTTCTGGATACATGTCAAAGGTATTGGGAGCATAAGTGTTAAGCTAATAATCATCATGTTAGTGGGAGCATGATAATTATGATAAGAATTGCAAGTTAGCAATGTTAATTATAGAAAACAAAAGTTTCAATTCGTGAGGTTGCAGGGGTTGGAAAAGTTGTTTTGCTATAATTAAGGGAGAGGAAATTATACTTCATTTCAATTCTAAAAAGCTTAGATTGAGCTTATAATCATTCTAAAGAGCTTAAATTGAGGTTTTAATCACCTTTAGTCAAGAATATATATATATATATATATATATATATATATATATATATATATATATATATATATATATATATATATATATATATATATATATAAATTTCGTGTTGGATTGGTTAGACTTAAGAAAATTCTATATATTGTGTTCTCAAAATTCGATTATGATTACGACATTCGTTTTCATAGTCAAATTTTGAGAATATGGCAAACAAAAATTATTATGGCAAAAGACTGGTCTTGAACCATGTCTTTATGCGAAACATCATGAATCGTGTCCCATTTACTTTGGGTACAAGATTGATTGCATGTGCTATAATATTTTTCCTTTCTGAATTTTCCAAATGCCTTGGGGCATTAAGAAGGAAAATATCTAGAATTGGTTATGACTAAAGTGATTAAGCAATTGTCGAGGACAATCTAAGGTTTACCAAAGATTGGTTGCTCAAGGACAGTTGGAAGTATATTGTTAATATTGGAAGGAACATAGTGACATAGTCTGAAAAGAGGCAACTCTTGTTCAGAAGTGATAGTCAAAATGGGAATATAGAGTTGTCTTCATAGATGGAAGCAATCTGTGTAAGGTTAACTTAATGCAAGAAGCATGTTCAAAGCAATGCGCTTTGAATCTGAGACATCGTTTCCATGGAATTGCTCTCCATTGGGATACTCTGTAATGATTGCCGCCAAGCCTTTGTGGTTTGTGCATAATCATTACAAGAGGAACAGTGCATATAAGTTTAAAATCTAAACAGGTTTCGATAAATGATAGGAATTTGGAATTCTTACATTTAAGACAAGGAATTAGGAGTGTGAAAAGAGAATCATTGAAATTATGTTCAATTGATCTAATTCACAAAGAAAAGGATCATAGACAAACATAGAGTTCATACTTGGTGTATGGCAAAGCTATTGTTTAGAAAACATAGTGTACATGCTTGGAACATGGGACTCCTAGTGTTTTTTAATTCAAGTATAAAGTTGATAAAACCGAAACAATAAATATTGAGTAATCAGTATGGTGATAAATAGAAAGTGTTTTATTTATATTCATAGGTTTTGATACCATATTAGATTCATTTATTCTTGTGTTTCACTTTGCATGTTTTGACTTCCATAAAAACTAGCTTATTCTTTCGGAATGACTAAATTATTCAAACCATCCATAGTCGACCATATGTTGGAAGTAGATATGAATCAAGACTGTCATGGGTTGACTTGTAGAGGTCCAAGTTGGTGGACAAAGTTATGCTACAACACTCATGAGTGCTCATAAGTTCTGTGTATTGGATTCAACCCACGCTCATTGGAATCACTTCATGGATTTTATCACGGGTGATCATGAGACGATAATATCTTATATTCTTCAAACCTAGAGATATGAGTTGTTACTATGAGTTGGTTTTACATTGATTGCACGAAACCGCATTCGGTAAATCGATGTTATAAAACGTGCCTTTGTGTATGATTCAACAAGTAGTAGAACAAGCCATATGAGTCGAAGTTTATCCATTTGTTTTACCTTCGGGATAAAAGCGATATATGTGGGCCCCTCGATGATTTAGTGATGACACATGTGAGTGCTTGGCCAAGCCAGGAATGATTCGATTTGTTCAATCCGTCAGTCATCGTAAATCGGAAATCAGGAAACAAGAAATGGACAGAGAGAATGATCATAATCGAATGTCTCAGTCCATATGATATATAGAATGGAGGAATATATGATCCCTTATCTAATGGACAAGTCATTGACAAAGGTTAAAGTTTGTTGACAAGATCAGAGTTCGACAACGGCTTTAAGAGCTATGATTGCCAATTAGGTTTTGAAGTCATACTCAATAATAGTTTTAGACTTATCCAAGTGGGAAACTGTTGGATTAATGTCTAAGTCCATAACTATATTTGGCATGTACTTGACCGACCCGTCATGGTCCATTTGCGTTGCACTTCACTGGCACAATTTATATGGATAATCTTTTGAGAATAGTATATTTATGATTATATTAATATATTATAAGTTCTAATGTATTAATATGGAATCATATTATTTAATTAGTATTGATCAAGAATTAATTTAGAATTAATTAAGTGATCAAAATGAACTAATTAAATATGGACTCTTAGATATACGTGTGTGATGGGCCAAGTTCATTTAGGTTGGGCTAAGCTTTCATGCATAGTCCATGGAGTGTTTAGCCCATGAACCATATGAAATGAAAGGTCATGGGTTTAACCCTAGTCTCCACACTATATAAATATGTCCTTGGTTGGTGAAATTGGCACAACTGTGGGTACACTAAGAGGGCTAGCCGATTTCACTAGAGAGAACCAAAGTATCCTTATTTTCAAGGTTATTCCAAGGTGTTTTGGTGATTTTTGATTCCACTTGAGGCTTCCACAGTATTGGGGCTAAGCTCTTAAAGCTTGAAGACATCAAGCTACATCAAAATATATGTCATCTAACTAGAACTTTGTAGTATAGGTGCTTCATAATATGCTAGTTAGGATGAAACCTTGGAATATTTAATATTTTCATGTATAATAGAGAAAACATAGATTCAAGGTTTATAGGGTTGCATGTACACCATAGGAGTGTTAGAATGCTCAAAACCCAACAGTGGTATCAGAGACTAGGCTTGCTTTCTCTTATACTTGATGCAAATAGATTTTTTGAAGCCAAGAATCTGTCAGGGCCTAAAGAACTCGACGAGTTCCATGAAGGACTCGACAAGTTTGGCCTCCAGACTGCATATTTTTGGGTTTCTAGGCCGGAATTAGACTAGGAACATTACCGGAAGCTATTTTTCAACTTATAAACTTGATTTTGATGTGGTAATGTTCATACTAATCCAATTTCAAAGATAATTGTCAATAGATTCATGTTTTGTATTTGTTTAAGTGTTATGCTAATTACATGAAAAAGTTTAATTCCAATTATCTTGTTCATATTAGTTGCTTAGATTAATGGAAAAGGTTGATTGATTATGTGTCTTTGATCCATTTTAATCTAATACTTGATTCTAAAATGTGTTTATGTAACTTGTCCTCAAGTTACATGAAAAGTCAAATTAAAGTTTCTTAAAACTCATAAAAGTTGACAATGGTTACAAAACGAAGAGTCTTGTCTTCATTAAATGGTTTTATGACTCCATAACTTGTCCTCAAGTTATGGAGGTTCAAGAGTCACTTCATTAAATCATTAAAATGTGTAACCTTAATTAGTTCCATAGGTTATAAAGAAGAAGAGTTACATCTTCCCTAATAAATAAAGATAAATTTTGCCACTTTTCAATCTCTTATTAATTTTGACACTTGTCATTTTGTAGCATTTTTAGAATAAATAATATCCACATGTCATTTTATGGATTTTTTTTTCAAATTTTAAAATTAAAAAATCATATAATACTTATACTTATATATGTAAAGTATTTATTGTAATAAATGTAACAATAAATTACAATGAATATGTTTTTTCCTTCTTTATTATTTCGAAATTTTATTTTCAAAAATATTTAATGTTACACTTTAATATTTAACATTTTTTTAATCAACCCGTGTAATACACGGGGTTAACACCTAGTTCTTTAATAGTTTAAAGTCTTCCATAACTTGTCCTCAAGTTATGGAACGTGAAGAGTTTTTTAATTTAAACTAGTCTAAACACATAAATTATGGAATTAATTAGTTTTGAATAATTTCAAAACTCGCCCTTAAGTTTTGGAATTTGAAAAGTTTTTTCTTATGAATACTTTAATTCCAAGTTAAGCCCTTAGAATTTTAAAAGTTAAAATTCAACCCTTATACTTTATAATACTATATATATATATATATATATATATATATATATATATATATATATATATATATATATTTAGAAGAGCAAGTCAGTCTTACCGTTAGTTGGCCTCATTCACGAAGCCGGTCTATAAGAGGGGTATAAGGTTACTGCCTATAAAATGGCAGTTTAATGGGTGTCCACTCTCACCCACCGCTTCCTGACTGGTGGAGGTTCGTTAGGCGAACGGGTAGGACAAAGTCTATAAATTCTCCCTTCATTAAAAGTATTAATGATAAATACTAAGTAACTAAACCTTTTATAAATACCCAATCTTAGTTACTTAGGAAAATGTGAATAAGGTGCTAATCAATGAAATTACACTTTGCACTTTGTTTAAGTCGGTTACTGGAGCATGTGTGGTTAACTGGCACACTAACTCGTATTTAACAAGGTAGGCAAAGGGTAACTTAATGTTTATCATAGTATTGATGGAGCGTGTGTGGTTAACAGGCACATCGATTGAGGGGTAAACACTTAAGGGTACCAAGTAATTTGCATGGTTACTTCACACCTTGTTTTGTGATCCTCGGCATCCCAGTCACAAAACTTGAAGGACACACTTGAGATTGAAACATACCATTGAAAGTTCAATGAATCTCAAAGATTTAGGAGTTTCAAATCCAATTAAAACTTAATTAATTATTTAGTTTTTCATGGTGGAAATTGGTGAATCGTCATTCACCTACATTCAAATAATCTATAGCTTGGATTACGACATCCCTCTTCCAAGTTATAAAATAGTTTGTTGGGTCCTAGCCTTAATATTTCATATTGGGTATTATATTAAGTAATTTAGATCAACTATCTTGAATATCTCCCAAAACATGTCTAGTTCAGGCATCTATGATCTTCCCAAATCTCTTGGAACTTCACTTCCTCCACCTCCTCTAATTATTCCAAGGTGTTTTGGTGATTCGTGATTCCACTTGAGGCTTCCACACTATTGGGGCTAAGCTCTTAAAGCTTGAAGACATCAAGCTACATCAAAAGGTATGTCATATAACTAGAACTTTGTAGTAAAGGTGCTTCATAATATGCTAGTTAGGATGAAATCTTGGAATATTTAGTATTTGCATGTATAATAGAGAAAACATAGATTCAAGGTCTATAGGGTTGCATGTACACGATAGGAGTGTTAGAATGCTCAAAACCCAACACGAACATCATAAGACAATCCTAATAACTAGGTGACCCTGTGACACTAACACCATACAAATGATAATGATTGTTCTTCAAAAGGATGACAATGAATTGCATTTTTAGTAAAGTTATATATATATATATATATATATATATATATATATATGTATATATATATATATATATATATATATATATATATATATATATATATATATATATATATATATATATATATGGAAAGGATAAAATGAGAACACCTAAAAGGTTGAGAACGGGAGAACAAGTATATTCATTTTTGATTTCGTGTATTCATTTGTGGAGAAATGGTATTTTTTTTACGCACAATCAACATGAATATGCTTTTTCTCTTCAATTGAAATTAAAGGCGTAAAAATTTATCATTCCTCCACAAATGAATACATTAAATCTCAAATGAATACACTTTGTTCTTGCGTTCTCAACCTTTTTAGCCTTCCCATTTGATCCTACTACATATATATATATATATATATATATATATATATATATATATATATATATATATATGTTTTAGAATTATAGTTTATAAAAACATTTCTCATAAATACTGAATGCATCCACCGATTCATGTACCCTTTTATAAAACTCATATAACTTTTTATGAGGTTCTTTAGGTGCTAAATAAAACTTCATTTTACTTGCCATTAGACACAATCAATTATGGACTAATATATGTTATTTTAAAGTTTAGTCGTAGATAAGTTTTAAGAACCGATAATAGTCTTAATAAAACTTTATTTTATACTTAAGACTTGGAGTTTTGGCTGAGTTATAAAATCACTATTTTAAATCTCATTTTATTAATAAAAAACTTATGACTTCACGAATTTATAGAATAAAGTCATTTTATTTTATAAACTCAATTTTTATGTATCTTATGATAAAAGTCATATTTTGATAAACCTAAACTTGGGTGATTATTCTTATCTTTTAAATCTCATTTGGCATGCATAAAACTTGATATCAACATGTTACGTTATGTTTAAAACACCAATATCATATATTAAGTTTCGACGCAAAAAATAAAACACTATAAACCGATTTTAGTCTATTTAATAAAAAGTCTTTATTTATTATAAACACATGCAGTTTATATAATGCTTAAACATCTTTTAAACTATTTCAAATATTTTAAAGTTGAGTACTTTTAAGTTTTACAATAAAACTATTTTCAACAAAATAATCGATTTTTAATCGGTAAACCGGTAACCGGTAAAAACTTTTTTATAAATATCCATTTATAAACACATTATGTTATCTTTTAAATATTTTTACTCAAACTCTAAGTAATATTATATTATGTTAAAAATTTGTTTAATGTGTAAAATTCATTTTCATACACAAAACATAACATACAATAACATAAAAATAAACATCACATGCATGCATAATAATGTGTATAAACCAAGTCATGTCTATTAATAATTTTTATAAGTCATCACAATAATTATTAAGTCTTTCCTAAAGGACTTAAGAGAAACTTAGAAAGGTCTTCAAGCTCCCACTTGCCAAGTCAACTCTTACTTCCAAAAGGATTTAAAATCTTCATGTTGTGAAAGTTGCAACACTTAAACCATTAAGACATTAATTAAGCCCAAAACCAAAACTAGAAGCTTATGGTTAGTATTATGGTATGAAATGGTTAAGTCATCTTTAAGGAGGTCATTTTTACATCTTGTCACATTTAAAAAGAAATAAAACTAGTCTAACTAATTTAGTACAACAAATCAACAAATTCCAAAAAATACATATTTATATATTACATCTTATGAATAAATAAATTATCAACCAAACACAACACAAAGGTCGAAATGGCTTGTTTATACACAACAACATATCAAATATTATAACATACAACTCTTTGTTTTTTCTAAGGCAACTTTTATATAACCAAAATACATGAAAAATGGTTATATATACAAAAATAAACAAATTCAACAAAGAAGTTGCCAAAGAAGACAAATATGGATTTTTATTAACCAAAATAAATCCATGATTGTTTTATAAAAACCAAAGATTATCAAACATAAATAATCATTCTAAAATATAAAAGATGGCTCTGATACCACATATGTGTTTTGATACAAAATATAAGTCTGTTTTTCATAAAAACCAGCAACGAAAGTATTTAAAAATAACTGGTTTATCTTTAGTTTATAACAAAACCAAACCATCATGGATCCATTTACAGAGGTTAGAATGAAATAAAAAAACAACCATATAGTGTTTTATAATAACAACCTTTGAAGTCTTTGAACCCACTTGGTTTTGGGGTGTTGATGAAGATAGCAAAAAAATCAAAGAGCATGATTTTCTTTATGTGTATCCACCATCAAGCGTAAGGCACTTGGAATGCTAGTTCCTTCTTGTATTCTTGAGTGTCTTAACCCTTTAAGTGCTTAACTTAAATAAGCACTAAAGGAGACAACCCAAAGAAGCCTTAAATCACTAAACTAACTTCAAAAGAGAGAGAGAGAGAGAGAGAGAGAGAGAGGGAGAGAGGTGAAAAAGAGAAGACAGTTTCAGTCATCTCTTTAAGAGAGGAATTAAGACATAAAACTAGCCAAAAATCATGTAAGACACATCCTTTATATACTCCATGCAAAGTAAACCGTTAAAATACTCTAAATTAATTGCTAACTTAAGGACCATGGGAGACAAGGTATGGAGGTTGACAAGCAACCTCCATTCTTTAAATATTATTTAGGCCATACCTCTCAAAAGAGGATGGATTCGTTAATTTTTATAAACTCTCAGTTTATAAAATATAAACTTGTTCTTAATGTAAAAGACAAAAGAATCCAACTAATCGAAAAGGTTGTGCATGATGTATTAATTCATACCATATGAAATAATAACTAGTTATACTCTCTTATAATTATTATTTTCATAAAAATAATAATTATTCCCTAATTAAAATACAAGAATTGGTATAGATTCAACAATTATAAGCTTCATCATCATTTTTATAGAATTCTTGATGTTAAATCTTAGAAATTTGATTTTTTAAGGCTTGTATGGTTTTAAGGAGTTTGTAGATCTTTAGATATCAAAATTAATTGAATTTTTTGACTTCAAGCTATTTTAGAGTTTCATAACTATTTTATAGTTAAAAATAATGTTTGTAATTTGGTTTTGTCGGTTTATTGGCATTTTATGTAGTGGTTTTGAACTCCAAGTGAAATTCAAGAATTAATTATATTAGTCCCAGTTTTCAACTTTGACTTAAGTTCCTATGAGACTCTGACCTAATTCTACAGCTAGGTCAAATGCATGATGTGGCTACATGATTCATGCAAAGATGTTCAAGTCAAGGAATGACCCGAATTTGGATAGTTGTTATAGTTAAAGTAGCTATAGAAGTCACGCATCAATGTGAAATATAAGTATACTATTCCAAGTTTCTAGTAGGTTATAACTTAGCTTCGAATTACTAAGTCTAGAATTTTTCGTGCCTACACATGCAACTAATTTTTTTCAAATCTAGAATTGTCTCAAATTTTGACGGTTGTCATAGCATGCATGTTGTAAAATTGTGAATGTTATTGTGCATTCAGATTCTCACGTGTATCGAGATATTAGGTTTGGGATCAAGTAGTAGAGTTCACACTGGCCTAGGATTTGAAGTATTGTTTAAATTGTCAGAGTCTAGCATATTCCAAGTATAGGATAGCAGAAACCTCGTAGCAGGACGACCTTATGCCAAGATTCAGTTCTCAGCCGAATTTCTCCAAGTTCAGGACTTCCCCGCAATTGCTTAATTTGTTGATTTCGCATCGGGATCATCATTATTTGTTGGATTTCTTTTTGAATCGTCTTAGTTTTAAATGTGATAGTAATTTGTAGGGCGTACTCGTATTTTAGAATATAGGTGTTAAGATCCCAAATTGAGGGTTGTGAGGAGGGCTTCTTGCATATTCTTGTTTGATTGGGCTTGAAAGTTTGATTCATGGTCAACAGGTCTGCTAGGGTTAGTTCAGTATTAATATGCTCAATGTGCATTGTGTTAGGATGGGAGTGCTGTGGTTGGTTAGTGGATCCAGGGTAAGCCCAGGTGTTGTTGTTCGTTAGTGGATCGGGGGTAATCCCAAGTGTTGTTAGTGCATAGCAGATCGTGGTAAGCCCAAGCGCTTATAGTGTATAGCGGATCGTGGGTAAGAACCAGTGTTGTTAGTGCATATTTGATTGGGGGTAAGCCCGATAATGGTTAGTGGATAGCTGATTGGGGCTGTTAGAGCCGAGTAGGAGCCTAGTTTGCTTTAGTATGTGATCGTTGGGTTCTTTGTGTTGATACATTTATATGCGGGGTTAGCATGTCGGCAGTCGGCCGAGAGTTTCGGGACTCATTGTCCAGAAGGACAGCGTATGGATGATAAGGTCTAGTATTGATCAAATCTGCAAATTTTTGTTAGCTTAATGGATAGAAAGGGGTGTTTTAGCCTTGTTTGATTGATTCTGTAAGCTTTTCTCACTGATCTGTTAGTGTGTGAGGTTGGCAGCTATGGTGTAGAATGTAGTTGCTATTTCAGATGTTCAAGGAATGGCACAAGGCCAAGAGGCCTCGAACGGATCAGGTTGGGAGTTTTTGTTGGCGTGGGTGACAAATCGGTTGATTCTTTCTACCAAATGGTTGTGCATGATTTTGGGATCTACAGGTCCTCATCTGGGAAGTGGATTTTCTCTTATGGGTTAAGGATGTTGAGTAGAGTAGTGTTTCTTCTTTTTTATGTCGCTTGTTCCCCGTTAAATTCTACAGAGGTGCTGGAAGGTAGTCGAGTAATCATGGGACGCTGTAGTACTTATGTTTGAAGCCGCTGGAGTCTCTGCCTGAATTGGCTCATGGGCCTGGTTTTGGAACCTTAGTTGCTAATGATGGTGGGTGCTAGTATTCTAGGGATCTCAGACCACTTGGAAGAATCCGAGTTGAAGGACCCACAAGGGGTCACTTTGAGAATGGAAGCGGAACCGATTTCTAGGACAAATCTAATTTAAGTGGGGAGAATTGTAACACCCATTTTCCAGAACGAATCGGTTTAGGGCTTTAAAGAGTTAAAGGCATGGTTTTTGGGTGAAACCCGATGTCACTACGTGATCAAGATTCAAGCTTTTTGATTCCTTGTTGCTAGATATAAGGTTTTATGCATGTTACTCTACGGTTAGTTGAGTTAGAGTGTTGAGACTCCATAAAGTTAGCAACTTTATGGGTCCTTAGATTCCCTTGGTTATTATATGTGATGAATCTAAAGATTGAATGATGTTTGAACTCATACTTGAGGTTGTGACCTCCTTTTCATCATAATTGTCCTAATTTGAGTTCAAGTCTTGCATTGGACATGTAAGACATTAAATCATCGATTTTTATGGTCCTTGGAGTGTTAGGAAGCATTTTGGAGAAAATGAATTAGTGGTTTAATGGATTAAGAAGTTTATGCATCAAAATATCATTCAGACTGGTCTCATGACATGAGACTATGTTTGTCACGTCGTGAGGATCAAGAGCCTCAACTATATTGTCCTTTAGTGGGTCACGATGTGAGCCATAGATGGTCATGTCATGAGGAACAGTTGACTGCTGACTTTCATTGGCCGTTGACCGTTGACTTTTTGACCAATTTGACTTTAGGTCAAACTTAAAGGATTTGGGCTGTTGATTAAGATTCTTCCATTTATTGGTGCTATAGGGCTCGCAGGAGCGAGTAGTGCAGAAAAAGAAGCACATTGCATTGTTTTCGGGTTCTTCGATTGGGGTCAGTTTTTCCTCAGTATACTCGTGGGTCGAAGGTACCATTGTCGGCCCATTAGTTTTTGTTAGCATTCACTATAGGGAATGACCTAGGGACTGTACATAGTCACATAGGATAGATTAAGGACTTTTGATCTATACTTTCAAGCCTATTCCTTTTTTAGTTGCGGCTCTAGAGTAGGATCACCTGTCCGGGTGTCTATCTCACTTCTGGGTAAATATGGTTAAGCATTCCTTGGATTTTTGATTACGTGTCCTTGTGCATAGGATGTTACTATGATATAGTGATCTTCTAGATTTAGGTATATCCTGATGTGATAGGATGCAACAATAGTATGCTAGTTAGAGTACCAATAGGCTAGTTATCGTCTAGTGAAGTGCCCTAGGAGTTGTATGTAGTCAGGTAGGATAGCCTAAGAACTCTTATTCTAGGCTTTCTTGCATGTTCCTTGTTTGGTTATGGCTCTAGAGTAGGGTCATCTGTTCTGGTGGCTCTCTCACTTTTGGTTACTTATGGTTACACATTCTATGGAGGTTAGCTGATAGCGGACCAGTGTGGTGAGAGAGGTCTAGTAGGCGGTAGTGAACTGAATGATTGATGATTGTTTGTATTATGTGCCTACTTAATCGTTGATTGTTTATATATCGACATATGGTGGTGGATGAGGTTGAGGCGGTCCTGCTTTGTGCTGTAGATCAAGATATCATGTGTGGGCTGGCTATAAGCCATAGTCATAGAGGCTCGGGAAGAGCAGTTGGGTTGAGGAGGCATGCCAACAAACCCGGGGCATTCCAGTCTGATGACTAATTGGGCGAGGGGTATTCCAGCATGAAGATTGAGGACCCGATATGTATGCTTGTATATATGTATTTTTTGTGTCCAATATTTTGGGGAAACTTACTAAGCTTTGTGCTTAGCCACCTGTTATTGCTTTTAGGTATCATAAGTTATCGTGGGAAGGTAAAGGCGTGACTGTACACATTCATCAACAGCAATGAAGATTCGACGTTTTAATATTACTTTGATTTTACAAATGTAATCTGTAACAAATGGTTTTCTTAATACGAGCTTTATGATATGGAGATTACCTTATTAAAAATAAAAAACTTTGGTTGTGAAAATGGGATGTTACAATATTTCATGGAAATATGATCAAGACTTTCGTGAGTAACAAAAGAATGAACCACATGCATAATTAGACAAGAGATCCTTTGGATCCATCAAAAATAAAGAATTTGAGGATGGAAGAACAGAGAAAAAAAGGGGAAGAGATATCGAAAGAAAAAATTGTCAGACGAATGTGACAATCATTTATGAAAAAGGAAGTAGGAAAGCCAGCTGCTGCAAGAAACGATCGAGTGCCTAAAAAAACATGGATGCCTAGGCACGTGTAACTCCCTACCCACTTCCAGTTGGACAAACAAAGCAACAATTTAAGCCCAATTGTTATAAACTAAAAGGAAACCGTTTATAACAACTAGGCTGGCGACTTAGTGAAGTATGGGCGTCAACCCAAGTAATATCATCAGGCCAGTCAAAAAATCTAGCCTAGTAAAAAACCATGAAAACGGTATTCAACCTATAAACAAGTACTGACCACGTACACCAAGAATCATCATACCTTCTGAACATAACGTATAAAGCAACATCCCAGTAAACATGCAAAATGGGGGCTGGAGGGGTTATTTCATTTAAAGGGTCTCGACCTTGTGACCTAAGGACAAAAGTATGACCCAAGACAAGAGGCCTTGGATTGGTCTGAGCCTTCATAGAAAGCAACAAGCTGCAAGCACTACTCCAAAAGCAATGAGCTCCGCAACAAAAGAAAACTGAGCCATGGTAGCCTATTAAGTTTTTCAGCCGCATTGTACCGTACTAAAACGAGTCTCCATCTATCCAAAAAAAGGTAAGTAACCTCAAGTGTAACGCCTATGTTTCTAGGCTAAGCATTAGTATGATGATGTAATTGTTAAGGTGAACAAGTGTAACGCCAAAATATGAGTTATAACGAAGAAGTTATGACATGTCGAAGTTTCGTTCAAAACCGAGACGACGTTGTGTGACGTAAAAAGTGAGTTTACGATAAAGTACTTTTTATCCTTAGTGATCTAAACGAAAGTCGTGGTATACATTAAACCGAGAGCATGCATAAAAAGAACGCCCAAATCTGACTTCGTATGAGGAAGTTATGATTTTTCTAAGATCTAGCATAGTAGGATGCATCCCAGAATTCGAATATTAGATCGACAGACGAAAATGGATGTCGGATGAAAAACTTATTAACTTTTAATAGACTTTACCTGTCCATGACTGTTAAAATATAACTTTAAAAATAAAGTCAAAATTAGCCGATAGAGTCTAAACGAAAGCTGTAGAGTACATCTCCACCTATGCGTGGATATAAAGAACGTCAAAATCAGATTCGTATGCGAAATTTATGGAATTTAGAAGTCGGAAGTGGCTGATGTGAGATTACACGTGAACGCCCCGCGTAGAGAAGCGCTACGACCCGTGTTCTCGCATACTAGGCTCCGGATCATCCACTTCACCCCATCCAAAGGTTGACACATGCCCCCCTCGTACGCACAACGTATATCCTAGCCAGACCTCCTGGTAAGTCAGTTATGCTTACCCTACTTTAAGTATAGCTTAGGTTTAAATTTATTATTGTTATTATGAATTTATAAAAAATATATATCATAAAACGTAATATATAAAGTGTTATTATAATATTTTTTAACTACTCGCGGTACGCGGAATCTGGTTTGAAGGGCTGCATAGGGTTGTTGGATTTCAGAAGGACTATAATGCAAAAATGGTCTTGCCCTCCGGTGTGTCATGTCTGGCCCCTTTCTGTACATAGTAGTTTAAAAATATTGTTTAACACTTACAAAACAATATCGCTCACAAATAGTCGTGATAAGTATTAGACTAAAATCTAGTGGTAATAATACTAGGTTTTTGTAACATACATGTTTTTAAATCATGTATTGTAAATTATAAAAAAGAATAATATCATGAAATATTATGTAAAATTGAGTGTTGAGTTCTAACAGATAGTTTTACCTAGAAATGAAGTAAAACAATGTTTAGAATCACTCAAAAAAAATTGGAAGTCTTATGAGATTCCAATTAAAAGACAAGTAGTGAAATCTAACGAAAATATAAAATTTGAAATAAGTAAAGTTTTATTATTGAAAGTTGTAAATAATCTCGTCAGAAATTTGTAGGCGAAAACCTCGTCGATATCCGAGTTATAACGAAGAAGTTATGACCAATCGAAGATCCGCGACAAAACCAGCACAACGCCGAATGACGTAAAAAGTGAGTTTTGGATAAACTACTTTTTAGCCTTAGTGATCTAAATGAAAGTCGTAGTATTCGTTAAACCGAGAAGTTCGATAAAAAGAACGCCAAAATCTGACTTCGTATGAGGAAGTTATGATTTTTCTAAGTTTCAGCTTAGCAGTAGACAGCTAAAAACTCGAATTTTAGATCGATTGATTTTTAGCCAACACAACCTAAACGAGAATTTAAGATCTCGTCAATAGTAGTACAACGGTAAAAAGTCTGACGAAAACGGATGTCGGATGAAGAAGTTATGAATTTTTAACGGGTTTACCAGTCCCGGTCTGTTAAAAATAATAATATTAAAAATAAATTCAAAATTAGCCGACAAAGTCTAAACAAAAGTTATAGAGCATAATGTTACCTACGCGTGCATATAAAGAATGTCAACAATGGAGCCCGTATGAGAAAGTTATGGATTTTAGAAGATTTGTGCTCATTTTCCGAGGAATCTCGCATGGATAAGCCTTATCCGAAACCGGCCACATCACCTGATGCACTGTGCAGCCAAGTCAGCAGACGCGTGTTGCCACCCCTCGCATCCGAAGCACGGTCCAACCTCCGTCCGATGCGTGTAGAGTCCGAAGCCTTCCTGTCCGATGCGTGCGTGCCTGCGAGCCGAGCCATCTGGGCCTCGCATCTGCTGCCGTATGCAGCCTTCTCAGCCCTCGGATTCGAGTCGCTCGCCATATAAATAGAAGCTTGCGATATCTCTCAGGTAATTTGGATAAATTGCCATTTTTCACCCCTTTTTCAATATTTTTATTATTTCCACATCCCCCTAAGCCCCGGTATCAATTTTAGCACCCAAAACACGTCTCGAAGTTCCCGAGAAGCCCGAAAAATTTATCTTTTCGGTTTTGAAGCTCTACCTTTGCAAAGCCCAGTTTTTCAATAAATCTTCCGGTTTTCAACGAATAAAGTCATATTTGGAGCCGAAATGCTGCTCAAATTACTATTTTAGCCTCCAGTTATTTTACGGTGAGTTTAATATATAGGAACAATTTTATGTTATGTGTTATATGTGTTATGTCCTTTTCGGTGTTATTATTCCGGGTTATTTTCCCGTGTTATTTGTATTCGCTATTTTTAATAGCAAAGAAATATCTTTGACCATGTGAACAGTGAAAGGACTTAGATTCATGTTGGTACTGGTATGTAGCCTCTGGCAATGTAGAACATGTCTCCGTAAGAGAATGATTTCTATTCTATGGTATTGGCAGAAGGTTAGACAGGGCTGAAAGCCTGAAATCTACCAAAATGTTAATCCAAAGTGTATGTCTTCTGTGCCATTTGGGTGAAAGCTTTATTGATGTATATCAAGTATGGAAATTGTTATGTCTCATTGATTGTATATCTTTGAATCAAATCAATGATTGATATGAAAAGTTTGACACATGATCCACATATGCCCTTGTTGTCCCTTGTTCCTCTTTGCTTCTACCATATTGAAGTATATATGGCATAACGTTATATTGTATCTATTATTGAACTCACTAAGTGTTGTCGCTTACCCTCTCAATGTTTAAAAAATTTGCAGGAGATAAGTAACTAGTGTAGTCATATACTGTCGGAAGGTTTAGAATAGTTGTAATATTACTTTTGTATTTTGGGATTATGTATGTATAAATGTATAGTATCCTGGGTAGTTGTGTAATATATAACACTTTATAATAGTCGGTTTGTATCCAGTCATTTTTAATCTCTAGCAATGTAAAAATATTGTTTTTTATTAATATGCAAGTAGCATGTTTTGAAGTAACTATATTGTCAAGTATGAAAGTTTGGGACTTTAAGAAATACGAAAGTGAGGGTCTTTCAATCATGGTATCAGAGCAATAGTTTAAGTGAACTAAATACCACAGATTGGTATTCAGACTTAAACTGTTGGAAGTTCAATATATGAACGGATTCATTAGGAGTATATGGATACAAACCATATGAAATACTTAAGATGGGTATTGGGTAGTGATAAACCCTAGTATTCTAAGATGTTAAGTTACGTCGAAATTTTCAGAGAATTAGTTTAAGTGAACTAGGAATTTTGAGAATTTCTAGACTTAAATTGTTAAGTGAAGATGATACGATGTGTATCTGGTATACTTAGGTTGAATATCTAAATGGAAACAAGCACTAGAATATTAAGAAGAGATATGCCTTATATTCTAATATGTGCTAAATGAAAAATGAATATAGCATGCCTTAGGTTGCTTGCCTTATTGCTATTATTTAAGAAAGTTTATGGTCTATTGCCGACCTTGATTTAGAAGAGAAAATTTTATGTTTAGAATTCTAAGAATTTTTGTATTAGAATTTACATGAAACTTTTCAAAGTCAAAAAGAGACTTATGATAGTCGACATCGATAAGTTTGTAGATAAACGATCGAGGCATATCGTAAAATATTATTTACCAAGTGAAATCGTAAATAGTGTATTAATACCAATAGAGTGGTGTTGTACATTCAAAGTATAAATTTGATGAAATAATAACATCTTTAGAAGAATGATGTACGTTTGAAACACATTTGGGCGAGATAAATGTGTTTGTACAAATCCATGAAGTTGTTCCACCGCTGTCCAGATTGAAGCAGTGATTGTTTATAGAATCGGAAGAACCGAAGATGGTGATAAATACTTCAACGGTATTGAAATTAATGTGGTACAAGATTTAGAAGAATTAAATGAAGATCAAAGGAACGGCTAATGAAGTTTTTCAGACTCAATAGGTTAAGTCTGTGTGATGTAGTATGTAGTTCAAGTAGTAATATTAAATAGTATGCTCAGACTTAGTAATAATGAGTGATGATTGACTTCTATCACATCCTTATGGATATTCCATTGTGTGTTAAGCCAACTTTAACATACATGATTAGGATGGTGAATTAAGTCATTTAGTAATAAAAGGCTAAGTAACTTACTTGTTTAAGTAAGGTAGAATGCTTAGTTGAAGAAACAATACACCCATAGTATTGTATGAGAAGAAATGTTGTAGTTAGGAATGACAAAGAACCAAGTTGAAGCTAGTAGAGCTTGCTAAGATGCATCTATAATGCAATCTTCTTAGGATAGACTCCTATGAAGTAGACTTAAAAGATACAACCATGAAAAGAAGACTTAATCAGATACAAGAATAACGATGTCATGGAAGGATAATGAAATGAACAAATGTTCATGGTGAATTACATAAGTTAGATGATGATGCAAGTAGTTGAAAACCGTTTGTCCCTACACTACTAGAGTAAATTTTGGGTGTCGTATGTCTGGAAGAGTAGACACTACCCGAGAAAGAATTTATATGAAGAATCGGATGTAAAATCCTATCGACCTATGAAAAAGTATTAGAATATGCTAGATCGAGCATATACGTGAGAAAAATCTTAGAAGACGAGTATAAATAATACAAGATATGTTTGATAGAAACGCGAAAACCCTAGTTGATTCTAGGAGAAATTATTGTATGTATTTGTTTGAACACATTCATGTGTGACAAGTTGTTTTGTGATTTTGAATGGTGACTTGGAAAACTGCGAGACAATACTTGGGATGAGTATGAGTAGGTGTGAATGGTAGTAGAGGCCTATACTATCGGAAGCACATGACTCAAGATTGGATCAAGGAAAGTCACAAGGTTACCAAGAAGCTAGTAAATGATTTCGTTTTATTGATGTATGTCGTTACCTTTGTTTCGGTAATGACTAAGAAGATAATTATCGTTAAGTCTTAATGTCATAAAGAGTGGAGTCCGATTAATATAAATCTACAAAGATAAAGTTGATAGGTTTAGAAAGCCATGTATTGAGTAATGATGAAACTTCAGTCAAGAAGCAGATGGTCGAGATGTTCGATAGAAATATAACGATCTTCATTAAAGAATTGAGTAACCATTAACTTGAGATGTTACCCAGTATGAAGGTGATGAAGAATTTAGTTATTCATGGAAGGATTACAGTATGAAATTCGTGATTTGGTAATCAATCGAAATATTCTGTCATTTGACAAAAATTGATGTGTATGTCCGAAAGCACGAATTAGAGATACGTGGTGCTATTCTTTCTGTTCCGAAGCATCCACGTGTTGATCAAACTCTTTTTGTTTTCTCTATTCCATCAGCTCAATTTATCCGATCTGAATCTAATAAAAAAGTTTTATTCGTTATGTGTCTTGTGCAATATAAAATCAAAGGTCATTAGAATATGACCATTCGAGTTGTTGTTGTAGCAAAAGTAAAGACCTTATCTTGAGTTTAGTCTATAAACCAAGAAGGAGAAGGAGTTTGCAATGAGAATTGAGTTTTAACTCAAAGATTAGGATCGAAGGTCCAATAGAGAATGATGAGCGGGTGCAAGTTTGAGCACTGCTAGTAACTAAGAAGTTTGAAGAGTTTGAAAATCGTTTGGCAAACCAAAAGTTAAATATCGTACATTTTAGATTACCACAGAGGAGGTAAGTTCGGACTCGAATGTTGTGACTGGTAATTTTCTCGTAAACTCTAGATCCGCTCACATCTTATTTGATTTCGATGCCTCAAATTCTTTTGTGCCTTATAAATTCGCACATTCTTTTCAAATTGCTTGTTACGCAATTGTCCAATCATTTCATATAGATAACATCTTATAATTTTCTTGCTAACCTAATTCCTATCCCCTTGCCCAACTTTGATATTATTCTCGGCATGGATTGGTTGTCAAAGAACCACACAAAACTCTTGTGTACGAAGAGATAGTATGCATCCCTATCGAAGAAGAGGATTCTATTTATGTCTACGTTGAAAATAATAACTTCTTTCTTAAAAACTCGTAAATTTATATCAAAGGGATATTCAACTTATCCGGCTAATGCAGTTGATATCTCAAGAGACATGAAGAGAATTGTAAATGATGTTCCATTATTAATGAAAATCTTGATGATCTTCCCGACGAATTGTCTGGACTACCCCGAATAGGCAAGTAGAATTCTGAATTGACCTTATGCCTGGTGCTACTCTAATTACCAAAGACTGCTATATAGAATAATAACATTTGGATAATTGTCAGCCAGCTGATTAAGAGTGCATATTTTCTCGCCATAAGTACAACGGTTCTAATAGAGAAATACACACAAGTTTACTTAGACAAAATCATCGCAAGATATGGAGTGCCACTAAAGATTATTTCCGATTGTGATACTCGCTTCACTTCTCACTTTTGGACGAGTATGAAACGTGAATCAGGATCTCGAGTTGCTCTCTGCATAGGTTATCATCCCCAGACAGATGGTCAGACAGAGAGAACTATCCAAACAGTGGAAGATATGCCTCGTGCATGTGTCTTGGAATTTGGTGGTAACTGGGACAAGTACTTGTTCTTGTAGAATTTTTGTATAATAACCGTTACCACGCTTCAATCAAAATGCCACCATATGAAGTATTATATGGTCGTAAATGTTATACTCCTTTATGTTGGCGTGATGTAGGATAGAAGATCCTTGGAGGCCCTGAAATGATTCAAGTTACCACCGACAAGAATAAAATTATATGAGAAAGAATGAAAGCAGCCCATGATCGACAAAAGTCCTATGTAGAAATAGAGGACACAATCCATAGAAATCCAAGTGGGTGATACTGAAGGTAACCCCGTGGAAAGGTATTATGAAATTTGAGAAAGAAAGGAAAACTAAGTCCTAGATTTGTTGGTCCTTTCAAAATCATCCAGAGGATTGGTAAACAAGCATATCGGTTGGAATTACCTGATGATTTGGCAGGTATTCATGATGTATTTCATGTGAGTTATCTATGCAAATGCTTGAGCGTATATGATGAAACGATTTCGTTATCCTAAGAGAAATTGGATAATAAGTTAAGATATGTAGAAAAACTTTAAAAGATCATAAACGAATGAACAATTAATCTACGTAATAAACAAGTGGAGTTGGTGCTTGTCAAGTGGAAGCACCATCGAGGCCCAAATCATACTTGGTAGAATAAGAATAAAATAAGAGCGAAGCATCCCCATTTGTTTTGATCGTTGTGATTTCGGGGATGAAATCGTCAAAAGGAGGAGGTATTTGTAACATACACGTTTTGAAGTCATGTATTGTAAATTATAAAAGAGAATAATATCATGAAATATTATGTGAAATTTAGTGTTAAGTTCTAACAGATAGTTTTTACTAGAAATGAAGTAAAACTATGTTTAGAATCACTCAGAAAATATTGGAAGTCTTATGAGATTCCAAATAAAAGCCAAATAGTGAAATTTAGAAAAAATATAAAATTTGAAATAAGTAAAATTTTATTATTGAAAGTTGTAAATCATCTCGTTAGAAATTTGTAGGCAAAAACCTCGTCGAAATCCGAGTTATAACGAAGAAGTTATGACCAATCGAAGATCCGCGACAAAACCGGCACAGCGCCGAATGACGTAAAAAGTAATTTTTTGATACACTACTGCCGAATGACGTAAAAAGTAATTTTTTGATACACTACTGCCGAATGACGTAAAAAGTAATTTTTTGATACACTACTTTTTAGACTTAGTGATCTAAATGAAAGTCGTACTATTTGTTAAACCGAGAAGTTTGATAAAAAGAACGCCAAAATCTGACTTCGTATTAAGAAGTTATGATTTTTCTAAGTTTCAGCTTAGCAGTAGACAGCTAAAAACTCGAATTTTAGATCGAGTGATTTTTAGCCGACACAACCTAAATGAGAATTGAAGATCACGTCAATAATAGTACAAAAGTAAAAAGTCTGATGAAAACGGATGTCGGATGAAGAAGTTATGAATTTTTAACGGATTTACCCGTCCCGGTCTGTTAAAAATAATAATATTAAAAATAAAATCAAAATTAGCCGACTAAGTCTAAACGAAAGTTGTAGAGCATAATTTTACATACGCGCTTATATAAAGAACGTAAAAAACGGAGCCCGTATGAGAAAGTTATGGATTTTAGAAGATTTGGGCTTATTTTCCGAGGAATCTCACATGGATAAGCACCCAAAACACGTCCCGAAGTTCCCGAGAAGCCCAAAAAATTTATCTTTTCGGTTTTGAAGCTCTACCTTTGCAGAGCCCAATTTTTTAATAAATCTCCCGGTTTTCAACGAATAAAGTCTTATTTAGAGCTGAAGAAGGGAGAGAGGAGCTAGGACTTTGAAATTTGGTAACCCCAAAAAGAGCTTCTTTCTCTCGGTTATGAAGCATAAAAGAAAAGAAATAAAGTGCAAGCACACTTTTCCAACACTTCATATCGTAGCTTATATATTTAGACCAAAAAGTAAGAGGGGACCATAAAGCAAAAGTAAAAGTCTCTTTCTTAAAAGCATAACTTAAGGATTAAACAATGGAAAAAGAAATCCAAAACCATACCTTTTCATTTTTGGCCATAAGGTCAAAGGAGACAAAAAGGAAGTGTCATTTGCTATTTTGCTGTGCCAACAACTAGTTAGTTCGAGTGTAACCATTTGGTTACTCTAAGTGAAAAAAATGTTGTACACAACTTCAATATTCATACTATATGATATTAAGTTGTTTTTTTTTGTTCTCTCTTATTTTTATTTCCTAGAAACAATAATTCTCTATATATTAGTAAATATTATTTTCATGAAATAATGTTTTTCCAATTAAATAAAAGTGTTGATATTTATTAATTATCAAAAATTACTCTAATAAATAATCAATTAATGGTAACTTGCTATAAGGTGTGGCCTGATACGATCATATGTTATTAGCAATATCATTCAATAATAACACTTAGGAAAACAAGATCCTTCACATATGTCATATGAAACAGGTAATATTTGGTTCTATACATCCATCATAACTGCAATTAACATGGTACCTTTGAACTCGTCCTTTAGGTGGGTTGCATCTACTACAAGGTTTGGCTTACAATAATTGACAAACGAGCACACCAAAAATACATTGTATATCTACTTAAAAAGTACTTATTATAGTAAGGTACATCCAAACTATAATTATAAAATGTAGTAATACTGAACGAGCAACCGAGTGCGATATATAAGAACTCAAACTGATCGTTATCATATGTTTGAATACGTGTCACTATGCCGGAATTATATGTGACCAAGTTGTGTAAATAAGTTGGGACTTTGGTAAATGAATCCTATTTGGTACCCCTTAACAACATTAATGCATATTGCATCATACGCCACGCCTGTTGGTATGTGATATTTATTTTTAATTGTGAGTTCATATCGTTAATAGTATCACCTCCCCGGTAGACTCTACTATAATCTTCAGTTAAAATCTCAGCACTGTATTGTCCCAATACGTGTTTGTTTGCTTGCCGATGCCACGGTTGAAAGTTTGTTGAAGAAAAAGTATGTTCATAAAAAATCTCACTTGGAAAAGTCCTTATTATCCATGAACAATTTTTCACAACAATAACAACCTCATACTTTGATTTAGTCGATCTAGTTGTCTTGGCCTAAAAACCTCCATCAAGACATTATTTCCCAATAGCCCCTTTAAGCTCATCTTTGTTATCAAATATATTAGGCATTCAATCTTTTTATTATAGTATATCCTCTGTAATGGAATATTCTCATTACCAATAACTGGAGTTGCCGATAAAAGAGGCATACCATACAAAAGGATATCTGAAAACCTAAGTTTAGGTTCATCTGACAACTCATATCCAACAAAATTACTTTCTCAGTTGGATATATCTAAATGAACATCGGCAACATCAGAAATCCTTGTAACCATGTTGATTTTTCATCGTTCTAAAACATAACTTTTTTTTCATCTAATACACCGTCATCATTAATGTCACACCCCCAAACCAGAATGGCGGAAACATTCGAGGGTGGATGACTTCACGTAGTATCATAACAATTGAATATTTGTAAAGAAAGTACACATCCATCATATATAATAAAAACGTGTATTGATGCGTTATACAAATTTCAAAAGAATATTACAATATGATGATATGAATGTAATAATAAACGTCTTTAGCGTTCCTTCTTCAAAAGCTGATGGTTACCTGTATTACTGGTTCCCTGAGAAATACAAGTGGTTTTGAAAAAGTGTCAACAATTAAGTTGGTGAGTTCATGAGTGTTTTGAGTTGAAAATTATATCCTTTTTGGTAGCAAATCGGTAAATGAGGTTTTCAGAAAATCCAATATTTTCTATAAATGATTCGAAAAGTTTCCAGAGTTGGAATGTGTTAGTATTTATCGTACTTAAATGATAAAGATAACTTTGTATGAAAAATAATGTAGAAAACTCTAATGCATATATGAATCTCGTAAATCAAACTTGTTTTTATACTTCTTATGTGAGGTTTATAACCATGCTATTGACGCTGACGGCCTGTAACAACATTCTTCAGGTGTTGTAGTGTTATGACATTTGTCACCCCAGACCTGCCGGTCTAACTATAGCTAATAGTTTAGGTGCGGGGTTGTCAATCCCGTATAGATCTATACACAAGTATGACGCTCTCCCTCCAACAGATTATGGTATATATTACAGGACTTGAAATGCATACATAAATGTACGTTGAAGTTTGAATATCTCACATTGCTTAGTATAAATAGATTTACAATAAGAATGACTTTACTTCATTTGAAAGTGTTTCGTTTTTCAAGATGTATATGTAAAATGTACGATTGACTCATTAACTACATCCATTATAGTTTTTCAGAAAGTATGTTCCATTTGGTGAAAATAACTTGGTGATATAATAGCCCTTTATACATAAAGATGTTTGTATCGATATTCAAAGATAGATATTTCATTTATGTTTATAAAATGATACTTTGACTTGTAATGTACTTGTATTCCCCCCCTTAAAACATGAAAAGAATTGAAAAGTAGGGGTACGAACTCACTCGTTTGGTTTAAAGAGAGAGAGGATAGAGTTTAGCAGAACTTCGACTGCGGAAAGCTGCGCCTTCAGGCTCTTCGGGGATCTTGGTAGCGTAGATCCTTCGTCGGGGGCTCGGGTACGGAAACCGAGGTGTCGGGATGGTCTATGGAGCTCTAGGGTGTGTAAAAGTGAGATAGAATATAAGAATGGTGTGCAAAAAACCCGAAGCTCAACCTCTCTATTTAGAGGCTGGAAACTCCTCGTACGCGGGGCGTACTACCGGAGTACGCTGGTCGTACTCGGTACGCGGGGCGTACTTCGGTTACGCGGGGCGTGAAAATCCATCACGGCTTACGACTCCGGTCTAGCTAGCGTAGAGCACTCGAGCCGATGGGACTTGACACTGGGCCTAGTACGCGGGGCGTACTCTTGGATTACGCGGGGCGTAATCCAGTCTTCCATCTTCTAAATTCCGTAACTTTCGCGTACGGGCTCCGTTTTTCGCGTTATTTATATCCACGCGTAGGTGAGATTATGCTCTACAACTTTCATTTAGACTCCGTCGGCTAGTTTTGAATTTATTTTTAATGATATTTTGTTAATAGGCCGGGACTACTAAAGTCCGTTAAAAATTCATAGGTTCTTTATTCGAAGTCGGTTTTCGTTTGTCTTTTTATCGTTTTATTACTATTGTGGAGATCTTCAACTTCCGTTTAGGTGGCGATAGTTAAATAACACTCAATCTTCAATTTGAGTTTTTAGCCCTCTACTACTGTTACGAAACTTAGGAAATTCGTAACTTCTTCATACGAAGTCCAATTTGGGCGATCTTTTTATGCACGCTTACCATTTAACGAAATCTACGACTTTTGTTTAGATACTTAAGGCTAAAGTGCATTTTATTGAGATTTCACTTTTTACGTTAAATAACGTTTTAACGGCGTGTCGTAAATATACGAGTGGTTATAATTTCTTCAATATAACCCGGTTTTGAGTGTTCTTTATGTTTTTGGAAACCTTGGCACGATATCTAATATTTGATGCATCCCAACTTAGATAATTAAACGCTTTTATTTTTGAGGTTAATTTCGTTGTATTTGACTTTTGAGCGTTCCACTGCTTTTGGAAAATATAGGGTTGTCACATCATCCCCCTGTTAAGGGAATTTCGTCCCGAAATTTAATCTAAGATAGAGTTTACAGGTTAGGAAAAAGATGCAGGTACTTTTGTTTCATCTAATCCTCGCGTTCCCAGGTGTATTCAGGTCCTCGCTTGGCGTTCCAGCGGACCTTTACAATAGGTATGCGGCTTTGTTTAGTCCTTTTTATTTCCCGATCCATGATCTCTACTAGTTCTATGAATTGGAGATTTTCATTTATTGCAATTTCGTCTAGAGGGATAACAAGGTTCTCATCGGATAAGCACTTCTTTAGGTTTGATACGTGAAAGGTTGGGTGTACGTTGTGGAGCTCCTGAGGTAATCTAAGTTTGTAAGCCACTGGACCGATCCTGGCAAGGATCTCGAATGGTTCGATGTATCTTGGGTTCAGTTTCCCACGTTTTCCGAAGCGTATTAATCCTTTCCAAGGCGAGACTTTTAGTAGGACTCGGTCTCCAACCTGGAATTCCAAGGGTTTTCGTCTCTTATCCGCGTAACTCTTTAGTCTGTCCCTTGATGCTTTTAGACGTTCTCAAATTTGAACAATCTTCTCCGTAGTTTCCCTTATGATTTCTGGTCCAGTGAGCGTGTTGTCTGTTGCTTGTCCTTTTGCTAGTTGTGTGTCCCCCACTTCGGCCCAACACAGAGACGACCTGCATTTGCGGCCATAGAGGGCTTCGAACGGGGCAGCCTTGATACTGGTGTGGTAGCTATTGTTGTACGAGAACTCGACCAAGGGTAGATGTGTGTCCCATGCTTTGCCAAAATCAATTACGCAAGCTCTCAGCATATCTTCTAGGGTTTGTATGGTTCTCTCGCTCTAGCCGTCGGTTTGTGGGTGATAAGTGGTACTCATGTCTAGTCTTGTCCCCAAAGATTTTTGTAGCGACTGCCAGAACCTTGAGGTGAATCTACTATCTCGGTCCGAGATAATGGATACGGGCACACCATGCAGTCGTACAACTTCTCTGAGGTATGTCCTTGTTAACTTCTCCAATTTATCCGTCTCTTTGATCGGTAGGAAATGTGCTAATTTAGTTAACCTGTCGACAATTACCCAATTGGTGTCGAGTCCGCTTGCCGTTTTGGGTAATTTGGTTATGAATTCCATGGTTATCCGCTCCCACTTTCATTCGGGTATTTCTGGTTGTTTTAATAAACCCGAAGGCTTTTGGTATTCCACCTTCACTTTGGCACATGTCAGGCATTTGCTCTCGTAGGTAGCAATTTCGGCTTTCATGTTCGGCCACCAGTACAACTTCTTGAGGTCGAGATACATCTTATCGGAGCCGGTGTGTATGGAGTATCGCGTCTTATGGGCTTCGTCCATGACGATTTCTCAAAATCCACCAAACTTCGGTGTCCAGATTCGGTCCATGAAATAACGAACTCCGTCGCTCTTGGTATCGAGGTTCTTATCCATTCCCCTTAGGGCTTCTCTTGTCACATTTTCGGATTTCAAGGCTTCTATTTGAGCTTCCTTGATTTGCGTGGACAGGTGTGACTGGATCGTCATAGTTAGGGACTTCACTCGGCGGCTCAAGTATTCCTTCCGACTGAGTGCATCAGCCACTACATTAGCCTTCCCGGGGTGATATCGAATTTCGCATTCGTAATCACTTAGTAGTTCTACCCATCGTCTCTGTCTCATGTTGAGTTCCTTCTGGTTGAGGATATGTTGGAGGCTTTTATGATCGGTGAAGATTGTACATTTTGTGTCGTAGAGGTAGTGCCTCCATATCTTTAGAGCGAAGACGACTACTCCTAGCTCAAGATCGTGCGTTGTGTAGTTCACTTCGTGCATCTTTAGTTGTCTTGAAGCGTAGGCGATGACCTTCCCCCATTGCATCAGGACACATCCAAGTCCTTGGTTTGATGCATCGCAATAGACTACGAAGTCCTCCGTTTCTTCTGGCAAGTTTAGGATGGGTGCACTACATAAAGCTCGCTTTAGTGTCTGAAACGCGTTGTCTTGTTTTTCTCCCCAGTCGAAGGTCACATTCTTCTGAGTTAGGGTGGTAAGTGGCTTGGCAATCTTCGAAAAGTTCTGTATGAATATTCGGTAATACCCGGCAAGTCCCAAAAATTTCCGGATTTCTGTAGGGGTCCTTCGAGTAGTCAAACTCTCTATTGCCTTTATCTTGGAAGGGTCCGCGTGTATTCCTTCTTTGCTTACAACGTGTCCTAGGAAACGTACTTCCCGAATCCAAAACTCGCATTTTGAAAATTTCGCGTATAGCTTCTCTGCCCTCAATGTTTCCAAGAGTTGGCGGAGATGTTGGCTGTGTTCTTCCTGGCTTCTTGAATAGATGAGTATATCATCTATGAACACGATCACGAATTTAATCAGGAGGGGACGACATACTCGGTTCATCAAGTCCATGAACACTGCTGGAGTATTTGTCAATCCGAAGGGCATTACTACAAACTCGTAGTGACCATAACGTGTTCAGATAGCCGTTTTAGGGATGTCTCCTTCCAGTACTCGCAGTTGGTGATAACCAGATCTTAGATCGATCTTTGAGAAGTAGCTTGCTCCCTGTAGTTGGTCGAACAGATCGTCTATGCGCGGTAAGGGGTATCGGTTCTTGATCTTGAGTTTTTTTAGTTCCCGATAATCGATGCACATGCGAAAGGATCCGTCCTTCTTTTTCAAGAATAAGACTGGTGCTCCCCATGGTGAAAAGCTCGCCGTGATGAAGCCCTTGCTCAGCAGCTCGTTTAATTGACTGGACAGTTCCTGCATCTCGGTTGGGGCTAAACGGTAAGGCGACTTTGCTACTGGAGTAGCTCCGGGGATTAAGTCGATTCTGAACTCGACTTGACGTTCCAGTGGGATTCCTGGAAGAGATGTCTGGGAAGTTGCAGACTTCCGGAATGTCTTTAATGTTTTTCGATTCTCATTTCTTGTCTACTACGTGGGCTAGAAGGGCATGATATTCTTTGCGAAGATATTTTTATGCTTTAATACAGGAAATGATTTGTAAATTTGAACTAGGTTTGTCACCATAAATGACAAGAGTTTCGCCGTTTGGCAGATTTAGGTGAACGGCCCTTTCGTGACAAAGTATATCGGCATGGTGAAGGCTCAACCAGTCCATACCGATGATGAAATCGAAACTTCTTATGGAAATGGGCATAAGATCGACTTGAAACAAGTGCTCGTTTAAATTTAGTGTGCATCCTACGTACAAGTCGTTTGCGTTTTCCGTTTTACCGTTTGCCATTTCTACAGTGAATACTTTATTGAGTGGTTGGGGTTTTTGACTAAGTAGGTGTTTGAATTTATGACTCACAAAACTTCTTTCCGCACCGCAGTCAAAGAGTATGCATGCATAAATGTTGTCGAGTGGAAACGTACCCGTAACCACCGTGGGGTCTGCTATCGCTTCATTCTGCCCTATTGCCAGCACTCTCCCCACACCGCCAACATTCATTTCCTTGGGAAAATTCCTCTTGAAGTGTCCAGTTTCTCCGCACCCATAACACGCCTGGCTTACTCCAGTACTAAGAACTTGAGTGATTGGTCGTGTCGGTGCTTTACAGAAACAGGTTGTGTGCCCTTTCCTGTCACAGTTCTTACAGTGCATCTCGCGGCAAATACCATGGTGATGGTAGTTGCACTTGTTGCACTTGGGTAGATTCCCAGCATATTGTTTTGTTGGTGCAGGAGTAGCAGGGGTTGCAGTGGGGGTAGTAGCGGCATGGACCGCCACTATTTGTTTCTTTGAAGGTTCTTGTGAAGTTTGATCCTTCCTCTTATTCCAGAACTTCTTCTTGCTGTTGTTATTGGCACTGTTGTTGTGGTTGCTGCTTCCTTTGGTTGGTTCGACGACTACGGTTGCGACATTCTGACAGACACCGTGGTCGACAAAGGATTGTGCCAGCTCTTTGGTGCTTTCGAACGTCATGGGTTTGGAGGCTAACACACTTCCTCGAATTTGGGGTGATAGTCCCCAGATATACCTTTCCACCTTCTGGCATTCCAAGGTCATCATTCCTGGGCAAAGTATCGTCAAATCGCTGAATCTGTTGGTATAGCCTGCAATGTCTGAGCCTACCATCTTAAGGTCCCACAGTTCCTGCTCGAGCTTTTGGATCTCGCCTCGGGGGCAGTACTCTCGTAGAAGTGTTCTTTTCAGGTTTTCCCAACCCATGGAGTTCGCGACCGGTAGGGTTTGTGCCTTGACGTGGCCGTTCCACCATGTTAGGGCTCGCTCGGAGAAAGTATAAAGGGCGAAGTTCACCTTGCTTCCTTCGGGGCACGCGCAAATTTCAAACACAACCTCCGTTTTCTCTATCCATTGGGATAGAGCCATTACTCCTCCAGTTCGAATGAAGTGAATAGGTTTGCTGTTGGTGAAGTCTTTATAAGTACATTCCCCTAAACGGCCTTGGTTTAGGCCATTTGTAGAGATGTTTGTTCCTCCGCCTGACCCATTGTTACTGATTTGTGCCATTGCTGCGGTTACAGTGGCGGTTACAGCAATTTGGAACATAACGACATCCATAATTGGAGGAGGTGGTAGAGGTGGTGTTGAAGTTGAGTTTATGCGTGTAGATCTACGAGGAGGCATGTTCTAGTAGAGAAAATAAGAATGAATTCTATAAGTTTCTAATGTTTTGACAATCGTGTGTTAGTTGTATTCTTGTAATTTGTTTTGACTTTAGTTTATGGTTTCAAGGTAAGTATAGTAATTTTAGTTAAACCCATAAGTTTCCGAGAGGTATTATAAAGAAGTACTTCATATTAATATATATATAGGTCACACCCGAGGTGTGTTATATTACGCTTCTCGTTTGGAAAATTTGACCTACGTAGAGGTCTCCGATTACAGATACAAAAGGAAATAAGGGGAAAAACTTTTATCCGAAGTCCTATTTTATAACAAAATTGTTGGGGTTTGAGCAAGCTCTACTTGCGGCGTGTTGTACGTTTGGAGCTAGATTCGGCATCCGACTGTTTGACTCCCATCAGGCGCCTTTCAAGATCTGCTTGTTGTTCCTTCATCTCTGTTATTTCTGCTAGTGCCGTTATCATTTGATTCTGAAGCGTCCCCATGTAGATTTGGGTATTCTCATGTAGTCCTTCCAGACGACGGATGTCTGCGGCGTTACCCTGAGTAGCAGCATTGATCTCACGAACTTTGGTTGGTTGCTTGTCTGCATGGTAGTTCTGGGTAGCTATGGTGCCCACAATAACAGGAAGTGCTCGATCAGCTGAGCCTCCCCCACTGACATTGTAAAAATCTCGACACATGCCAAATGGAGGTCGTACACCTAGTTGGCGGCTCCAGTAGTAGTGATGGCTTCCCCAGATGGGGATGGGTCCTGGCTGGTATGGTCTGACTTCGGGAGGATGAGGAGCGGGAGGGTCGATTACTTCCAGCTGGGAGTCTGTTCCACTAGAAACTTCCATGATCTCCTCGTCGACTTCGAATTCTTCTCCGACTTCGATTTCGAATTCTTCTTCGACTCCCTCCTCGAACTCTTCTTCGACCTCTTCTTCGATTTCCTCTGGGTCTTCCTCCGGGTCTTCTTCTATCCACCCGCCGTTGCCTTGGTTTGGGTAGTAGGGGTCTCCGGGTAAATGGAATCCGGCCATTTGTATGTACTAGGATAGAGGTATGAGAATTTTATAAGAAAAGAAATTTCTATTTAACGACATCCTATGTTTAACTATATCCTTACGGAGCGCAAGTTTTTCATTGTACAATTATTTATGCAATACTCCTATAGTATTTCAAATTGGCGAATCTAAAATAATTTGTATTTGGTATGTTTTTGGCTTGTTGTCCACTACGACCATTCCTCGACGTACGTTGGTCAAACCTAGGATAAATATAGTTGATCAGGCTATATTTATTCTCGATTTGATTACATACCTCGAGGCCCAATCATAGTGTCGCAACTTGCCTTAATACTTTATTAGAAAACTTGTCATGATACGAGACTGATGCATGCGAGTAAAATGTATGTATATTGTTTATGAAAACATTTTGTCAGAGGGTTTTTGGTCCCCTTTGCATTTATAGTTTGTATATCATATGTGGTTGATATACTTAGTTCACTATAAAAAATGCTCTGATACCAATCTGTCACACCCCAAACCAGAATGGCGGAAACATTCGAGGGTGGATGACTTCACGTAGTATCATAACAATTGAATATTTGTAAAGAAAGTACACATCCATCATATATATAATAAAAACGTGTATTGATGCGTTATACAAATTTCAAAAGAATATTACAATATGATGATATGAATGTAATAATAAACGTCTTTAGCGTTCCTTCTTCAAAAGCAGATGGTTACCTGTATTATTGGTTCCCTAAGAAATACAAGTGCTTTTGAAAAAGTGTCAACAATTAAGTTGGTGATTTCATGAGTGTTTTGAGTTGAAAAGTATATCCTTTTTGGTAGCAAATCGGTAAATGAGGTTTTCAGAAAATCCAATATTTTCTATAAATGATTCGAAAAGTTTCCAGAGTTGGAATGTGTTAGTATTTATTGTACTTGAATGATAAATATAACTTTGTATGAAAAATAATGCAGAAAACTGTAATGCATATATGAATCTCGTAAATCAAACTTGTTTTTATACTTCTTATGTGAGGTTTATAACCATGCTATTGACGCTGACGGCCTGTAACAACATTCTTCAGGTGTTGTAGTGTTATGACATTTGTCACCCCAGACCTGCCGGTCTAACTATAGCTAATAGTTTAGGTGCGAGGTTGTCAATCCCATATAGATCTATACACAAGTATCACGCTCTCCCTCCAAGAGATTATGGTATATAATACAGGACTTGAAATGCATACATAAATGTACGTTGAAGTTTGAATATCTCACATTGCTTAGTATAAATAGATTTACATTAAGAATGAGTTTACTTCTTTTGAAAGTGTTTCGTTTTTCAAGATGTATATGTAAAATGTACGATTGACTCGTTAACTACACCCATTATAGTTTTTCAGAAAGTATGTTCCATTTGGTGAAAATAACTTGGTGATATAATAGCCCTTTATACATAAAGATGTTTGTATCGATATTCAAAGATAGATATTTCATTTATGTTTATAAAATGATACTTTGACTTGTAATGTACTTGTATTCCCCCCCCCCTAAAACATGAAAAGAATTGAAAAGTAGGGGTATGAACTCACTTGTTTGGTTTAAAGAGAGAGAGGCTAGAGTTGAGCAGAACTTCAACCGCGGAAAGCTGCGCCTTCGGGCTCTTTGGGGATCTCGGTAGCGTAGATCCTTCGTTGGGGGCTCGGGTACGGAAACCGAGGTGTCAGGATGGTCTCTGGAGCTCTAGGGTGTGTAAAAGTGAGAGAAAATATGATAATGGTGTGCAAAAAACCCAAAGCTCAACCTCTCTATTTATAGGCTGGAAACTCCTCGTACGTGGGGCGTACTACCGGAGTACGCTGGGCGTACTTGGTACGCGGGGCGTACTTCGGTTACGCGGGGCATAAAAATGCGTCACAGCTTACGACTTCGGTCTAGCTAGCGTAGAGCACTCGAGCCGATGGGACTTGACACTGGGCCTAGTACGCGGGGCGTACTCTTGGATTACGCGGGGCGTAATCCAGTCTTCCATCTTCTAAATTCCGTAACTTTCGCGTACGGGCTCCGTTTTTCGCGTTCTTTAGATCCACGCGTAGGTGAGATTATGCTCTACAACTTTCATTTAGACTCCGTCGGCTAGTTTTGAATTTATTTTTAATGATATTTTGTTAATAGGCCGGGACTACTAAAGTCCGTTAAAAATTCATAGGTTCTTTATTCGAAGTCGGTTTTCGTTTGTCTTTTTATCGTTTTATTACTATTGTGGAGATCTTCAACTTCCGTTTAGGTGGCGATAGTTAAATAACACTCAATCTTCAATTTGAGTTTTTAGCCCTCTACTACTGTTACGAAACTTAGGAAATTCGTAACTTCTTCATACGAAGTCCAATTTGGGCGATCTTTTTATGCACGCTTACCATTTAACGAAATCTACGACTTTTGTTTAGATACTTAAGGCTAAAATGCATTTTATTGAGATTTCACTTTTTACGTTAAATAACGTTTTAACGGCGTGTCGTAAATATACGAGTGGTTATAATTTCTTCAATATAACCCGGTTTTGAGCGTTCTTTATGTTTTTGGAAACCTTGGCACGATATCTAATATTTGATGCATCCCAACTTAGATAATTAAACACTTTTATTTTTGAGGTTAATTTCGTTGTATTTGACTTTTGAGCGTTCCACTGCTTTTGGAATATATAGGGTTGTCACAATTAACATGAACTTGTTGTTGGAGATCAATAACATAATGACCAACCACGTCATTAAGATATGTACCAACATCATTATCACCAACATACTCATAATTTTGAGGATCCATACAGTGAATCGATGAATACACCACATTTATATTTTCAGGAACACTATGAAACTGGAGTACACTAGGAGCGATAAAAGTACCTATTAGGTTGTTGCTCCATGTCTCATAGGATGTGTTTGCAACATGTGCTTTTCCTCTATCGTCACCTTATGTAGTAGCATCACTATCATCAACAACAACACACACTTTCATATCATTTCGTCTAACAAATTTAATTATGTTGATCAACAATTTAACATCAATGTCTTCGCAATATAATGATGCAATTTAGGTCGATGTAAGTGAAGACTAAGTTTAAAATAGTTTTCATTTTCATAAAATACAAAAAAAAAACATTAAAACTAATATACTTTGAAAATATCAAAGTAAATTCATAAATCCCTTCTCATAGCTAAACATATTCCATATTTTTCTCTACTATCTCTTACCTCTGGTCGGTTATAACGTAAACTAAATATTCACTTTAACTCATTTTAATTAAAAAAATCAAAAGAAAAAACTGATAATTTGACGCTTTCTTTGTTGTTTTTTATACACAATCTAGTAATTTGTACGAATTCGTAGTGAACAATCTCATATTTAATAATCAAAATGAATAAATTCTTAGTCAAAGTTACGTACTTTTTTTGGAAAATAAAAAACAAACAAGTAGGTGGTAAATCGCAGATATGTGAAGAGCAAATCGTAGGCGGGGCACACCCATCAGCAATTTATTTCAAAAAATCTAAAATAAAAATACAGAAGGGAGCAAATAGTATATGGAAGAGAGAAAATAGAAGATGGAAAGGAGCACATAATCAAATGGAATGAACAAATCACATATGACGACTAGCTATCTACGATTTGCTTCGTTATTTTTTGAAAATCCTTTTTTTACTATTTTTTAAAAAAGTTATTTGTGTTTTTGGTATATATATATATATATATATATATATATATATATATATATATATATATATATATATATATATATATATATGGGTTTAGGGAATATGTGGTTGTTATGTACCTAATATTAGGTATAGAACCATAAAAAATACATAGTTTTAATAAAATGCAATCAAATCTCTCTACCATCCTTCGTGTATCTTCTATAAGACTAGATGATAGGCTTTGTACATATTTTTATCGAGTTTTATATATTTAATTTTACACCACAAACTATGTACAAGAATACATTATGAATTAACTATAAGTCTTCATATTCAAATTTAATATACAAAGCTATAGTGAAAAATTAAAATTGTTCATTAAAACCCAATTAACTTCTTCCCATAACACATAAGAAAGAACCATGCAAGTATACATATGGTAAGTGTCAAAGAAAGTTTTGAAAGCCTAGTAGAGGTGTAATATAAACAAAACATTCGAAATACATAGATGTTGTAGATAAATTATGAAATCAGAAATAATGTAAGTTCAAAAGCAATAGAAAGAAACTAACAATGAAAAAAATTGTGTTTTTTTAATCAAAATGAAGTCAATTCTGATGGTTTTATACCTAATATTACATACATAACAGCCACATATTCACTTCTCTCTCTCTCTCTCTCTCTCTCTCTCTCTATATATATATATATATATATATATATATATATATATATATATATATATATATATTGTTTGGCTAATGATCAAGATTTCCAATTATATATTAAAGTTGTGGTTGATATGTTTTAATTATTTGAAATTTTGTACACAATAATTGTTTAAAAAAAAGTTGATGTGTGATTTTTTGGTTTACAAATTAAAGTGTACTGTTAACTTTTTTTTTGTTTTATTACGTGAATAGTGAAATGTGATTTGATTCGATTTTCTATTTTATGAATTTAATAATTTTTACTTTTAAGTTTACACAAATTCATTGTGAATATATGTTTTATTTGATAAAGTTGCATTTATTGTATTTTCAATTTTCTTTTTACCTTTTTATCATTTTTTTAAAATTTTTAGAAATGACAAACTAATCTAATTCTAATTAGTGTCTATGTTTCAATTGAGATTTCCAACACATGTTTGCTCACTTTAAGTCTCTAAGACCAATTATGAATACTAGATTTACTTTTTTTTTCTTTTTTTTTTTATTTTTTTTTATTTTTACCCCAATGTTTAATAACCTCTCCATAGGTCTTCGAAATAATAAAGTTCTTATGTTTCAAACTTTTCTATACTTCTTTGCCCACTTTGACATTTTTAGTCTTTAAGACTAATTATGAATACTAAAATTTCCTTTTTTTTGCCTCTTTTCCTAACATTTGATAACTTCCGACCTCCTGAGTCATTCGCCATATTTTTTTTTTCACTTTCTTTAAGTGAAAATAAGTTGAAAAGATATTTGGCAAACTTTTATAATCTGAAGATGTAAGTTCATTTCTAACTCGTACATTATTTTTGTTTTTATAAAATATTTGTTTTATATATGTTTTGTTTATGAGAACGATATTTACACAAACGAAACACTTCAAGTGGCAAAAATAAAAATGAAAATAAAAGCAATTGCTTTCAAGAATACATCCATATATGAAATTGACATGATGCAAGTGTAAGTTCATTAGTATAGGGATGTGAACGCAGGCAAACAAGATGGGGAGTGCATCCTCCGCCCCCGCCCCCGAAATTTGTGCGTTCCTCGTCCCCGCCCCCGTCCGTGAAATGTTTAGCCTTCCTACCCACGCCACTGCCCCCAAATCCCTTTTATTACCCCCACCCACGATTGATTTTGGGTTGCCTATTTTTGGGCTAAAAGAATTTGTTATTTAGGATAAAAGAAATTCTTTTTTAAGTAACAAATAAATATTTATAGCATAATTCTATATGTTAAAAATAAAAAAGTTATGACATCTTAAAAACATAATATTAACAACTTAAAAACATGTTTTTTGATGAATTTTTGAACCTCAAAATCATGTTATTGTTTAATATATATGTATAATTAATATATGTAAATATATGTGTAATTTGTTAACGTGGTCCCCATGGGGGTTTCGGTATGAGAATAACTACCCCGCCCCCATCCCCACCCCTGTTTTTTTTAAACTCCTCCAAACGGGACGGGCCCCCCACGGGAACAGGTCCCACATGATTTTTTTGACATCCCTACATTAGTGTACATATTAGTAAGGTTCTTATGGGGTAAGTGATGGGTTTTAGCCATAAGAACTTTCCTATGTGCGCATGCAAAACCCTAATGCTTGGATCTAGGCTTTCTAATTAAACATGCTTTGAATCCAAGACTTCTAATGACTAATTAGGTTGAATAACAACATTGAAACAGATCTAGAACCATACCTTTGAATTCCTTGTTGATCTTGTTGTCTTGGAGCTTTTAGAGTCACAATTGTCACTCTTCTAATGGCTTACAAACACCAATAGCAAGGAGGATGATTTAGGAGAGAGGAGAGGGGAGGAAATCGGTCAGGGTTCTCTTACTTTAGGTGAGATGCCGATTTGCCTTGGCTATGGGGTCTATTTATACTTGTAGACTCCTTAAGGGTTACAATCTAAACCCTAATTGGATAATCTTCTCTTAAGGCTATCCAAATCCTTTCCTAGATAACACCATGGAAGATTTTAGCTATCCTTTAGCTTCTAGAATTCGTCCCTTGTATATCTATAAGGATTTACAGTCTAAAGCTTAACTATCAAACAATTGACAGTTTATACCCCTTTATTTAATTAATCTCTTTAAGTCACCAAATTAATTCCAATTAATTCTATGACTTATATTAATGAAATAACAATATATTATTCCTAATAATATTTACTCTCTCTTAATAAATCATCCTATCAAGTTGCTATGGTGAAGGCAACCCAAAAGGACCATGCACAACCGGGTCAAATACTTGCCTAATATAGTTGCAGCCTTAGACACTATTCTAACAGTCTCCCACTTGGATAAGTCTAGTAACTATAAGTACAATTCGGTTTGCAATCGTAGCTCTCAAAGACGCTGTGAAACTCTAATCTAATCAATCTTCTCCTTTAGATAATGGATTGTACAGTCCTCTGTTAGATATCATGCTGACAATCCTATGGAATGGTTAGTCAAGCATTTAGGTTTCTCGATCTCTGATTTATTTGACATAGAACTTAATCGAACACATCAATTCAGTTCTGACCGGGCCCGACACATAAGTCAAATCAAATCATCGAGCGGCCGAGATATCGCTTTTATCTTCTTAGATAAAAGTTACAGATAAACTTCGACTTATATGCATTTACTTATTCATTAACCAACTATACACAACAATGCGTTTTATAACATCGAGTTACTGATGCGTTTTTCGCATTATCAATGTACAATCAATTAACAAATAACAAACCATATATCTAGGTTTTAAGACTATATGATATTATCGTCTTGCGATCACCCTTTTATATCATATTCCATAAAGTGATTCCAGCAAGCACGAGTTTGTTCCAATGCTCAAAACTAGTTCATAAGCACTCATGAACGTTGCAGCAATCCTTTGCTATGTCTAACACTATTCAGACAATCTACATACTAATTCATGACAATCGTCATTCATATCTACTTCCAACATATGAACGATTGTGGACAATTTGAACAATTCGATTATTCCTAATAAACTCAATTATTCTGGAAGTCAAAACATGCAAAGTGAAACAATAGTTAAACAATTAACATAAGATAATAACATTACTCATAAATAAAACTCCTTTATTTAATCATCAAATGTTAATTACATTTATCTATTACACGTTTCTAATACTATCTAATCTATGCTAATATCATCCTTCAGCCCAATACTCCTAGCATGCTGCAAGTGCTTAACCCTACTCAGTCCCTTCGTAAGCGGATCTGCTGGGTTATCTTCTGTTGATATCCTCTTCACTATGAGTTGTCCTTCTTCTACACGATGTCTAATGAAGTGATATTTTCTGTCGATATGTCTTGATATACCATGATCCATTGGTTCCTTGGTCAAGGCAACTGCTCCTTCGTTATCACATAAAATCTCCATGGGCTCATTTATGGTAGGTACAACTCCAAGATCACCGATGAAGTTCTTTAGCCATATTGCCTCCTTCGACGCTTCGCTCGCTGCGATGTTCTCTGATTCGCACGTTGAATCAGCTACGGTGTCCTACTTGGAACTCTTCCATGTCACTGCTCCTCCATTTAGGGTAAAGACCCAGCCCGACTGCGAACGGTAGTTGTCCCTGTCGGTCTGAAAACTGGCATCACTATACCCTCGCACCTTCAAGTCATCACTCCCTTCGAGGATTAAGAACCATTCCTTCGTCCTCCGAAGGTACTTAAGGATGTTCTTCACCGCAATCCAATGTGCTCTGCCAGGATTCCCTTGATATCTGCTAACCATGCTCAAAGCGAAGGGTACATCAGGGCGAGTACAAGTCATAGCGTACATGATTGAGCCAACTACGGAAGCGTATGGTACTCGGCTCATTTCTGCTATCTCAGCTTCGGTACTCGGACTTTGAGTCTTACTCAACTTGGCATTACTTTGTATTGGTAATTCTCCCTTCTTCGAGTTTTCCATACTAAAACGTTTTAGTACCTTCTCTAAGTAAGTATTCTGACTAAGTCCAATTAGTCTCTTACTTCTTTCTCTTACTATCCTTATTCCCAAAATGTAAGAAGCCTCTCCGAGGTTCTTCATAGCGAAGCACTTCCCGAGCCAGGACTTAACCTCCTGGAGAGTCGGGATGTCGTTTCCTATGAGCAATATGTCATCGACATATAGAACGAGGAAGCTTACTATACTCCCACTAGCTTTGACATATACACAAGATTCATCTTCGCTTCGTACAAATCCAAACTCTTTGACTTTCTCATCGAAGCAAAGATTCCATCTGCGAGATGCTTGCTTAAGTCCATAAGTGGACTTCTCAAGCTTACACACTCAATTCGGATGCTTCGGATCCACAAAACCCTCTGGCTGAGCCATGTAAACATCCTCAGCCAACTTTCCGTTAAGGAAAGCGGTCTTGACATCCATTTGCCAAATTTCATAATCCTGAAATGCGACAATAGCTAGCATCACTCTAATAGATTTAATCTTCGCAACTGGTGAGAAGGTCTCATCATAGTCAACTCTGGGAGTTTGAGTAAAGCCCTTCGCAACCAATCGCGCTTTATATGTGTGCACGTTTCCATCCACATCAGTCTTCTTCTTGAAGATCCATTTGCACCCAACGGTCTTACGTCCAAGCACATAATCAACCAAATTCCAAACTTGGTTATCATACATGGATTGGATCTCGCTATCCATTGCCTCTTTCCATTTCGCAAACTCTGGGCCTGCCATGGCTTCCTTATAGCTATTAGGTTCATCAAGATTTACTAGTGTGCCATCACTAATATACGTGTCCCCTTCGGTACTAATATGAAAACCATAAAACTAGGGATGAACTCTAACTCTATCGGAACGTCTAAGAGGTAAGGACTCGTCAATTGGTTCAACCGGAGTTTCCTCCTTGGGTTGAGTGCCAGCGGTAGAGGTTGTTGGGTTTTGAGCAATCTAACACTTCCTAAGTGTGCATGCAACCCTAATAAACCTTGGATCTATGTTTGTCTAAATACATGCAAAATAATAATTTTCCAAGGTTTATAACCTATCTAACATGGCATGGGGAACATTTCAACATAAAAGAGTTAGAAGAGATTACATACCTTTGTTGTGTTGGGTTCTTAGGAGTTTGAGGGCCAAGCACCAATAGTGTGAATGCCTCAAATGGAATCACAAACACCACAAACTCTTGGAAAACTTTGAGAGAGTATACACACTCTTGTATTTTCGGCCACACACATGCACACACACACTAGAACACTAGCTTTCTCTTAGGCTATCTTAGGCTATCTAAGGCTCACTTTCATGCTCCATAAGCATGCTTATATAGTATGCATGGTTAGGGTGAAACCCTAATAACCCATGTCTTTTCCTATTCCAAGGATCCATGGGTTAAAAGCTCCATGGATCATCCATGGACTTCCACATAAGCCTAGCCCATTAACAAATGAGTATTAGCCCACACTATATAAAACAAATAGCCCATAATTTAATTAGTATTCCTTTTAATCTCTAAATTAATCCATAATTAATTTAAGACTAAAACTAATTAAATAACGTAACTTCATATTAATATATTATAACTCATAATATATTAATAAACATATGTGTATAACTCTCATAAAATTATCCATAATAGTTTGGATGAGATTCAACCCAAATGGACCATGCCGGTCGGGTCAAGTATATACCAAATAAGTTATGGACTTAGACACCTTATCCAACAGACTCCCACTTGGATAAGTCTAATAACTATATTTGCCTATAACTTCAGGAACCAACCAACAATCGTAGCTCTCGAAAACTCCCTCGAACAATGAAGACTCTGTCGAACTATGAAGCGCCATTTTAGATAAGTGATCACATAATCCTCTGTTCTCATGATATCAGCCGGACAAACACATGGAACTATGTCTTGCTTATTGTCTAGCAGTTGTTTCTCGATTATCCGATTTGTTTGACGAAGAACTTCACTGAACACATCGGTTTAGTTCTGACCAGGCCTGGTATATGGGTCAACACAAATCATCGAGGGGCCCGGATATCGCTTCTATTTCTAGAAGGAACAGATAAACTTCGACTGATATGCTTGTTCTACTACTTATTGAATTGTACACAAAGGCACGTTTTATAACATCAAGTTACTGATGCGTTTACGTTCAATCAATGCACAACCAACTCATAGGTAACAACTCATATCTCTAGGTTTAAAGATTTATATGATGTTATCGTCTCACGATCACTCGAGATAAATTCCATGAAGTGATACAAGTGAGCGTGGGTTTATACCAATACTCATAACTTATGAGTACTCATGAATGTTGCAGCAACCATTGCCATGCCTAAACACCTTTAAGGCATCTACAAACCCAATTCATGACAATCTTGATTCATACCTACTTCCGACGTATGATCGATTGTGGAGGTTTGAACAAATTAATTATTCTGGAAGTCAAAACATGCAAAAACTGAAACAATAGTAAATAATTGACAATGACAGTAACACTTTACTCATAAATAAATCACAAATTTTATTCATCATCAAACGTCGATTACATTTTACAAGTTTCAGGAAAACTATCTAATCTGTAAAACTAATATCGTTCCTCAGCCCGATGCGTCTCGCATGCTGAAAATGCTTAACCCTCGTCAGTCCCTTCGTAAGGGGATCTGCAGGATTCTCATATGACGATATCCTCCTTGTCACAAGGAGTCCTTCTTCAATCTTGTGTCTTATGAAGTGATATTTTTCTGTCAATGTGTCGGGATCTGCCATGATCTCTTGGTTCCTTGGCTAAGGTAACCGCACTATTGTTGTCACAGAAAATCTCTATAGGTTCCTTAATAGCTGGTACAACTCCAAGGTCTCCGATGAAGTTCTTTAGCCATATCGCCTCCTTCGCTGCTTCACTCGCTGCTATATACTCTGATTCACAAGTCGAATCAGCCACCGTCTCCTGCTTGGAACTCTTCCAAGAAATTGCCCCTCCATTTAAGGTAAAGATCCAGCCCGACTGAGAGCGGAAATTATCCCTATCAGTCTGAAAACCAGCATCACTATACCCTAATATTCTCAAGTCATCACTGCCACCAAGGGTAAGGACCCAATCCTTAGTCCTCCGCAGGTACTTGAGAATGTTCTTTACCGCGGTCCAATGAGCCTTGCCAGGGTTCCCCTGATACCTGCTGACCATGCTCAAAGCAAATGCCACATCAGGACGGGTACAAGTCATAGCATACATGATCGAGCCAACTGCGGAAGCATATGGTAATTGGCTCATCTCAGCTATCTCAGCCTCTGTACTCGGACTCTGAGTCTTACTCAGTTTGGTATTGCTTTGGATCGGTAAATCTCCTTTCTTGGAATTCTTCATGTTGAACCTTTTCAACACCTTATCCAAGTAGATACTCTGACTAAGTCCAATTAGTCTTCTACTCCTTTCTCTTAATATCCTTATCCCTAGGATATAGGTAGCCTCCCCTAGGTCCTTCATAGCAAAGCACTTCCCAAGCCAGGACTTAACCTCCTGCAAGGTTGGGATGTCATTTCCTATGAGTAGTATGTCATCCACATACAGTACCAAGAAGCTAACTATACTCCCACTAGCTCTGACATACACGCAAGACTCATCTTCGCTTCTCAAGAAGCCAAACTCTTTTACCTTCTCATCAAAACAAAGATTCCAGCTACGAGATGCTTGTTTTAATCCATAAATGGATTTCTTAAGCTTGCATACTCTATTAGGGTACTCTGCATTGACAAAACCCTCTGGCTGATTCATGTACACATCCTCAGCCAACTTTCCATTAAGGAAAGCGGTTTTGACATCCATTTGCCATATTTCATAATCATGAAATGCTGCAATGGCTAACATAACCCTAATAGACTTAATCTTGGCCACCGGCGAGAAGGTTTCATCATAATCAATACCTTGAGTTTGAGTAAAACCCTTCGCAACCAGTCGAGCCTTATAAGTATGCACTTTTCCTTCTATGTCGGTCTTCTTTTTGAAGATCCATTTGCACCCGACTGTTTTACGGCCTGGTACATTGTCAACCAAGTTCCAAACTTGATTGTCATACATGGACTGTATCTCGCTGTCCATAGCCTCCTTCCATTTAGCAGACTCCGGGCCTGCCATGGCTTCCTCAACACTGCTAGGTTCATCCAAATTTACTAGTGTACTATCACTAATAAACGTATCACCTTCCGTAGTAATATGAAAACCATAATAAAACGAAGGTGTGTTCCTAACCCGTGTGGAACGTCTCGGAGTTACAGACTCGTCAGCTGGATCAACAGGAGTTTCTACCTCAGGTTGATTGCTAGTGTCTGAGGTTCCTTCACCAATTGATTCTTGAATTTCTTCAAGATCAATCTGCCTCCCACTGTCTCCTTGGCTTATAAATTCTTTCTCGCGAAAGATCCCTCTTCGTGCTACAAAGACCACATTCTCACTGGGTCTGTAGAAAAGGTAACCGAAGGATTTCTGTGGGTAGCCGATGAAAATACACCTTTCACTTCGGGGTTCAAGCTTATCATGAGTTTCACGCCTCACGAAGGCTTCGCAACCCCAAATTTTGATGTGGTCCAAATTGGGAACCTTCCCAATCCATATTTCATGAGGTGTTTTGGTAACCTTCTTTGTAGGGACTAGATTAAGGATATGGGCGGCAGTCTCTAAGGCATACCCCCAAAAAGAGATTGGTAACGAAACTCGACTCATCATAGAGCGAACCATGTCCAACAAGGTACGATTACGCCTCTCAGCTACACCATTCAGCTGTGGTGTCCTGGGAGGAGTCAATTGTGAGACAATCCCACACTCCTTAAGATAGTCAAGGAACTCGGTACTAAGATACTCACCACCTCGATCGGATCGAAGCATCTTAATGTTCCTGCCCAATTGATTTTCTACTTCCTGTTTGAATTCCTTAAACCTTTCAAAGGTTTCGGACTTGTGTTTGATCAAGTAGACATACCCATATCTACTATAATCATCAATAAAAGTCACATAATACCGATTAGCGTCCCTTGTGGCGGTTTTGAATGGCCCACATACATCAGTATGTATTAGGTCCAACAAACCTTCACCCCTCTCACAAGTTCCAGTGAAGGGTGATTTTGTCATTTTTCCAAGTAGACAAGATTCACAACTATCATCTGATTTGAGGTCAAATGATTCCAAGACTCCACTCTTTTGGAGTTGGTCTATGCGTTTCTTGTTTACATGTCCAAGACGACAATGCCACAATGATGCTTTATCTAGGCTAGTAGAAGAATCAATATACAACACATTATTTCCTAAGTTGTCTACAATCGACACAGTTTCATACACGCCATCACAAGGTAATGCTTTAAAATAAAACACATTATTAAAGAAAGCATTAATACCACCACATTCATTATCATACGAAAAGGTAAAACCTTGTTTGTACAAAGCATGAAAAGAAATAATATTCCTCGCCATTTCAGACGAGTATACACATTTATTCAAATCTAATTTTAACCCATTATTAAGCAACAAAGTATAAACTCCAATCTTGGAAACAGGTGAAGCCTTCCTATTCCCCATGATTAAGTTTATCTTCCCGTGCTCCACATCCTCACTTCTTCTTAGGCCCTGCAAATCAGAACATATGTGAATACCACATCCTGTATCAAGCACCCAAGAGTTAGAATATGTTGAGTAATTAGACAATATAGTGTAAATACCTGCATAGGTGGGTTTCACTTTCCCATCCTTTAGATCCTGCAAGTACTTAGGGCAGTTTCGCTTCCAGTGTGCCTTTTCATGGCAATAAAAGCATTCAGCATCCTTAGGAATGGCAGAAGGAGTGACAGAACCGTTCTTAGTCTTGGATGAGGAGCCTTCAAGAGACTTTCCCTTGGTACCCTTCGAAGGGTGCTTCCTCTTTTTCCCTTTGCCTTGCCCAATAGCTAAAACAGGGGTAGAAGTTGGAGTAGGAGTAGTAGAGGTAACAACCGCTTTACCCTTAAGACCGGTTTCAGCGGTCTTCAAGAGTCCTTGAAGCTTGCTGAGGGTAACTTCCTCCTTGTTCATATGATATGTCATTCGAAAATGATCATAACAAGAAGGCAAGGAGTGCAAAATGATGTCAATTGCTAACTCCTCGGGGATGTTAACATTCAGCTTCAGCAAACGGTCCACATACCTTTGCATCTTTTGCATGTGGCCCGTGACGGATTCACCGTCCTTCATGCGGGTAGTTATTATGGAGGAGATTATTTCATACCGCTCCTGACGAGCACTCTGATGGTACCTTTCCATCAAGTCTTGGTGCATCTCAAAAGGGTAGAAATCTTCATATGACTTTTGGAGCTCGGCTGTCATCGTGGCCATCATGATACATGCCACCTTAGTAGCATCTCTCTCATGAGTCCTGAATTCAGCGATCTCCTCAGGAGTAGCAGTAGACTCATCAAGTTCTTTTAACTCCTTATCGAGGACATATTCCTTGTCCTCGTAACGAGTAACCATCCTGATGTTCCTAATCCAATCCATGAAGTTGGAACCATCAAAGATGACCCTCCCACAAAGATTCATGAGAGAGAAAGAACCAGTTGGGTTAGAGCCTGAAGCATTAGTGTTGGAAGACATCTGAAAGAAGAAAGTAAGTTTAGATTAGATATTTAGGATCCTTAATAAGACACCCAAATGTAATATTAAGGCTAGGATCCAATCACAATATATTACACTTAGAAGAGGGATGCCGTAATCTAAGTAATAATATATTTGAAAGGTAGGCGAATGACGATTCACCAATTTCCACCATGAAAACGAAATGATTAATTAGGTTTAATTGGATTTGAAATTCCTAGATTCTTTTGAGATTCATTGAACTTTTCAATGGCATGTTTCAATCTCGATTGTGCCCTTCAAGTTTTGTGACTGGGATGCCGAGGATCACAAAACAAGGTGTGAATAACCATGCTAACTCACTTGGTACTCCTAATATTATCACCTAATCAATGTGCCGGTTAACCACACACGCTCCATTGATCTATGACAACATTAAGTTACCCTTCGTGATCCTTACTAGTCTAATTAGTGTGCCGGTTAACCACACACGCTCCACTAACGACTTGGTAAGGTACAAAGTGTGAATTCCATGGATTAGCACCATGTTCACATTTTCCTAAAATAACTAAGATTGGGAATTAAAAGAGTTTAGTTATTTTATAATATTCATTATACTTTTAATGAGGATTTAAAGTCGTTGTTCTACCCGTTCGGCTAACGACCCTCCACCGATCAAGCAAGCGGTGGGTGAGAGTATACACCCATTAAGTCGCCATTTTATAGGCAACAACCTTATACCCACCTTATAGACCGGCTTCGTGAATGAGGCCTACTAACGGTAAAACGACTTATTCTTATACATATATATAATAATTAACCATTAATGTTATAAATAGTATAAGGGTTGAATTTTAACTATTAAAACTCTAAGGTTTGGAATTAAAGTTTATTAAAGTGTGTGAAACTTTACAAATTCCAAAACTTGAGGACAAGTTTTGTAACTTTGCAAAACTCTTCATTTCATAACTTATGAATTAAAGGTTCATAAAAATGAAGACTCTTCATTTTCATGTAACTTATGTGTTTTAAGTGTGTGTTAAATGAAAGTGACCTTTGGTAATCCATAACTTGAGGACAAATTATGGACTCCATTAAAACACATAAATGATTAAGAATTAATTCTAAACAATTCAGCAAATAATTCCTATCATTTTCTAAATTCATAAGAACATGAACATGATCATCAAAAATTCAAGAATTATATGAACACATAAAATCATGGATTTTTGATATATGCTATTGTAAATGGATTAGAACAACCATTACACCAACTAAAATAAGTTTTACAACACCAAAACAATTTAGGGTAATGTTTCCAGTCCATTTCCAGCAGCAAAAGTCGAGATTCTGCATTCTTTCGATCCTACTCGCCGAGTGCACGAACGGACTCGTCGAGTAGGTTGAAGTTTGCCTTGGACTCGGCGAGTCCCCCCAATGGACTCGGCGAGTCTAGCATGCAGACAGCAACGATTTCGACTTTTTTCACTATTTTGCATCAAGTATCAAACAAGCAAGCCTAGGCTCTGATACCACTGTTGGGTTTTGAGCAATCTAACACTTCCTAAGTGTGCATGCAACCCTAATAAACCTTGGATCTATGTTTGTCTAAATACATGCAAAATAATAATTTTCCAAGGTTTATAACCTATCTAACATGGCATGGGGAACATTTCAACATAAAAGAGTTAGAAGAGATTACATCCTTTGTTGTGTTGGGTTCTTAGGAGTTTGAGGGCCAAGCACCAATAGTGTGAATGCCTCAAATGGAATCACAAACACCACAAACTCTTGGAAAACTTTGAGAGAGTATACACACTCTTGTATTTTCGGCCACACACATGCACACACACACTAGAACACTAGCTTTCTCTTAGGCTATCTTAGGCTATCTAAGGCTCACTTTCATGCTCCATAAGCATGCTTATATAGTATGCATGGTTAGGGTGAAACCCTAATAACCCATGTCTTTTCCTATTCCAAGGATCCATGGGTTAAAAGCTCCATGGATCATCCATGGACTTCCACATAAGCCTAGCCCATTAACAAATGAGTATTAGCCCACACTATATAAAACAAATAGCCCATAATTTAATTAGTATTCCTTTTAATCTCTAAATTAATCCATAATTAATTTAAGACTAAAACTAATTAAATAACGTAACTTCATATTAATATATTATAACTCATAATATATTAATAAACATATGTGTATAACTCTCATAAAATTATCCATAATAGTTTGGATGAGATGCAACCCAAATGGACCATGCCGGTCGGGTCAAGTATATACCAAATAAGTTATGGACTTAGACACCTTATCCAACAGAGGTTCCTTCATCTATCGACTCTTGAATCTCTTCAAGTTCGATTTGCCTCCCACTGTCTCCTTGGCTTATGAGTTCTCGCTCTCGGAAAACTCCTCTCCTCGCAACAAAGACAACATTGTCCTTCGGTCTATAGAAGAGATATCCAAAGGATGTCTGCGGGTAGCCGATGAAAATACATCGCTCACTTCGAGGTTCGAGCTTGTCGTGAGTATCTCGTCTTACGAAAGCCTCGCAACCCCAAACCTTGATGTGCGCCAACGAGGGAGCTTTCCCTGTCCACATCTCGTGAGGTGTTTTTGCAACCTTCTTAGTAGGGACTCGGTTAAGGATATGGGCAGCAGTCTTGTAACAACTCAAATTTTCAAACAAAATTTTTCATTTTTAAAACATAAATATTTCCATTAAAAACCAAGGCATAAGCAGTTTAATTATTCAGTCAATACAATTATTCAAACTCCCAAGATCATGAAACATTCTTCAGTGTGTATCGATCATGCCGGCGCCTTCCCACGGTCCTCGCTAGTACCTGAAACACATACATACATAACAACTGTAAGCATAAATGCTTAGTGAGTTCCCCAATATACAACTTACGCACATACGCCTTTCCAGGCCCGACCTTCCGGTCCATGTGTCTCAGGGGACTTCCGTCCCTGCTGGGTAAACCTTCCGGCCTTACCCACGCCGACCTTCCGGTCCATCACACATCCTCCGGTCCATGTGTCTCAGGGGACTTCCGTCCCTGCTGGGTAAACCTTCCGGCCTTACCCACGCCGACCTTCCGGTCCATCACACATCATATCGCCTTCCGGCCCATAATACATAGCACATATAACATATAACATACCACATATAGCATACATAACACATATCATATCCGACCTTCCGGTCACACAGTCAAACCCTTCCGGGTACAGTATAGTGAGAAGACTCACCTCGTAAGTGCTGAAAGCTAGCAACTCCTGAAATCACTCGCGCACAAACCAACGAGCTACAACCCTCCTATAACATTACATAACTCATTAACACTCATATCAACTAAGTGTGACTATCCCTAAGAAGTCAGACTTAGGTCAACTCTGGTCAACGGTCAACGGTCAACTCGACTGGACTCGGCGAGTACCATGGCGACTCGGCGAGTCTAGTCGTCCTCACAGATTCCTGAATATTCCCTTTCTACTCGTCGAGTATACCTCTCGACTCGACGAGGTCCTCGTGGAAGAATCGCGGGGCTACCCCGACTCCACTCGCCGAGTCTGATGAACAACTCGGCGAGTCCCAGCACATCTTCAAGCTACTCGCCGAGTCTGAAGAACAACTCGGCGAGTCCATGCCATGCAGACGAGTAACTGCTTCCTGAGATAGGTCTCGTCCCGAAGTACACATGCATGGGACCTTCTGGACCTCTAAAGGTCCTAATACATGACTATAATCGTGGGGTAACAAGGCATTTCTTCATCAAATCACTAAATGGGTTCTATAAACCCTAATTTCATAAATACATCAAAATAACAGATTTGGTCCGAGTTATTACCTGGAATCGCACTCTCTGTGTCCCCCAAATCTCAGGGCTCAATCCTCCTTGATATTCCCTTAGCCAAATCCTTCTTCTTCTTGCCTAACCACTTCTTCCAAAGTTCCAAAGCTTTCTCCCTTGCTCTAGGCGTCCACAGCGATTAGGGTTTCTCTCAATTGACCAAAAGACTGGAAATGACGGCCTAAGAGGTGTTAAATACGATCCAAACTGAACGGTTAGGGTTTCTGCTGAACAGCGTCGACTCGCCGAGTCCATATCTGGACTCGTCGAGTCCAGTCGCGGACCCGCGACCAAGTCCGCGATCCTACTCGGCGAGTCTAGGCTCCAACTCGCCGAGTCCCCTCTTAAATCACCCCAAAAACATAATTTTAATAATACCTGGGATTCCGGGCTGTTACAAGTCTCTAAGGCATACCCCCAAAAAGAGATAGGTAGTGAAGCACGACTCATCATAGAGCGAACCATATCCAATAAGGTTCGATTACGCCTTTCTACCACACCATTCAATTGCGGTGTCCTAGGAGGCGTCAATTGCGAAACTATTCCACACTCCTTGAGATAATCGTGGAATTCAAGACTTAGGTACTCTCCTCCTCGATCGGATCGAAGCATCTTGATTTTCCTGCCCAATTGATTCTCCACTTCATTCTTGAACTCTTTGAACTTTTCAAAGGTTTCTGACTTTTGCTTGATTAAATAGATATACCCATATCTACTATAATCATCGGTAAAAGTCACATAGAAGCGGTTCCCATCCTTTGTTGTTGATCTAAACGGTCCACATACATCGGTATGTATTAGGTCCAATAGACCCTCACCCCTTTCACACGTACTCGTGAAGGGTGATTTAGTCATCTTTCCAAGTAAACAAGACTCGCATGTGTCATCTTCCCAAAGGTCGAATGACTCCAACACTCCATCCTTTTGGAGTTGGGCTATGCGTTTCTTACTGACATGTCCAAGACGACAATGCCACAAGGATGCTTTATCCATACTAGTGGAAGAATCTATATTCAAAACATCATTTCCTAAGTTATCAACAATCATAACAGTTTCATATATTCCATTACATGGTATAGCTTCAAAGTAAAAGACACCATTTAGATAAGCCAAAATAGAACCATTCTCATTATTAAAAGAAAATCTAAATCCTTGTCTATATAAATCATGAAATGAAATGATGTTTCTAGCCATTTCTGGCAAATAGCAACAATTGTTCAAATCTAAACACAAATTATTCCTAAGCACTAAAGAATACACTCCAATCTTGGTCACAAGCGACGATCTTCTGTTCCCCATGATTAGATTGATTCTTCCTTGCTCCACATCCCTAATTCTTCTTAGTCCCTGCACATTAGAACAAATGTGATAACCACAACCGATATCAAGAACCCAAGAAATAGCATGATTAGAATCGTTAGATTTAATTGTGTATATACCTACGAAAGATGGCTTGATCTTTCCTTCTTTGATTGCTTGCAGGTACTCTGGGCAGCTTCTCTTCTAATGTCCTATCTTGTGGCAGTGGTGGCACTCTGCCTCCTTCGGGTTAGGACAGGGCTTAGCGGGATCAACTTTGGTCCCACTAGAAGAGGCACCATCTCGGGCTTTGACCTTACAATAGTTCTTCGATGAAGCCTTCCTCTTCTTACCCTTTCCTTGACCAATAGCCGAGACAGGAGCAGCAGGAGGATTGGGAGTTGGTGCAACAGACTTGTCTTTGAAGTTGCTCTCAGCGACCCTCAAAAGTCCTTGGAGTTTGCTTAGGGTGACCTCCTCTTTGTTCATGTGGTAGGTCATCCTAAATTGATTGTACATCGGAGGTAAAGAGTGAAGCACCATGTCGATCGCCAAGTCTTCTCCAAAGTCAACATTTAACTTGCGAAGGCGGTCGACATACCTTTGCATCTTTTGCAGGTGCACGGTAAGAGATTCTCCATGACCCATCTTAGCGGAAATCATGTTGGTGAAAATCTCATAACGCTCTTGTCTCGCGTTCTGGTGGTATCTCTCCAATAAGTCTTGATGCATCTCGTACGGGTACATGTCCTCGTAGGAATTTTGGAATTCGGAGTTCATGGTGGCAATCATGATGCAATGTACCTTCGTTGCATCTCGCTCATGAGTCTCAAAAGCGGTGATTTCGGCCGGAATAGCGATTTCAGGGTTGATTTTCTCGAGCTTCTCATCGAGGACATACTCCTTATCCTCATAGCGAGCAATGGTGCGAATGTATCTTATCCATTTGCTAAAGTTCGTTCCATCGAAGGTGACCTTTTGGCAAAGGCTCATCAACGTGAAAGAACTAGCAGCAGCGTTGTTTGCATTCGACATCTACAAAAGGAAGAAAGGACAAACATAGATTAGAATAAGAATCCTTAATTATCACCTAATAAGAAAAATTAGGGCTAGGATCCAACAATAACATTTACATATTAGAAAAGGAATGTCGTAATCTAACATGCAAATAAATTAAAGGTAAGTGAATGACGATTCACTAATTCTCCATCACAAAACCTAACTATTAGTCCTAAGTGTATTGAGAATTCCTAGGTTCGGATGAGATTCATTGAAACTATTAAATGACATGTTTAAATCTCGATATGCCCCTCTTGTTTGGGACTGGTATACCGAGGATCACAAAGCGGGTGTGAATTACCATGCAAATTCACATGGTGCCTTCATTGTAACGATCACCTATTTGATGTGCCGGTAAACCACACACGCTCCATCAAACTATGATAAACAATGAATCACCCTTTGTAAACACTTGTTAATAAGTTACTTTTAAGCTACTAAGACATATCCAAATAATTCTTTATAGAAAACATCTTGTTAGTCTTTAGCACTTTCACCATTTGCAAAAAAATGAAGAAGAGAGAGAGGATCTAGGACTTTGAAATTTGGTAGCCCCAAAAAGCCATTCTTTCTCTTAGTTATGAAGCACAAAAGAAGAAGAAATAAAGTGCAAGAACACTGTTTCAACACTCCATACCATAGCTTATCTATTTAGACGGAAAAGTAAGAGGGGACCATAAAGCGAAAGTGAAAGTCTCTTTCTTACAAGCATAGCTTAAGGATTAAACAGTTGAAAAAGCAATCCAAAACCATACCTTTTCATTTTCGGCCATAAGTTCAAAGGAGAAAAAAGGAAGTGTCATTTGCTATGTCAACAACTAGCTAGTTCGAGTGTAACCATTTGGTTACTCTAAGTGACAATAATGTTGTACACAACTTCAATATTCATACTATATGATATTAAGCTGGTTTTTTTGTTCTTTCATATTGTTGTTTCCTAGAAACAATAATTCTTAATAGATTAACAAATATTATTTTTATGAAATAAGGTTTTTCCAATTAAATACACGTGTTGATATTTATTAATAATCAAAATTACTCTAATAACTAATCAATTAGTGGTGACTTTGCTATAAGGTGTGACCTTATATGATTATATGTTATTAGCAATATCATTTAATAACGACTCTTGGGAAAACAAGATCATTCAAATATGTCATATGAAACAGGTAATATTTGGTTCTATATACATCCATCATAACTGCATTTAACATGGTATCGTTGAACTCGCCCTTTACGTGGGCTGCATCTACTACATGGTTCAGCTTACAATAATTGACAAACGAGCACAGCGAAAATACATTGTATATCTACTTAAAAAGTACTTATTATAGCATGGTACATCAAGAATATAATTATAAAATACAGTAATATTGAACGTGCAACCGAGTGCGATATACAAGAACTCAAACTGATCGTTATCATATGTTTCAATGTGTGTCACTGTGCGGGAATTATATGTGATCAAGTTGTGTAAATAAGTGGAGACTTTGGTAAATGAACCCGCTTTGGTACCCTTTAACAATATGAGGGCATATTGCTTCATACGCCACGCCTGTTAGTATATGATATTGATTTTTAATTGTTAGTTCATATTGTTAATAGTCTCACCTCCCTAATAGACTCTACTATAATCTTGAGTAAAAACCTCAGCAATATATTGTCCCAATACATGTATGTTTGCTTGTTGATGCCAAAGTTGAACGTTTGTTGAAGAAAAAGTATGTTCATAAAAAATCACATAGAAAAGTCCATTGGAATTTTTTATTCTTTGTGACCTTATTAACCATGAACAAATTTTCAAATAAAAAACAACGTCATATATAGATTTGGTCGATCTAGTTGTCTTGGACTAAAAACCTTCATCAAGACATTTTTACCAATAGCCCTTTTAAGCTCATTTATTATCAAATATATTTAGGCATTCAATCTTTTGATTATAGTCTATCCTCTATAATGGAATATTCTCATTACCAATAATTGGACTTGCCAATAAAGGAGGCACACCATACAAAAGGATATCCGAAAACCTAAGTTTAAGTTCATCTGACAACTCATCTCCATCAAAATTACTTTCTCAGTTCGATATATCTAAATGAACATCGCAACATCATGAAATCCTTGTAGCCATGTTGATTTTCATCGTTCTGAAACATAAATTTTTTGTTTTATCTACTATAACATCATCATGAACTTGGACTTCTTGTTAGGGATCAATAACATAATGACCAACCGCATCAATAAGATATGTATCAACATCATTATCACCTACATGCTCATAATTTTGAGTATCCATACAGTGAATCGATGAATACATCACATTTATATTTTCAGCAACACTATGAAGCTGGAGTGCATTAGGAGCGATATAAAGTACCTATTGTGTTGTTGCTCCCTGTCTCATCAGATGGGTTTGCAAAATGTGTTTTTCCTCCATCATCACCTTATGTAGTAGCATCACCATCATCAAAAACAACAACACACACTTTCATATCATTTCGTCCAAGCAATTTAATTATGTGGATCAACAAATTAACATCAATGCCATCGAAATATTAGGATGCAATTTATGATGATGGAAGCAAAGACTAAGTTTAGATTTATCTAACAAACTAGTTTTCATTTTCACCAATTATAAAAAATCATTAAAACTAATATACTTTGAAAATATCAAAGTAAATTCAAAAATCCCTTCTCGTAGCCAAACATATTCCAAAATTTTCTCTACTGTATCCTACCTCACATCAGTTATAACACAAACTAAATATTCACTTTAACACATTTTAATACAAAAAAATGAAAATTCAAAAGAAAAAGTGATAATCTAATATTTTCTTAGATATTTTTTATATATAATCTAGTAATTCGTACGAATTCATAGTCAACAATCTCATATTTAATAATCAAAATGAACAAATTCATAGTCAAAGTTAAGTACTTTTTTGGAAAATAAAAAACAAACAAGCAAGGGTAAATCGTAAATAGGTGAAGAGCAAAATGCAGGTGTGGCTCACCCATCAACGATTTATTTTAAAAAAATCTAAAAGAAAAATAAAGGGAGCAAATAGTATATATATATATATATATATATAATAAATAAAGGTTTTTTTTTGTTGCAACATGTCACACTCTCATTCAATTTGTCAAATGTTATTTTGTTGTTATTTTGAATTAATTTATTTTCTATATGTCATTTTATGGGTTTTTTCTATTTTAATAAATTTCACATAATACTTTAATCTAATAATTATAACAAATGTAGTAATAAATGAATATCAATTTCATTAATTGACTTGTTTTCTTATTTCAAAATTCTCAAATTAAACCTCATTAGTTGATTTTTTTATTTAAATTTAATAGATAAAAAATCAATTTTAATAATTCATTATTTTTCTTATTTTTTCATAAATCCAAAGTTTTTAAATATTTAGACATTTATATTTAATTTTTTTCTCTAATTAACTCATGTAAGACATGGGTCTTACACTTAGTGTGTGTATATATATATATATATATATATATATATATATATATATATATATATATATATATATATATATATAAGTTTTGTTTGGCTAATGATAAATAATTCTCATTATATATTAAAGTTGTCGGTGTATGCTTCAATTATTTGAAATTTTGTACACAATAATTGTCTAAAAAAAGTTAATGTGTGATTTTTTGTTTTACAAATTAAAGGGTGTGGTGTTAATTTTTTTGTTCTATTATGTGAATAGTGAAAGGTGATTTGATTCGATTTTCTATTTTATGACTTTAAGTGGCAAAAATAAAAATGAAAATAAAAACAATTACTTCATCAAAAATACATCCAGATATGAATTTGACATGATGTAAGTGTAAGTTCATTAGTATACATATTAGTAAGGTTATTATGCGGTAAGTTGTTCACAAAAATCATACAAAAAATGCACAAAAATACTAGAAGCAAAATAATTAATTATCGATTTAGATTAAAAGGAAAGATGTATGAATAAATTATTGTTTGATGTTAGTGTGATATGGAAAATACGTAATCATTAGCATGCATTATATTTGAAATGTCATTTGTATCCAAGATGTAATTTTTAAAAAATGAAGCATATTTACTAGAAGTTTCATTTAAGCAAAGATCTGGAACCACAAGATGTACAACCACATTATATTTTAGCGTGAGTACTAAAGAAGCAAAAATGTTAGTAAAACTCAAGTGGAGGGAGTTATGACTTTTTTGGAGGATAAGGGATAACTACAATAAAGTCCCTATATTTTGGCAAAAGTTTCGAAAAAGTCTTAAAAAAAATTTTTTGAACGAAAAAGCACAATAAACCGGATAAACTGGAAAATTTAGTCCTTATTATCCGGTGACCCTCATTTTCCCGGTTAAAGAAGTCTACGTCGACTGGGCATGCTTAGGTGGACTTAACGAAACTTAAATATATACATCATTCGTTCCTTTCGTGCCCTAAAATCGGACCAGGCGAAAATCAAAGCAGGAGGAGGAGCCACCAATGTCGTCTTCATCTTCTGTAGGAAACAAAGGTTCAAATCGAGGAGTGATGAATCGACTGAGAATCAGGTGCTATTGCGGTGATCCCATTGGAAAATGGACTTCGTGGACTCCCTTTAACCCATGAAGAAGGTTTATAGGTTGCCCAAATTACTAGGATGCACTTAAAGACTGCAAGTTCTTCCAATGGGTGGATCCTCCTCTACCAAATCAGTGGTATGCAAATCTCTTACTAGAATTTCACAACAATATTAATTTGGAGAACAATGCAATTTTTGGGGACTATGGACAACAATAAGTTGAAGGGAACTTTTTTGAGGACATTGTAGAACAACCAGTGGCACAACCACCAGTGGCAAATCAACCCGTGGAAGGAGTGGCTATTCAAGTCCAGAATGGAGAAGAATGTGGAAAATGGAAATCTTTTTTTTATGTGTTCATGGTTTCTTTTGTTTTTGTGTTGGTGATGTTGAAGGATTTGTAGGATAGACAGAAGATGTATGGAAATCATGTTGTGTCCTTCTGTCAGGTGAAATGAATTAACAAATTTATGTTTATTTATGAGTCATAAGTCTTTCGAATGTAATCATGAGTGAATAGAATGGAAGGAAAGAATGAATGGAATGAAACATGAATGGAATCATTAATTAATTGAATCAATAAACAATGGAATTAATATAGAATATAATCAAACATGTTTAATAAACAATGGAATCAATAATGTCTGGAATCATTTGTGACTGGAATCATGCATGACCGGAATCAAGTATGGTTGAAATCATGCATGACCGGAATCAATTATGGTAGGAATCAAACATGGTTGTAATCAATTAACATACACAATAGAATCAAATCAAACACAACATAAACATACACAAGTTAATCAAGTTAAAGATGCATTAAGCATGTTTATCATAGAACATGTAATATTAACCAAAAAGTTTGTACAAAACATAATCAAGGGGCCCAAAGCATATACATTATATGGCTATCAACAAAAGGAGCTATCAACAAAAGGGGCTATCAACGGTTGCCCAAAGTCAAAAAGTTTGTACATGTTCTTCACAAAACGATGGGTTAGAAACACCCTAATCTAGACTAAGTGGTTTGGATGAACTCATCCCCTTCCCATGTTTGACAACCACCAATTTCTTCAATTGTATTTTTGTAATCGTCTCTGAAGTCTTCCATTTTCTCAGCTTTGGCCTCCTGCCCATGTCCTCCACAAGCATGACCTCCTGATCCATACCTTCGTGTTCCATGCCCTCCTCACCTATGCCATTCTCATTGATTCCCACCTAACCCAACCCTTGTGCACCCATTCCATCCTGATTCATTCCCTCTTGATCCATACCTTCTTGTTCCATGCCATCCTCATCTACGCCCTCTATACCCATATCCTCTTCAATGATTCCCTCTGGACCCATACCATCCTGATTCATACCTTCTTGTTCCATGCCCTCCTCATCCATGCCCTCCTCATCTATGCCCTCTTTCTCCATACCTTCTTGTTCCAAATCCTCTTCATTCTCAGTCAAAGTTTCTACAATCAATTGGCTAGGAAATTCAAAACCCTGCAACAAGCATATCAATATAGGGTTAGGCATACTAAACACAATAAACCAAAATTTTGTTGCTAAACCATATATGTGATATATTAAGATCCACAGGTACATGTTTTAGACCCTCAAATTCATATAATTCTTCCTCGTTGATTCCAAGACAGTCCAAAATCTCTTGTGTAGTGTAATTCGACTGTCTGATGAAATCAATATCACTCTTTACATCCACTCTTATTTCATCATCAACTTCAGGACTCTCCACATCTCTTGCCTCTTCATTATCACTCTCAACAGTAGGAGTCACCACATTTTCTTCATCAAGATTAGAAGTTCCCTCACCAAATTTTGTATTCCCTCTACCTCTATTGCCTCTTCCTCCAGATCCCCTACCACCACCTCTCTTCCCTCTTCTATTAGATCCAGTACCCCTACCTCTATCACCTCTTCTAGATCTTGTCCAGTTAGTCAAATCAGGATCCAATTTGGGTCTGCCCATTTTCTTTTTAGGTTTTGGCTCAGGTACAACCTTTGGATTTTTGCAAGAAGCTTTATTATGTCCCCTTTGAAGACAATTCTTGCATTGTACAGTTCTTCCCTTGTTAGACACTTGGGGGTACTTGTCTTCATGCTCAGATACATGTCTCCTTCTTTTGACACTGGGTCATCCTGGCATCCTCCTAGCTGTAGGGTCATCCTGGCATCCTCCTAGCTGTAGGTGGAAGGGGCTTGGTATAGCCAGTTTCTTCCCACAAGTTACTTCCATTGACTGGATGTATGTTACACTGATATGTAGCCATGTCATTACTCTTGCTAAACCAAGTGCTAGTGAATTCCTTTGGATCTTGGTTGGTGTATAAGATTGCTACTTGTGCATGCACACAAGGTATCCCTGCTATATCCCACAGTCTGCAGCTACAGTAATGGTGTTCCAAATCAACTCCATAACTTTGAAAGCCATTCCTAATTTCATATGAATTAACACCACTTGGCACTGCATACCAAGTCCTGCAATTATAAACAATTATCTTACTATAAATGTAATAACAGTCAATTAAAAAGCTACATGTATATATGAAATACAAAATATACCTTATATTCTCAGCAAATTCCTCCATCTTTAGAAGTGCTGCTTCACACACATCACCTTCTAATTTCTATGCTTCCTCTCTTAAGTTGTAGAGCCTTTCCATCATGTAGAGTCTTATTTCTTCAAGCATAGCCAAAAGAGGTTTCTTTCTAGTATCTACAATGACTGCATTATAACACTCAGCTATCCCATTCTCTACAGATTCACATGCCAAACCACTACCAAAGAAATTCCCTGCACCATGTATGAGGTTCTCTAGCCATAAGATGATCATATGCACCTTCACTTAAAGTCTTGATCCTATCCATTTTTATCTTGAAATCACCTTCTGTTGTAGATTTTGCAGCTGCCCAAAACATTTTTCTGAATTGTATCCCACTATACACTTTCCTAAAATTGGCATAAATATGCCTAGCACATTGTCTGTGCTCTACATGGGGACGGATATCCTTTGTTGCTTCAACAAGACCCTAGGAAAATGAAAAAAAATATATTAGTAACTATTATTAAAAACTATAATAGATGATATAAATTAAATGAACATGTCATTACCTTGTGTTGATCACTAATGACACATAATCCCCTGCCAGCATCCAATGAAAGATCTTCACTAACTAGTTCCAAGAACCATGTCCAATTAACCTTGTTTACAACCTCCACAACAGCCCATGCTATAGGGTAAATTTGATTATTTGCATGTCTACCTATTGCAGTTAGTAACTCACCCTTGCATTGTCCCTTCCAAAAACAACCATCCAACCCTATAACCCTATGGCATCCTATCTTCCACCCATCTTTGATTGCTTTAAAGCACACATAGATTCTATGAAAAGTTGTAGTCTAATCAGGGTTAATGTTAACAGAAATCCTAACTGTGCTACTTGGATTGGAACTCATCAGCTCATGTCCATAATCCCATAATCTTGCATAATGGTCACTCAAATTGCCATCAATTAAGGACAGTGCCCTACACCTTGATCTATAACATTTTTACCATGACACCTTGCAATGAAATTTACTTTGAATTATTGTCTGCATTTCCTTGCATTTTAACTTTGGCTTCCTTACTAGTTCGTTCACAAACTACTTTTCTAACCAAGTTGGATTCATAAGCCTTGAACTACTAAAATTCCTAACACATGTATGCCTATCATTCATCTTTTTCACCTGGAATGATTTTTCAGTACTCATCCATGAAGCACGAACCATAAAAGGGCATTTTTCTGGATCACTAGCACACACAACCACTAGTCTAACACTATCACACTTCTTGAAATGAATCTTATAGCCCTTTTAGATGGAATAATTTGTTAAACATAATTTCAGTTCGTTTCTAGATTCATACCTTTCTCTAGTAACCAGTTTCATCACATTCCATTTGACCTTCATATTGCGGATGGAGTATATGATTTCATCTTCATCACTAGATTCATCAGTGTTTTCCTCATCATCTAGTTCTACTCGAGCATTTTCTCTCCTTCACCTTCCACTGGTTCGTCATCACTGTCTTCACAAAGAACATTAATGAATTCATCTTTACATCTTGAAACTGATTTGGTTTTTACAAAATCATCTACTTGAACATTGATTGTGTCAGGCTCAAATACTTCATCCATCGCGAAAGGACACGAGCAGAATCGATCGATCAATTTGTCGGGAATAAAGGAGACGAGAAAAAAGGGTTTTCAAAGAAAACCTAAATTAATGAGGTCAAGGATACAGTCACCATTAAGATGCCATGTAGACTTCTTTAACTGGGAAAATAAGGGTCACCGGATTATAAGGATTAAATTATCTGGTTTATTGGGCTTTTTCATTCGAAAACTTTTTTTAGGACTTTTTTGAAACTTTTGCCAAAATATAGGGACTTTACTGTAGTTATCCCGGAGGATAATGCTGGCGGAGCTACTATGTTGCCCGGGATAGCCCAGACTACCCCTCAAATTTTCCCGTCAAATGTAGATTTAATGATTTTTTTTTTGAAAATCCGTCCCAAATCTGTTGGTAATCCGTCACAAATTCGTCAGTACTCTTTCAACAATCCATCAAAAAGTCTGACAATTGTGAATTTATTGTAAATTCGTTGGTATATAATGATTTTGTGACGGAAACTTCCTTCGAGAACAAGTTTTTTCTAGTAGTACAACCCCCTGAAAAATTTGTGCGACCCCTAATTTTTCTTTCTACATCCACCACATATAATGTTTGTGTTTGAGTGTCGAGAAGATACATCATCTAACATTTTGCCGATTTGGCATACATTTTCACATATGACGTTGATGAATGCGGCTTATATAACAAATAAGTATGGTATGTTCTTAAAGGTGTTGTTGTAACACCAACTAATATGACACTTTTCATAGAATTCTTTTCTATGCGTAAGGAAAACTAGCCGATCTCTCTCTCTCTCTTCATATATATATATATATATATATATATATATATATATATATATATATATATATATATATATATATATATATACATACATACATATATGGTCGGGATCCAATGATGACTCTCAAAACGGTAAGGACTGTGAGGACAATTCTCAACGAATCGCGTTCATTGTTAGAAATTTGGGGTATATAAAGGCTTGGAAATTTTGAAAATCATGTTAACACTTTCAGATTAAAGTATTTGGGTGGTAATCCCAATCATCTTTAATCGAATTAGACTAGACTGAGAGAGACAAGAACAACGAGTGTTTTTATGATGTGTTTCGTATGTCCTAGAAAATGAGACCAAAACCGACTTTAGGATCTCTGTCTAAAAAACTGTCATATGACAGTTTCAAACTATCAAAAACCACCAAAAACGATCATAAAAACATGTAATTGGATAAATGTCAGAATTGGATAAATTCTCAACAAAACAGCTCGTCCCCAGCCAAGCACTCTGCCCGTTGGACCCCACCAGGGGCTGTCGCCCCATAAACCCCTCTCCCATGGGCGTTGTCCCCGTACCACATTCGTTCAGGGGCTTCACACCTAAATGACAATTTACTTTGAAACTTTATCAAACTTAAACAAGTGTGTACTCCACACCTTCCTTACTTGTTTAATATTTATCAAGATCACTTTTGGTTAACGAAGTAATCCCATTACACTTATATAACATTGATGATAACAAATCACCAACTAACCTCCCCCATTTAAGTGTAATCTTGATTCACTTAAAATGAAACCTCACACCAACAATCTGATGCATAAATGAAATTTCGTGACGATTGAATTTCATATTAGTATATTATATAATCCAAATATTTGAATATCGACCCTTTCTATCTTTGGTGAGTACATGAAGATAATACACACAATAGTTTACATTCTCATAAGTTCTAACTTGACACTATAGTTTCTTAGCTTGTGTCCCATCCTTCAATAAGCATATCCAAGCCAAGTCTTAACATCTTGAAGCACCTAAACTTAATGCTTATATAGGTAGTCCTTTTATTCTTGCACCTGCAAATGCATTTTTTCAAAAGAACTATTAAGAATATAAATTAAACCTCCTTTACTTGCACTACTAAACACATACCTTGGGATGATTATAATAATGTGTTCCAATCTTCAAATATCAAGCTTTCCACATTGAATTCAACATCTAATATTACACTAGATGGGAATTGGGTATCTTAATATGAAAGATTTTAGGTGGACTTTAAACCCATCCCTATGACCGCCTTATGCACAAGATCTCTTGCTAACCCTTTGGTTAGATGATCGGCCAAATTCAATTGAGTTCTTACAAACTCCACAGATATCACACCAGTCATGATGAGCTCACGAATCATGCTATCTTTAACACCTAAGTGTCTAGACTTACCATTATACACTTGACTATATGCCTTAGCCAAAGTAGCAACACTATCACATCTGATAGATATGGTGGATATCGGTTTAGGCCACAATGGAATTTCATAAATCAAATTCCTCAGCCACTCAACTTTCTTACCAGCAGCAGACAATGCTACAAACTTAGACTCCATAGTTGAGTTAGAATCTAGCTGGCATCTGAATAACCTTCCAAAACAGAAGGATATCCACTATAGTTCAAACCATAATCCTTGGTTTCTTTCAAATACTTGAATACTCTATTCACTGCTTTCCAATTATGTACACTAGGATTACTAGTATATCTACTAAGCTTACCCACAACAAAAGCTACATCAGGAATAGTATTAATCATGGCATATATAAGACAGTCAATTGGTCTTGAATATTCAATTTGAGAATTTGGAGATCCTTTATTAGGTCGAAGCTTAATATTCTGATCTATAAGAGTGCTTACAGGAGAATAATTCTCAAAGTTAAACTTTTTCAACATCTTCTCAATGTAATAAGATTGAGAGATTGAAATCCAATTGTTTCCCTTTCTAATTCTTATACCAAGAATTACTTCAACCTCCCCCATGTCTTTCATGTCAAAACTAGATGATAAGAATTTCATGGTTTTATCAACTTCACCTAGATCAGTACCAAAATTTAACATATCATAAACATATAGACAAATTATAACTCCTTTACCAAAAGAATCAAATTTGCTATATACACATTTGTCAGCCTGGTTTAATGCAAAACCATTAGACAATATCCCATCATCAAACTTTCCATGCCTTTGTTTTGGTGTTTCTTCAAACCAGATAATGATTTCTTCAACTTGCACACCTTATGTTCATTACCAGGCATCACAAACCCTTAAGGTTGTTTCATGTCAATTTCCTCATACAATTCACCATTCAAGAATGCAGTTTTCACATCCATTTGGCGAAACACAAGATTATGTATAGCCACAAGAGCTAACAATAATCTAATTTTGGAAGTTCTAGCAATAGGAGCATAAGTATCAAAAAAGTCAATGCCTTCCTTTTGCCTAAATCCTTGGATAACCAATCTAGCTTTATACTTATTAGTTGTGCCATCCACCTTCATTTTCCTTTTGATGATCCACTTACTTCCCAATGCCTTGCAACCAGGAGGTAAATAAGACAATACCCAAGTATTGTTATGCATGATAGAATCAACCTCATCCTGAATTGCTTCTTTCCGGAAATGAATATCCCTAGAAGCCATAGCTTCACTAAAAGTCATTGGATCCTACTCAATATTACAACAATATTGATGTTGACATATAGTCTCATTCCTTATTCCTTCAACAAGATAAAGTTAAAAGTTAGATCCAAAAGACTTAGCTTTTCTAGCTCTTGTGCTTTTCCTACACTACTAGAAAACAACCCTTTAATGACGCGCAAACAATGACACGCGCTGATAAAGGACACGCATTTGTACGTGTCCTAAAAACTAATGTTAGTTTTCTAAAATTTGAAGGATAGAGGACACGCATTTTTGCGTGCCCTAAAATTAGTGTCCAACAAAAAAAACACGGAAGGCACCTATCATAAAAAGCGTCTCGTGTAAATGTGTCGTTTTATATTTTTTTTGAAAGGCGCGTTCGGTTCTTTAATAGCCCATGGGGGAAATGAAATCCCAAAAAATTAAACACCTCGCCTGATGCATCTCCTTCTTCTTCTTCTTCTAAAATCCTCTACCAAAAAACCCTAATAATTCTTTAAGCAATTCATTTTCCTCTACCATTGCACTCTCTCTCTCTCTCTCTCCATCTCTCTCTCTCTCTCTCTCTCTCTCTCTCTCTCTGCACGCCCTAAGCCGCCACCACTAGCATCGAACCTCTTAAGCTTTAAGATTTCGAATTACCTAAGAAAACACTTCCTCCATCTGAAGATGTCGGTTCAAGATCGCCATGCCACATCGCAGTACACGATTTCATCATCGTCTCCACAAACTGCCGTCAACGGCAGAGAAAACAAATGCTACTGGTTCTAGAACGAAATCAAAGCCGAAGCTCGTCTTGACGCCAAATCTGTACCAACCGTCGCCAGTTACCTCTACTCTAGCATCATCTCCCACTCATCTCTCACACACACTCACTCTCTCTCTCTCTCTCTCTCTCTCTCTCCATTTAGGAAACAAACTATGCTCCTCCATTCTCCTCTCCACCCTCCTCTACGATCTTTTCCTCAACACCTTCTCATCCAACCCATCTCTCCTCTCCGCCATCGTCGCCGACCTACGCACCGCCCGTCAACGAGACCCTGCCAGCATCTTCGTCACTACAACAAGTAAGAGATCATCATTAAGCTTGATATGCATCATTCATTTACACCGTACAATTGCTTGAAGCTGATGCACATACAATTTGTTTCATATGGAATATACACTCCGTTCTTGATTATTTCCGTATGGAAATAGAATTCGGATCAATAAGTTCCCTGGGATTTGCAATAAATCCAAATCTTTAATGTTTTGAGTTTCATAACTGATTTTATTTTCTATTTTTTGTGGTCATGGATTGGGGGAAACAAGTTTATTTAGGCGGATTTGAAAATGCCCTGGCTGCAGCTAGGTTAGAGACAGAGTTCGTTTTTACAGATATTATTATAGTTTAATTTACGTTTGTTCCCATGAAGCTTTAACTTTTTACTCTAGATCATGTTTACAAATTCAAACATAATTGCTTCACCAGTGGAAATTGATGCTAATTAGCTCAATTTTGTGAGCGGGAATCAATAATTTGACGATTATGTGAGGTTTAAGGTACTAATTTCGGAGTCACATTCAACCTGTTAGGTATTTGAGATGTGCAACACAATTTTAGGCAAACATTATCACAATGAATCGTTAGTTGCTTAATATTGTTGTTGGGTTAGTAGTTCATTCTTGAAATGATGACACAAACTTTTTCAGTCTTCATAAAACATACTTCCATAGATTTCTTGCTTGTAGATAAACAATGTGGGGACAAACATTAGGAAACCTACTACAAAGTATACTCCAGAATTGTATTCAATTCTCATGGCTACTAATTTGGAGTCTTCTTACCATTCAAATTGTTGCTTATTTGGGAAGCCCGCTCTATACACATCACTTGATCCATCCCCTGATCAGAAATACATTTTACTGGTATGCATACTTACTTGAAAACCTTGATCAATTGGTACAGTAGAGAATGAATGGTGTTGTAAGCTCTTATATAATAATTAATTATATTATATTTTGGTAAAGGGTGGAGACACAAGATGTTGATGATGCCAAAGTAGAAGTTTTACCTCGTGACATGTAAGTAAAGTTTTATCAGTCCATTATGCATCATATTCCTCAACATTTGAATCTGATATGATATGTGAAACAGAGATTACTTTTGCTAATTGATGTTGTTGGCTCATGTGTTTGATGTTGTTGAATCATGTGATTCTTGAATAATTAATGTACAGGTGGATATAGCTTATGCTCCATTTATCGAAATATTTCAGCCATATTTGCTAGAAGGTGTGGCCATGGTAATTCCATTGTTGTGAGAGCCTATTAACAAATAAAGGAACCACTTGACAGATTAATCAATTGAAAAATAAAAGATAAAAAGAACATGTGAACTGGGAGAATATACAGACCTTTTAGAGTGATTTCATAATTTTCCAAGTTGAAGGTGCTGTTGACTAATAAATGTGTGGTCAATGCCATGGATAATGACTTTATTAACACGGGAAGGAATGTGAATTTAATATCTGGATCAGTATTCTCTTTCTAGAAAGCTGATTTAAGTTTCATAAGCCCATCACGGTTTATTTCTTCCACATAATAAAAATGAGAAACACTAGCAGCTGTAGTCATTGACCTAACCATTGCACGCTGATAAGCCCTAACAACAAATAACTTGACAAATTTAATAACATGTTTACTTCAATCAAATTTAGGAAATTGTTTATTTTTTATATAATAATAATAATAATAATAATAATAATAATAATAATAATAATAATAATAATACCTTCGAGAGAATATCTTATCATCTTAAAGTTGTTCTTCAGGTCCAGACATGGGTTCGATAGAAGTAGGATTAAAAGTCGGTTTGTTATCAGGAATTCCTTTTTCTACACCATATTTTAGAACATCTTCTTTCAATATTCTTCCATGTTTACCATTTCCAGTGACATCAGCTAAATCAATACCATGTTGGTTTGCAAGACTTCTAACAGCAGGGGTGGATAAATTGTCATTTGCATGACTCTTTCTGAGCTCTAGCTTGTGTTCATCAGACTTTGATCCATCAGAAACTACTGATGCATCTGAATCATTAAATGGAACAACAGAATCATCAACCACCAACTGTAATAGAGTTTCTCCAACCTGAAATCACAGTCAAATCAAAATTACTTTACCATGTATATGGAAATTGTTAATGCTACTACCGGTGTTTTACCTTTATAATGTCACCAGGAGCATGCAGAATCTTGGACAAACCATTTGAGGAGTTCACATTCTGCAATAACTTCACCAGTTTGTGCTAAAGGTACATCTATAATGCCACCAGTGTGTTGACTATCCTCTGCATTACTTGAAAAGTAATGCCCTTTAACATTGTACAGTTTGTTCAACTAGATAATTAATACAACCAAATCATTACCTTTTATGATCATTGTATGAAGTTTTATCAAGATTCATATGAAACACCACTAATTTAATGGAATGCATCCATGTTCACATAGAAACATGTAAAAGCTACTCAAAATTACAACTGTTGTCTTAGTTTTTGATGTATGCCTTAATTTGACTTAGTGTAATATTCATGGAGATTTGTCAAAGACTTAATTTGACAATTGTTGGGTCACGGGTTGGTGAAGTCTTTTTAATTTGACCTGAAACCCGGAACCCAGAGGTATGTTTATTCAACTACTCATCAAAATGGTTCATGTACACCACATGATGATATATTATCAATAAATCAAGATAATAATAATAATATGAAAACTTCAGTTACTCCATTAGGCAGCATTTCATCACCTTCACCTATGATGGATTTATTAGACATATTTGGTCCTACCACTCCACCACCTAGTATGTTTATTTACTTATTATTTTATAATAAATTTTGGTAAAAAAAGTTATTTTTTTAATTCTTCAGTTGCAGTTGGATCCTGCTAGCAGTAACTCTCTTCCTACAAATGGTAACGGCTCAATAACACAAAAATTACGAGTTACCAACACTCAACATGGCAAGGTAACTATAAAAAAATCATCATGGAATGAAATGTTTGTGTGTTTTCTTTAAAAAAAAATATCGTTTACATGATGAATGTTGATTGTTATGGCAGAAAGCAATCATTATGCGCATACGAATAAGTTACAAGTGGAACAACAAAGACATGTTGGAAGAAAGACATCCCTCATGAGATATGATAACATTTTTTGATATCTTCTATCACCATCTCTTAGTGTTTATATTTGGGACAATGTTATTAAATACTATTTGTATCTTTGTATTCCCATGTTCTTAGGTCCAAATCATGGATATTTGAATTTGTTGATTTTGGAGGTGAAATGAGACAAGATATATGGTGCTAATAAAGGGAAGACAAGGGCAACCAATTATTCCATTAATGACATTAATCACTTGCATTTGTGATTGTATTCATTACATATGGATTCAATAGTTATCTAAGTTGACCTAGCATTTTATTCTTCTTGATTCACTCAATCAGTTCTTGTTTTTGTTGTAAATTGTAAATTGTAATTCAGGGTATTCTTGGTCCATGTGCATCACTTGAGAAGGTCCATATAGTATTTTAAATAATTTTGACTCTTTGTTGACTGATTGTTGTTTTTTTATGCAGAAAGGTGCTTTATGTTCTGATACTAACATTGGTCAAGGGGGTACTACTACATGGAAGGTGCTTCAATACACACTTGCTTACAACAATGCACACAAATTAACTAAGGAAATAGCAATGTAGTACTAGGTTATATAGTTAGGGAAAACCTCTTAATAATAATGTACAAATATTTGTCTACTATTTGAATGATTATTTGTATGACAATAAATTTTATGCAATGGATTGTAATTTTTGTATATGGTATTTTATTTTCTGTTATGAGACATTAAATGCAAATTTAATTTGAAAATTAGTAAATCTGTAAATAATTTTTTCTTTAACATTTAAAATTATGATACGCAAAAATGTGTGTCATCTTCATTTATGACATGGCCTTTCTTGACAGGGGCTTCCTTGATACGCATTGCGTGTAACAAACACACGCGTTGTAAGGTTACGACATGCAAATGCGTGTCGTCTTCCTTTATGACAGGGACTTCCTTGATACGCATTGCGTATCATAACTGTGCATCGTAAATGCGTGTCATAAATGCGCGTCGTAAATGCGCGCCGTCTCTCTTTATGACAGGGCCTTCCTTGACGCACATTTGTGCGTCGTCTGAGCATTTTACAATGCGCAATGAGCGTCGTAAGAGGCTATTTTTCTAGTAGTGTTATTAGTTTATCTTTTAGTTTAGGCAGTTTTTCAAACACTTAATGTGCATGCCAAATTACTAATATTGATGTTAAAAATCGCAATGTACACAAACCCACAAGAAACTGTTTCATTAGGAAAAGATAATAATACGAAGTAAAATTGTAGAAAGCATAATAGTTACTTGAAAATTGAAAATATCTTAAATAATAACAAACTCATCATGTGACGGAATCACAACAAATAAATAAATTTACATCATGTATATAAATGCGATTCTTCCCAAATCAAACAAGATATTGTGTATATGTAAGCGGTATTGATGAAGCTAACATTAAGGACAGGTTGTTGTTGTATTGTGTTATTATTTAACATTTGTTTTTCAAATAAACATATGCATTAGATTGATGCATATGTTTTTCACATGGTTCTTTAATGTCAATCACCACCATACAAAGGGGGAGTTCCTCTAACCCAGTATCTAAAAGTATAAAATCAGATAGAGGAATCCAGTGGAGTATAAACCCTATTTTAGATAAAACAATCTACAAAATAAAAAAAAACTAAAGGGGACCGAGGAATGAACAAACGTCATATCTAAAAAAATCTTATGAATTTGATTGATGAATTGCTTTTTTTTTTTCTATTTGTTCGAACTAATGAATTAAGTTTTGAAATTATAACATCTTCTGATTAATCAATAGCGAATCCAAGCTCTGAATCTCCATATTTGATTTTGATTTGTTTCTTATTTCTTCGAAGTAACAAAATCAGTTATGAAATTTCAACCTCTTCTGCTCAACCGATGACGGATCCAAGCATTGAATCTCTATCTTTAATTTTGATTTCAAAAGCAACTTCTCCTCCAATTGGCACAAACCAAAGAAATAAACTTCTCACCACTCTGATATCAACACCATGATAATCTTCAAATTTGTGATAAATTGAATTTTATTGAGTTCATTGGTTCGTTCCTATATATATATATATATATATATATATATATATATATATATATATATATATATATATATATATAAATAAATTCAAAGTTCCCTTAGGAGCAGTGCTGACCATGATACTATTCCTCAGGTTAGTTGCCTCTAAAAAGGTCACGACCACTCCTCATTGTCTCTTAACCTAGTCGCAACAATCTCCTTCTTCCACCGTTCCTTCTAGTATTCTCTTTTTTCTCCCCTAAACAAATTTGTTCCTCGAATAAGCATCTTCACATGTAGATCGTCCTCGAACAACCGTTTAACGTTAAAGGTTCATGTACATAACTTCTACCACCATAAACATCTTCATCTTGATTAGTACTCTTGCTAGAAGATTGATGAATCATGTCGCTTGGTTTAGGTATAGATGTAAATTTCTTCATCAAAGATGGCATCTCTTGACTCTATGACACTTTTTATAGACACAAAGCCATTAGATTCTAAAACACGGAATCTATAAGCTTTAGAATGCTCAAAATATCCAATAAAGATACAATCTACACCTGTCCCACCCAATGTTTTCCTTTTGGGTTCAGTGAGCCTTACAACTGCTATATAACCCGAAACTTTGAGATAACTCAAATTTGGTACCTTTTTACACCAAATTTCATAAGGAGTATTCTTACTTCTTTTATTTGGAGTTATGTTCAAGATGTAACATGTAATTAACATTGCCTCACCATAAAACCCTTCCCTCAATCTAGAATAGGTCAACATGGAATTAACCATTTCTTTCAAAGTGATATTCTTCCTTTCAGCTACACCATTTTGTTGTGGTGTATAAGGAGTTGTGGTTTGATGTATTATTCCAGTTGATTCAAAATAAACTGGATCACAATACTCACCATCTCTATCAGTACAGAAGATATTTATTAATTCATTTTTATGAAGCTCAACTTGTTGTTTATAAATTTTAAATTTATCAAGTGTTTCAAGCTTAGAATGTAGCAAATAGACATAACAATATCTAGATGCATCATCAATAAAAGTAACAACATATTTTTTGTTTCCAAGGGAAGGTGTTGCTTGAAAATCACATAAATCACTATGTATAAGATCCAACACCTTGCTTTCCCTAACAACATCTTTGAAAGGTTGTCTAGTGATTTTAGTTAGCATGCATGCTTTACATTTTTCATTATTTTGAATATCAAAAGTAGGAATTAAACTCATTTTAGACATGTCTTTTATTCTCTTGTAATGAATGTGTCCTAGTCTACCATGCCATAATGCATATTTATTAAAATTATTGCTAGTACTAGTAGAAGCCTTGCAAACATAATTATCTATAGCAGGATAATTAATATTAAACCTAATCATTCCATTACATACCTATCCAAATCCTATAAAGAACCATGTCTTGACAAGATATACTTGTCACTTTCTAATACTTGTTTGTAGCCATAATTATTAAATATAATTTCAGACACAAGATTCTTACGAATCCCTAGAACATATAAAACATTGTTCAAACACAAACATTTCTCAGAAGTAAAGGTTTGTAAAACAGATCCTAGTCCCTTGATTGGTTCAGTTGCAACATTTCCCATCTTCACAACAGATCCATCTTCAATTGGTTGAAAGTCTTTGAACCAATATAGATCTTTGCAAACATGACTTGTTGCTCCCAAATCAACCAACCATGCAACATTACCATCCTGCACATAAAATGCTTCATAAATCACAATTATAATTCTTAATATATTTAGAATTCTGCATGAAAATAGAAATCTGACCTTGTAGCTTTTCTGGATCCTTGGATCCACTTGGTCCAGAACCATCCTTGTTCATTTAACGAAAACGACAATCTTTCTTGAATTGACCCGGTATGTTACAATTCCAACACACCACGTTAGACTTCTTGTTGGAAGACTTATCATCCATTCCTTTATACTTCATTTTTCCATTAGACTTCTTTTGATTCTTTGATCGTTCTCCATCCACCATGTTCATAGAAGAGGAACCAACTTGGTTCTTGCCTTTGGGATTGTTATCAAGTTCTTGAGTCCTTAAGGACTCTTCAATTTGTAAATAGATTCCACGTTAAGTAAAATTAATTCCTCTTTGTTATGTTTCATTTCGTGTTTAAAATCCTTCCAGGAAAGGGGTAGTTTGTCAATGATCACAGCCACAAAAATGGCTTCACCAATTTGCAGATTGTGTCGAGCAAACTGTCCCAGAATCCTTAGCATTTCATGGAATTGTTCCATAACATGTCTGGAGTCAACCATCTTTTAACCCATAAAGTTACTGACAAGAAACTTCCTGCTAAAAGCATCTTCAACCATGTACTTGGATTAAAGAGAAGCCCATAGTTCTTTTTTTGCAGATTCGACATTTTGATAGATATCAATTAGAGAGTCAGACATACCATTGAGAATATGACCAAGACATATGTAATCATCATTTTCCCACTTTGATCTCCTTCTTATTTCCTCCAAAGGTTCATCTTCAACAAATTCTGGTAAGACTAGCATGCATGTACTCAAAACATACACCACTTTCAAAGTGCTAAGGAGAAACTTCATCTTCTTCTGCCATCTACGAAAGTTTTTACCTTGAAACTTGTTCAATTTGTCAAACTTACTTGTCATTTCCTACAAAGAATAACCACTTGCCAGGATCACAAAATTACTTTAATCTTTCTTTGAAATTTGGGGTATATAAAGGCTTAAAAATTCTAAGAATCGTGTTAAACACTTTCAGATTAATGTATTTGAGTGGTACTTCCAATATTCTTTAATCGGATAAGTCTCAGAGAGACAAGAACAAAACCAACTTTAAGATGTTTTTCGTATGTCCCAGAAAATGAGACCAAAACCGACTTTAAGATCTATGTCTGAAAACAATCATATGACAGTTTCAAACTGTCACAAACCATCAAAAACGGTCATTAAAACAGATATTTGGATAAAAGTTTAAATTGGGTCAATTCTCAAAAAAATTCAACCCAAGCCAAGGACTACCACCCCTTGGACCTTGTTCCCAGGGGCGTTGCCCCCGGACCCCCGTTCGTTCAGGGGCTTCGCCCCTAAATGACAGTGTACTTTGAAACTTGATCAAACTTAAACAAGTGTGTACTCCATACCTTCCTTACTTGTTTAATATTTATCACGATCACTTTCAGTCAACAAAGTAATCCTATTACACTTAAATAACATTGATGATAACAAATCAACAACATTCATTAAGGGTAATTTCGTCAAAAAAAGAAATAGGATGCACAAAATAAATTAATTGAGTTAGGTTTGACTAACCTAAACCAAATGACTTGGGTTACACCAAAAGAAAAATGGGATGAGAAGGGATGACACTTGTGCTAGTGTTGTGTTCGTCGTCTTCCTTCGTTCATCAATCAAACGCGACATAAATCATGAACGTTTCTAGATTCTATGATTAATCATATGTACAGGATAGTTTCATTTATTTAAATTGATTACATATATTAGTTGAATAAAAAAATAAAGTTCTGTTTTTTTTACAATTTCAATTTCTTTAAACTCCTCTTTTATTTCACAAATAAAAAAACGATATTATTTTGTCTTTATGTTTTTTTGAAATCATGCCATTCAGATAGTTAATCGATATGATCCAGCGCAAATTCTAAATGAAAAGCATGATTTAGATAAGATAATTGATATGTAGAATGATTATGTTAGAAAAAAATCCACTTTTTAATTAAAATTTGGTTCAGTTAATAAAAAATCATTAATTTGTTAATTGAACCGATGGTTAGACAAAATAAAGTAGTTTTGGATCTAATTTGCGGTCTATTTTTATGATTGATAATGATCTTTATAGGAAATTGGAAAACTAAACCTTGTGTTTAATAACGTCTTAAATGTATGTGATGAAATGCCTAAGAGAGTTCATAATTTTTCTAGTAGGGTTTATCTTTTTCACTTCAACTTGGTGTCAGGTGTGTTTTCTTTTTTTGGTGTGTATATTTACAGGTGTCATAGTGTTATCATAATCTTTTGGATTACTTGATGATTCAACTTTCTCTATAATTGATGTCCTTGTGGTCAAAAATTGTGTCTAGTGGTTCCTAATGTTATATTCCCTCTGTCCCAAATTAATAGTTCATTTTTGACTTTTGAAGTATTTTTTCTTCAATTTTGACCTTAAATATTTTTATTTGTGTTATATATTACTTGATAAAACTTATAACATTGAAAAAACATTTAAAGTACAATCCATTCATATATTTTGCATCAAAAACAAAAATATTTAAGGTCAAAGTTGAAGAAAAAAGACTTCAAAAGTCAAAAGTGGACTATTAATTTGGGATGGAGGTAGTATAATTTTATGGTAGTGACCTCCTTCTGGTGGTCTGGTCTATTAATTTGAAATTGCATGTCGTTGGTATATGCTTGATCTTAAGATTCATCTTATGGGCATTAACTGCCTCTTTGGTTTGTTTAGTTACAGTACAAAGTCGGTTTCCAATATTGCTTCCCTATTGTTCACATTACATTTTTTCTATTTAGTGAGGAACTAAAAGCGCATTATCATTAATTTTGTAGGTTAATTGTGATAATATGTACAAGATCATAGCAATTTTAGCTATTGAAGCTTCTCTTCCATTCACTATTAAGGATTAAAGGTGTCTTTTGTTATTGTTTGGGACATTAATGTGTACAAGGTTTACAAGATGCCTAATGTTTCATCAAAGAGCTTCACAAGTCCAATGTTTCTCATGGTTTTCAAGACACCTTGTTGTTATAGTTAAAAGATTATCAAGTTAAATGTTTTTTTGAATATTTATCTTGGTATTAACTCTATACTTTGATGTATCCTATGGTTTATCACATGTTTAAATCATTTAATTGTTGAATTGGACCATTGTATAGTTATGGATCATAGCATATTTGGATTGTAACACCCATAAAATTTAAGCTAATTTTAAAATTTTTAATACATTTAAAACCATTAAGTGATTATAGTTTGTTTTCAAAATAGTCTAAAAATTAGAATATTCCCGGAATCCAATCATAAAAACAATAAATATGAGGAGCTGTACGATCACGCCTTTGCCTTCCTGCGATCATCTAATGTACCTAAAACAATAAACGGAAGTTGTAAGCCCGCGGCTTAATGAGTTCCCCCAAAATACCGATACACCTACCATCCACATAACAATAACAATAATACCATAACATAACAAAACAGAACAGTATGCAACAGGTCCACAACTTTACAGACTGGATTACTCCTCTGGGCCCACAGTGTGAGTTTGGATTGCCTTACGGGCCCACAGCTCACATCTGGATTGCCATTGAGCCCACAATACGAGTCTCCCTCAGCTTGTAGCTGGACTGCTCCCGAGCCTACAGTACAAGTCTCCCTCAACTCGTATCTGGAATGCTCCCGGGTTTGTTGGTTACCGTACGGAGCAGTGTCACCTCAACCCATCCCACATAATATATCAACATACATCATAACTAATGTGCATACAAATAATCACATAACAACACATGGAGTCCTATAGATCTACCTAATTGCCATAGCAACTAGCATGCAACACTAACTCATACTCAACATATCAATAACTACCCGGATATCAATCCGGAGTGACTGACCTACTGTCCTAGACCCTGTCAGTATAGTGAGGAGAACTCACCTGACACTGCTGAAGTCCCGCGGATAAAACCCAGCTGCTGGTTGACAAATTCTCGAATTGTCAACATCAAACAACACCCAATTAATATTTGGGTTCCAAGCCCAAGGTCCAACTCACACTACAACAATCTAATAGTCAAGTAATGGGCCATAGCCCAACATATGGCCCAATTTTCCAAATTGGGCCCAGACCTCTTCATGGTCTTTCCTTAAGGCCCAATCAATTATTCCAATCCAATTCCCATGGCCCATTATCACATAATCATAAAGGCCCAATTATGGCCCATTTATGGCCTAATTTTCCAAATTGGGCCCAAGTCCTCACATTGGCATTATCCTAAAACCCATTGTAAAGACGTGAAAATTTAAAACAATTTTTCAATTTTAAAATGCATACTCTTCATAACATAGAGTATAAAAATCTCTTTTATTCAATTACAAAGCACAACTCCATTAATAATCCAGGATCATCATAACTCTTTCTCTGGTGTATACAATCAAGTCGGTGCTGTCCCACGATCCTGAGAAGAAAACCTAAAACACATAACACATAACATGGTAAACACAAAGCTTAGTGAGTTTCCCAAAATACCACACACAACACATATTAGCCACTCGAGGCTATAACTCTGTTTGACCGTGTGGTCAATGTGTCTCACTGGGACCCTCCAGTACCATAACTCTGTCGACCCTCTGATCCTAACTTTGTGGACCTTCCGATCCTAACTCTATAAACTCTGAAACATAGATAGCATAAATCACATAGAAATAATGCAGTGTATCACATCATATAAATGGTATACAAAATACTCTATCAAATAACTCTAATTACCACTCTAGGTAAAGTATAGTGAGAAGACTCACCTTAGATGAAGAACAGCTCCTATAAACACTGCTGCTACATACCGGCCTCTAACTCTGTGCCAAACGCACAATTATCTCAATTAGGAGCTAAGTCCGACCTCTCACTTATTGGGTCTAAAGATAGACCACCTACCAGCCCATTAATGCCTTAAGCCCATTGGAACCACCAAGGCCCAATAATAAATGGGCCCCTCTAAGGCCGAAACCTCAACCTACATGACAAGCCCGACCCAAGTGCCCAAGGCATTATTATATTATTTCTCTGCTCAATGTCTCAAATACACAGGCCCAAAGATTCGGTCCAATACCTAAGGCCCAACAGTAAAGCCTAGACCAAAAGCATACTTAGAGATTACACGGGGCGTACCTACTTTTTATGCTCAGCATACTCAAGCGTGCATGAAACTGATCGGGGAGTCAACCCATTACGCGACACATACATAAATTATGCCGCACGTACTCTCAGTTTTGCTTATTCAAGTTTCTGGGTCTTAACCCGTTAAGACCTTAACTCATCTCTTGGATCTGGACTTCCTGACATCTCTTGCTCCATAAAGTTAACGACTTTAGGCCCTAGAATGACTGATAAGGTCACAACACATGAAACTCTTACTCTCTTAACCCAAAATGCACATAGCTCATGCATGGGTTGATTCTCATGATCAAGATCTCATTTTTATGGTTCCTCACCACTAAAAACACTTAAAAGGACAGGTTATTGAGCTCTGGAGTTCACCAACTCACAAAGTTCCAATCTTGGGACATAAAACCCTAAAAATGGACCATACAAAGAATAGATCAAAAGAATGGGAAAGTTTTGAGCTTTTTACCTTCAAATGACGCTCTAGCCCCAAGAAAGCTCAGATCCATGGCCTGGACATCAACTCCATTCTCTTCCATGCTCCTTCTTAACTCCAAAGAGCCCACAATAAGACATATATGCTCATCATGGCCGCCCACAAGCTCAAGAACAGATATTAGGGTTTTAGAGGTGTTATTAACTGAGGAAGGTGGCTAGAAATGAGACCATCTCATTCTCTAAATAGGGAAACTACTTGAATTAGGGTTTTCCCTTAGCGCCTAGTACGCCCAACATTCTAGGTGGTCCTCATGTCCATTCCACGCTCATAGGTACGCTAAGCATAACCATACTTACGCCCAGCGTACCCGATGCCACCTATTTCTCAATAAGGACCCAACTTGCCATAACTTCCAAACTATCATAGCTTATTTGATATATCTTCAGATTGCAAAGATCCTCATATCTAAGGACAGGTGATGAGATGCCCTACACTTCGGCAACTCGTTGCAACCTGAGACCTCCTCATGCCCAGCTCGCGCCTCATGAACCCTAATCACAGACATTCCGAAACAGGATGTTACAATTCTCCCCCACTTGAATTAGATTTCGCCCTCGAAATCACTCCTTGCAAACACATAGATCAGACCCAACAAACCGAGATGCACCACCGAAGGTCCTCAAACCATATAGCAATCACTTCCAAGGATACTCGTTCCCACCGGGGACTCCCGATCTGAAAGGGGCAGAGCCAACTGCCGCTGCGGTACCCAATGTGAATATCCATAACTGGAGAAACTCTTGCGGTCTAATTCCTTGCCAGACCATCCTCAAAACATTATTTTGTTAATCGCCCACCGACTAATAGACTCTAAGAACACCCTACCAACCCTGATTCCCCAATCAATCCCGATCGCAACTCAAAAGGACAGAAAGGTCATAATCTCCCTCTCTCTCCAGGACCCACTGCAAGGGCAATCATCAGGATCCATTAGAGAGGCTGAACCCAAAACTCTAATCTTGGACACAAGGAAAAGATCATGCTCACCTGGGAATATTCTTTGACCTTTATAAACCCAATAAGTGAACCTCAAGCTCACCCATCCCATAACCATAAAGGTTTCACCGATTCCTATCTTATAATAACTGTCTCAACTCTTAGTGACGCACAAGTCACGTAGTTTGCTTTCCCTCAAGAAAACACTACAACTCTACTGAAGATCGGATCACCCCTGAACTCTGTTGATTACTGCCCAATCGTTCCGTGCATCCTGCTGCACTTCCCGAACCAAGGCTCTGACCTACTCAGGTCTAAGACATCAGATGACAAACAATACCCCTCAGATGGAACCCACCTCCGATTCTAAAATCTCATCTCGTCTATCCAACACACCACCAGGACTTAACTCAACTCGAGGGTTTGGTCCGACCTGAAGGTAGAATCACTCGTCCTAATGAATCGTTCAACTCATGAGTCGTGACCCGCAACTCATGTGTACTTCACTTATCCAATTCCTTCGGATTGCAATGTCCACACTTTACTCGGAATATAGTGATTCCCGATCATTGAGAAGACCCCGGTCTCACCCCTGGTCCGACCACCAGGGTCCCAAAAACTCATAAATTAGGGCTATTCAAGCCTAAAACCCTTCTGTTTCATGCTCTGAACAAGAGTGCTTCATCATAACAACCTCTCGCTAACTAGTGCGTACTACGGCTCCCCATAGCATCACAACAACCTCCTACTGACTAGTAAGTACTATGGCTCCCCGTAGCATCACAACACTCTCTCAGACTAGTGAGTGATGAGAATAAATCTCAGATCGTTTAGATCTTTCACAGGTAAAAAGATGAAGAACAAAAAATTCAAACACAATGTGATTATGAACACATTATGGAATCAATGTAATGCTTATGATTCAAATATTGTCACGCCTCAGCAGAGCTCGATGAAGAACCTCCACTATAGAGGCGAGCTAGGGTTTACAAAAGTTACTAAGAAAAATAATGGAAGCGTTACTATCAAAGGATGCATGCGTGCACCTTAAATACTAAACCCTAGAGTAAAATAATCACGGTTGGGCAGGCGCAAACCGGATACCAAAACTGGGCTAAGGATCGAGCCCATGATGCAATACAATAAACCCAACAATCTCTCCCTTTGTGTCAAATGAGGCGAGAGAATATTTCTTTTGAGTAGGCTTCACTGTCTTCACAACCTTGAACAGCCGAGGGATGATAGCAAGAAATGTATGTCGAAATTGAATATACCATCTCACCATGTCAGTAAACAAGTTCTTGTCGGCTGCTGAGTTCTGATTACACCTGTGAATAATCTCTCAAATATGCTCCAAGAAAGAAGTTGAGAAAAGGCTCTTGTCAACAAGAGCGAACAGGCATTTTTGACCTTCGCCCCTGATAAACATTACAGTGTGATATTTTGAGTCGATTTTCCCCTTGATCATTGAATTTACATCGCCTGCTCTACCTATCATTTTGATCGTGGTTCACTTGTGATTAGCAGAGGCGATCTCTTGATCCGTCTTTGCTACTTCATGAATGTAGCAAACAAGCATTCGCTTGATGTGATCTATAATCAGCTGATACTCTTGTGGATTTGACAGCAAAATGTTGTTGAGGAGTATCCAGTCGTGAGGATTGAGGTTGTGCAGATCAGCCAGAGTGAAGTTATGAACCGAGCCTTCAGAGCCTCGAGTCACTTTGAATTTGACGTTGACGAACTTCCCGGCTGAATAAGGCTTCAGTACCTTGACAGTAGTTATTTTCTGAGAGCACCAGGTCAAGTACTGTGGGTGAGCGAACTCCAGATAGAACTCTAACAAATCTTAATCCACCTTCGGGTCCGGAGAGGGGATAGCAACGGTTGAGTTGAAGCAATGGAATACAAATGCCTTTTGAGAGATTGGCATATCAAACTGTGCATCCTTGGAGTTTTCAAGCCCAAACGACATGACAGGTTCAACCCAAAGAATACTTGGTTCATCAATAGCACTCCTTTGAAGTGAATCTATAGTCCACTCTGGAAAAATAGACTTCTTTTTCTCCAAGAGCTCCTTTTCTTTTTGCTTCTTCTCCGGCTCAGCCGTTTGCTTCTTGAACTTTTCAGCAAGCTCTTTCTCAGAAAGTTTTGTATTTTGATAAGGCTTATCGGGAATTTCACCCAGAGTATCTTCATAATCACCTTCATCATCTGTATCATCTTCTCCAATTTTCTTTTTCCTTTTGCTGACCGGAGCTTCATTAACCTTCGGTTCAGCTGTTGGCTTAGGTTCGGGTGAGGGTTGAGTTTTCTCCTTTTCTCCCCCTTGTTTCGGTTGGACACCAGTCACCAAAACACCCTCAATACGACTAAGGATGTCCAGTGCATGTCTTAGTTTTTCAGCCAAATGCCTTCTGATGGTAATTGTCATAATGGGATCATGGGCATCAAGGAGGTGAAGCAGAATGGAATGAACGTCACCAACAGGGCGTCGAATGACCTCCCTTTCGGATTTCAAATCATTAACCTCGTTTTTCGCATTGCGAAGCTTGAGGTTTTGTATCTTTAGCTGAGAGGTGTGTTTGTCTAGCTCATCCATGATGCGATTTTCAACAACCAACTCTGCCTCCAGTTGAGTCAAACGATCATTGACATTATCGTGTAGAGTGGCATTGGCAGCTTCGATGGCTTGACAGGCAGCTTCAAGATTAGACCTTTCAGCTTGAAGAGAACTCTGAAGGTTACCAAGCGAAGCATTCACCGTCTGAGAATTCTTTTGAGAAGCAGCCTGCAAAGAATCTAAAAATAGCCGAGCCTCAGAAATTAGTTTATCGACTTTTGCGGTCGCCTCTTTGCATTCCTTCGTTGAAGCCTCAACAGCAAGAGAGGCCTTCTGGCATTAGGAAGTAGAGGCATCAATGGCCTTTGCTGCAGCAGTGAGAGAAGCATCATGTTCTTTGACAACTAAAGAGAACAAGGCTTTGAGAGCAACATCAGAATATGCACCAGTGGAAGAGGAGGAAAGCAGCTGATCAAGCTTGTAACTGCCTTGAGATGGCGCTTGGTTACAGGAGCATCTTCGTCATCGCCACTTTGGACACGGTAGGGACTGAAGTAAGTGGAATCAAACTCCAAGTCCTCACCGCCAAGAATTGGGTTGGTTTCAGTGGATTGGGTAGGAGATAAGGGTTTTGTAGTGACGGGAGGTTCGGTTGTAACTGGTGGTTCGGTTGTGACCAGAGGTGTGGGTGCTGAAGAATGAGCCCCTGTATTAGATACGTTGGTTCGAACTCCAGTAGTGGTGGTAGTGGTAGTCTCGGTAAAGATAGGATTAGGGATGGGAATAGTGGTTGGTGGTTGATGGTTGAGGGGTGGCGATGGGAAAAATTGGAGGGGTTAAGACTGGTACAGAAACAGGTGGATGAGAAGGTGGTTGGGAGCGAACAGGTACCTCTGGGGTAAGCGAGCGAGGCGGGGTATCACCATGACCAAAAGCCTCTTCATCAGAACTTTCGCTTTCTGATTCTGAGTGAGCAATAGGTTTGTTTTTAGGAGGAACATACTCGGAGTCCGAATAGCTTGAGGATTGAAGAATGAGTCTCCGAGTTGGCTTCTTCTGCTTAGCTTATGAAGGAGCACACTTGTCTGACTTTCGCTTCTTGGGTGTTTGACCGTTGGTTGGTTTAGTGACTTTCGCCTCCTTCAATGTCTCTGGTTTCTTTCCCCTCTTGGCTGGTTTGTCAGCCTCTTCAATGGAGCGAACCATGGCTGGAGTGAGCTCCCGTGGGCCCGAAGAAGGATGCTTCTTGTATTCTTGAAGAACATTGCTTGCGTCAGACACGCATGCATACATGGCTTCGGGGATCGATCCAATGAAGGAAACTTGGTTGGATCTGTGACAATGATCTTCGTGGTGTGAAAGGTTGCAATGGATGAAAGAAGAGAATCCACCATGATTGGAACGTAGAGACGATCCATTGCCCACTTTGTAATAATGGACCAGTACCTGCCACATGAAATCTCTAAATGTATTGATGAAGAATAGAAGCTTTGAACCAGTTGTTGCCAGATGACTGTCCCATAGTCCAAAGTAATCTCGTGATATAGCCCATAAAGTATATTCATAAACGACTTGCTTGCTCCATCTGAACCGGCACTGTGCTATGATAAACCATTGAAAAGAAGAGTGAAAAGGCCATTCCATTGAGGAGGAAGGCAAGACTTCATGAATTCGGTAACTATGTTTAAGGTTTCAGTGTACCCCATTTGATAGAACATGGAGAACAGTTTACCAGTAGTAATCAAGTTAGGGTTTACCAGAGTTGGTTCTGGAGAAAGACTAATTAGGGCACAGATGCGAGTCTTGGAGATAGAAGTCTTCTTGTTGTGGATATCAAAGTGAATCCTCTTAGCAACCTTGTCATAGTTAGCTGTTGAATAGATGTGAGAAAGGCAAGTCATGGGAACAACTTCGACCTTTGAAAGAGCGTCGACAAGAGGTGAGTATTTGAGACATTCGACGACATACAACATATAGGGTTCATAGATGAAGGTTGTAAGGTCAATGATGAGGTTTTGTTGGGGTTTGATGGTGATAAGGTTGGAGTGAGCAGATGTATCGTGAACAGAAGAGGAGTCTGCCATTGATGAAGCTTGAGAAGAAGAAGATGAACAGTGAGAGAAATCACCCTTATGCTTTGAGAGAATTTATAAGTGATAAAAGGGTAAAGAGGAGTGTGCCAAGTCCTTTTATATGCACAAGGAGGAGAGAGAAATATCCATTTGAGATCTTGGATTAATTAGAAACCGTGCCTGATGTGACGGAGTGAACAATTATCATACCCGATGATGATGTTGGAAAGAGAAAGGACGTTTCCTTTTTACATGCCATTCCATAAAAAGCGATTTTTCAAATCCTCAAAACGATTGGATAACTGCTGACTCAGCCTTAACTTTATTCCAAACGTCAGCCACATATTTTACATGAATCGTCATCTCCTTTTAACTTTATCGATCATTGGAATACTTGTAGAAATGAAGCTGTAACAAGTAGGTCATCATTAATAGAACCAGATTTTGGATAATCAAAGATTTTCGTGCATAGAGTGTGAAAGATAAAGAAATAAGATAAACTTTTTGTGGATAGTTGTGATGTCTAGTTAAGACATAAAGCAACTGATTCTGGGCACGAATCTCTTCCTTCAAAGTCAAGAGAGACATTAAAGTGCTTGTGTGGCTTCCCATTTAATAACGATCAAGAACTTGTTAAGAAGTATTGAAAGGAATCTTTTTAATTAAAGCAATAAAAGGTGGCTTTCACGTCAATTCATGATATCGATACTTGATATAAGACCGAAACTGAAAGAAGTACTTGTGAGACCAAAGTGATCTATTGAACAAGTAGGTAGGTAAGACATTTATTGACTTGTGGACATATGAGAAATCTCAAAAAAAAACTTAACTGGATCCTTGAGGAAGAAAAATCTTGGTAATAGACATTTTCAGAAGGATCACTCAAAATAAAAAGAGATTTCATTCAAGAACGTTATCATGGTGATGTTGTACCATCAATTCATTAATGGTGTTGAATTGTGGGTTTCACTTAGTACGTAGTGACACGAAACTAAGATCATTAACACATATTTTTGTATAACCATAAACCTCAGTGGTAAATGCTGAGAGTTTCAAGGGTTACATTAGTGAGATGAAGTGAAATGAAGAAAAATGATATAGGTGGTATAAGAAGCGAATGTACCTCTGCTATAATAGAAGGACCAAGAAGAAAACTCTAAGCTCAATATGAGAAGAGTAAGGTAGCTCATGATTAGATTGAATGTAACATCCTAGTTTGGGAAAACATGATTTGTATGTATCATGTTATGAAGGCTTCACTCAAAATCTATAGAGGATTTACTCAACATGCAGCAGCATGCATCTAGGGACACTTTAGAAGTTTATAAAAAAGAGTTTATACCTTTTAGAGCTTCATCATCAAGAGTAACACTTATACAAAAGAAAGCATTAGATAAAACTAAAACAAAAGATATTTTTGTATTTTGTGAAAATTTTTAATTAAACGAAGAAGAAAAATATTTTTAGGCTTTATAAAAATAAACAAATTGAAACAGAGAAATATTTTTGGAGTTCTTATAAAAAATCAAAAAAATGAAACATAAAAAAATAAGTATGTAAAAGAGTTACAAAAGAATACGAACAAAATGCCTTGATATGAAAAAGAAGTGAACGAGTTCAGAAGGACCGAACCCGAAATAGACCGAGCGTTCGGTTCTTGGTCGAGCCGAACCCAAAATAGACCAAGCGTTAGGTTCATTTCGGTTCGCTCTATTTCGCTTCTTACCTTTATTGAAGCGAAGGAGATTTTGAGAAAAACTCTGTTTCCATCATTCCTAGGCCTTGCAAAATTTTGTTGAAACTTGCTTCAGGTAAAGCCTTAGTGAATATATCTGCCAGTTGATTAGTTGTCCTTACAAAGTGAATTTCCATGTTGCCATCTTCCACGTGATCTTTGATGAAGTGATACCTCATTACTATGTGTTTAGTCTTCGAGTGTGGCACTGGGTTATGACAAATCCTAATTGCACTTTTAGAGTCGCAATATAGTGGGATTTTCTCATGTTCAGCCCATAGTCTCTAAGCTGACTTTGTATCCATACAACCTGAGATGTGCATGAGGCAGCATCGATGTATTCAGCTTCTGCCATGGAGAGAGAAACACATGTTTGTTTCTTTGACTGCTAGCTAACCAATTTACCATCGTGAAATTGGCATCCACCAGCAGTTCTTTTACGATCCAATCCACATCCACCTAAGTCAACATCTGAGAACACTTGGAAAAGAAACCTGAGTTGGCTGGATACCATAGACTGAGAGAGGAGGTTCGCTTCAGATAGCGAAAAATGTTTTTCACAGCTTGCATATGAGGTTTGCGTAGGTTAGCCTGGAATTGGGCACAATAACACACTGAGAACATGATGTTCGGTCTGCTAGCTGTGAGATACATTCGTGACCCAATCATTTGACGATAAGGCGTCATGTCAGTGGCTGGCTTCTCCAACGAAGGTGTAAGCTTTATCCCAAAAGTCATTGGAACTTTAACTTTGGAGTCTCCCATCATGCCAAACTTAGCAAGCAATGTATTTGGATATGCTTTCTGATTGATAAAAATGCCTTTGGTCCCTGTCTAATGTTTAAGCCAAGGAAGAAGTTAATTGGACCCATTGAGCTCATCTCAAATTTAGTTTCCATCAACTTCTTGAATTCAGCTGTTAAGCTGGGATTCGTGGAGCCGAAGATGATGTCATCAACATAAATTTGGACTATCATAAGGTGGTTACCCTCTCTCTTACGAAAGAAGGTTGGGTCAACCGAACCTTTTTTGAATTTAGACATTTTTAAGAATCGAGTAAGAGATTCATACCTTGCTCTGGGAGCCTGCTTCAGGCCATATACCGTTTTGTCTAGGATGTAACAGTGATCTGGATGCTTTTCGTTCACGAAACCTGGTGGTTGCTCAACGTACACTGTTTCTTCAAGTTCTCTATTGAGAAAGGCACACTTGACGTCCATGTGATAGACTTCAAAGTTTTTGTGTGCAGCATAGGAAAGAAAGATTTGAACAGACTCCAATCTTGCAACTGGAGTGAAGGTCTCTTCGTAATCAATAACTTCCTCTTGGCAGTATCCTTTTACAGCCAACCGAGCTTTGTTACGAATCACACTCCCCTCCTTGTCCATCTTATTTCTGAATACCCATTTGAGACCGACAACCGAAGTATCCTTTGGAGTTGGAATTAGACGCCATACTTTGTTTCTTTCAAACTCATTTAACTCGCCTTGCATGGCTTGGAGCCGGTCAGAATGGTCAAGAGCCGAATTAACAGTCATCGGCTCAACTTTGGAACAAAAGATTGAACATGCAAAATTCTACTTGAGAGAATAGTGCAGCATGTTACGCTTTGATCTGTGATCGAGTTAATACCTTTTCTAAAGATTCCCCAATAAATTGACTTTGAGGATGGTCTTTGGTCCATTTAACGAGAGGTGGGTAGTTTGGATCACAAGAGGGATCCAGTTCTGCGTTGATCTCTTCTTCCAATTCAGATAGTGTATCGTCATCATTGACATGCATGTTCTCCCCCTAGAATGATGACACGAGTTCAATATCTGGATCAGAATGTTACCCTTCGTTTGGATTTTTGGTAGAGTTAGATGATTGTGACGTTGAATTCTCCCCTTGGAAAGAAGGACCTGGATCCTTAGGTGGAGACGAACTCTTCCCTTGGACAGAAGGACGGTCACCAGAAGGTTCGCTAAAGCCAGGCATTTCGGTTGCTTTCGGTTGATCATCAGCCATCTTTCGTGCAGCATCGTCAATGACTTGCTTTAGCTGTCAACTTTTTTGTCTTTTGCCTTGGATTTAGAATCGATAGCCTTTTCAAGTTCATCAAAAAGAGGCATATATTGCTCAAACAGATTTCAGATAGGAGCTGTAACGAGACTGGTCTTTGGAAAGATTTCCTGCAGTGCACCTTTAGTGGTCTTCATCTTCTTGACATAGCTATCGTCAAAAGTGACATAGTATGTCTCTTCAATCTTCTTAGAGCGCTTGTTTAGAACTCTATAGGCCTTTGAGTGCAAGGAGTAGCCCAAAAAAAATCCTTCATCAGCCTTAGCATCAAACTTGTTTCGATTCTCTTTGGAGTTGAAGATGAAGCATCTTGAACCGGACACATGAAATAATTTTACATTCGGCTTGCGATTGTTTAAGATTTCGTAAGGAGTAATGGAGAGTCGCTTGTTTAAATATGATCTGTTCCGAGTGTAACAAGCAACAGCAATAACATCAGCCCAGAAATACAGAGCCAGTGAAGTGAAGCTTAGCATAGTATGAGCTGCTTCGCATAGAGATCGGTTTCGCCTTTCAATGATTCCATTCCGTTGTGGAGTATACGGGGCCGAGAAATTATCAGTATTTCCCTTGTCAGCTAGAAAATCTTTGAAATCCTTGTTCTTGAATTCCAAGCCATTGTCACTCCTTACATTACGAACCACTTTCCTTGGTTGAACTTTTACCTGCTTTATGAAGAGCTTGAGCTTAGGAGTAGCCTCTGATTTTTGCTTCAAGAAGAACACCCATGTAAAGAGAACAGGTACCTCTGGGGTAAGCGAGCGAGGCGGGGTATCACCATGACCAAAAGCCTCTTCATCAGAACTTTCGCTTTCTGATTCTGAGTGTGTAGTAGGTTTGTTTTTAGGAGGAACATACTCGGAGTCCGAATAGCTTGAGGATTGAAGAATGAGTCTCCGAGTTGGCTTCTTCTGCTTAGGTTATGAAGGAGCACACTTGTCTGACTTTCGCTTCTTGGGTGTTTGACCGTTGGTTGGTTTAGTGACTTCCGCCTCCTTCAATGTATCTGGTTTCTTTCCCCTCTTGGCTGGTTTGTCAGCCTCTTCAATGGAGCGAACCATGGTTGGAGTGAGCTCCCGTGGGCCCGAAGAAGGATGCTTCTTGTATTCTTGAAGAACATTGCTTGCGTCAGACACGCATGCATACATGGCTTCGGGGATCGATCCAATGAAGGAAAACTTGGTTGGATCTGTGACAATGATCTTCGTGGTGTGAAAGATTGCAATGGAGGAAAGAAGAGAATCCACCATGATTGGAACGTGGAGACGATCCATTGCCCACTTTGTAATAATGGACCAGTACCTGCCACATGAAATCTCTAAATGTATTGATGAAGAAAGAAGCTTTGAACCAGTTGTTGCCAGATGACTGTCCCATAGTCCAAAGTAATCTCGTGATATAGCCCATAAAGTATATTCATAAACGACTTGCTTGCTCCATCTGAACCGGCACTGTGCTATGATAAACCATTGAAAAGAAGAGTGAAAAGGCCATTCCATTGAGGAGGAAGGCAAGACTTCTTGAATTCGGTAACTATGTTTAAGGTTTCAGTGTACCCCATTTGATAGAACATGGAGAACAGTTTACCAGTAGTAATCAAGTTAGGGTTTACCAGAGTTGGTTCTGGAGAAAGACTAATTAGGGCACAGATGCGAGTCTTGGAGATAGAAGTCTTCTTGTTGTGGATATCAAAGTGAATCCTCTTAGCAACCTTGTCATAGTTAGCTGTTGAATAGATGTGAGAAAGGCAAGTCATGGGAACAACTTCGACCTTTGAAAGAGTGTCGACAAGAGGTGAGTATTTGAGACATTCGACGACATACAACTTATAGGGTTCATAGATGAAGGTTGTAAGGTCAATGATGAGGTTTTGTTGAGGTTTGATGGTGATAAAGTTGGAGTGAGCAGATGTATCGTGAACAGAAGAGGAGTCTGCCATTGATGAAGCTTGAGAAGAAGAAGATGAACAGTGAGAGAAATCAGCCTTATGCTTTGAGAGAATTTATAATTGATAAAAGGGTAAAGAGGAGCGTGCCAAGTCCTTTTATATGCACAAGGAGGAGAGAGAAATATCCGGGTGAGATCTTGGATTAATTGGAAACCGTGCCTGATGTGACGGAGTGAACAATTATCATACCCGATGATGATGCTGGAAAGAGAAAAGACGTTTCCTTTTTACATGCCATTCCATAAAAAGCGATTTTTCAAATCCTCAAAACGATTGGATAACTGCTGACTCAGCCTTAAATTTATTCCAAACGTCAGCCACATATTTTACATGAATCCTCATCTCCTTTTAACTTTATCGATCATTGGAATACTTGTAGAAATGAAGCTGTAACAAGTAGGTCATCATTAATAGAACCAGATTTTGGATAATGAAAGTTTTTCGTGCATAGAGTGTGAAAGATAAAGAAATAAGATAAACTTTTTGTGGATAGTTGTGATGTCTAGTTAAGACATAAAGCAACTGATTCTGGGCATGAATCTCTTCCTTCAAAGTCAAGAGAGACATTAAAGTGCTTGTGTGGCTTCCCATTTAATAACGATCAAGAACTTGTTAAGAAGTATTGAAAGGCATCTTTTTAATTAAAGCTATAAAAGGTGGCTTTCACGTCAATTCATGATATCGATACTTGATATAAGACCGAAACTGAAAGAAGTACTTGTGAGACCAAAGTGATCTATTGAACAAGTAGGTAGGTAAGACATTTATTGACTTGTGGACATATGAGAAATCTCAAAAAAAACTTAACTGGATCGCATAGAGATCGGTTTCGCCTAGTATGAGCTGCTTCGCATAGAGATCGGTTTCGCCTTTCAGTGATTCCATTCTGCTGTGGAGTATACGGGGCCGAGAAATTATGAGTCTTTCCCTTGTCAGCTAGAAAATCTTTGAAATCCTTGTTCTTGAATTCCAAGCCATTGTCACTCCTTACATTACGAACCACTTTCCTTGGTTGAACTTTTACCTGCTTTATGAAGAGCTTGAGCTTAGGAGTAGCCTCTGATTTTTGCTTCAAGAAGAACACCCATGTAAAGCAAGAGAAATCGTCGACGATGACCAAAATATACTTTTTCCCACCAATAATTTCAATGGAAGAGGGACCACATAAATCGATATGTAACATCTCCGATGGTTCAATCACCTTTGTGTTGATAATAGATGGATGACTTTGTCGACTTTGCATTCCCATTTCACAAGCTGCACATTGATGTTCTTTGTCGAATTTGAGAACTGGAAGACCACGAACATGATCTCCTAAAACCAACTTGTTGATATCCTTGAAATTAAGATGAGAGAGTCTTCGATGCCATAACCAGATTTCGTCTGAGTGAGCCTTCGTTAGTAAGCAAACTGCTAGTTTCCCTCGAATTAGATTGAGGTTTAAAGGATACATTTCCCCCTTTCACTTTGATTTCAACCGAATGTTATTTGACTTCTTTTCGACTATCTCTGAGCCTTCATCATCAATCGATACCTTCAATCCGGTCCCAACTACCAACTGTGATACACTGATAAGGTTGTGCTACAATCCTTCAACATATGCAACCTTTCTTATTGAGAAATCACCATTCGTAATCATTTTGTAGCCTTTGATAGTTCCATATGAATTGTTGTCGTACTTCATAATTCCACCATCCTTGAGAGACCGAAACTCCCTCAGTTCTTCCTTTCTCCTTGTCATGTGACGCGGGCAGCCACTATTGATATACCATTCTTTGTCAAACTGCTTGTCACGTATAACCTGCAAAATATTAAGCGGATTTAGGAAGCCAAAGTTTCTTGGGTCCTTGTGAGACTTTTACAGGACATGGAATAGTAAGAGAAACATCAACCAAATAAGTTTTTTTTTTAAATTAAAGTTGTTTCATCTTTTCTTTTTATTGTGAAAACTTTAATTTTGTTTGGCTTAGGTTCATTAGACGTAGGTTTTGAGATTTTGATGTCTGCATTCATTTGGTTCTCTTTTGGGCATCTGTTGTCTTCTCGAAAGATATTTCATTTTCCCTTTAAATCTTTTGAAGGATAAGAATGAGAATGAGAAGAATAAGGTTTAGAAGAGATATTGGACCGTCGATTATTACTCTTCCTTGGTTGAGAACGGGAACACTCTTCCCTTTTGTTCTTCTGATTGAACTTAAAACTGAACCCATTCTTTCAGTTGCTATTGTGTTGAGGACCGAAACCACTCTTTCAGTTGCTATTGTGTTGAGGACCGAAACCGATCTTTCAATTGCTGAAGCTCTGAGGACAGATGCTTTCCTTTCGGTTCCTTGCTTGCTGTGGACCGAAACTATCATTTCGGTTCCCTTCATTCCAAGGACCGAAACACTCCTGTCGGTTGCTTCTTGACTCTTCTTGAGACTTATGAGTCCTTTCATACCTGACACAATGAGGGTTTTCTGATCTCCAAAACTGTTTTCTTTCTGAGAGATTCTTATTGTATCTCAGATTTCGTTGGTGTTCTCATTCTGACACCTGTTTTGGATTTTTGTGGATGTTATCCTTTTTCTTTGGAACACGAGCATTGCTTTCGCTCTTAGACGAAGACGTTTCACTGGTGGTTAGCACTGGTTCGCCCGTAGATGTTTTGGTGACACTTGTACTTGGCACATCATATCTTGCAGGCTCATTAAGTGATTCTGACACGTAGCTACCCTTCACTCTCCATGAGGTTTTCTGTGATAGGCCTTTTGTCTCATTAGCGTTTTCTATTGGTGCTGACAAGAAGAACTCTTCACATCTAGCTGCATTATCTTCTTCTACCATAGCAGTCAGTTCTGATGTTTCTTGAGGAGTGACTCCTTGAACTGTGTAGACCTGATTGGGAGTGGTTTGAACCTTTTGATACACCACAGCCTTTGCCTTGAGAAAATTGGTCTTATCTGTCGACGAGTGAGCGAACTCAAAGGAATTTTCGAAAATCAGATTTTTGTGAGTTTCAGGTTCTCTTTTGACAAATTTTGAGCAGTCCACCACATCCTTTACGAAGATTTCACTAAGATCATCACCCTCATTAAGTTCGGATGCATTTTCAACATCAATTTTATTTTTTGAACTTAATTTGGCATTCAATGAGTCAAATTTCTGTACAGTTTCGGTTCTTAACTTCAATCTATCATTTTCATCTAATAGATTTTTGAGCATGTCCTTATGGTCTTTGGACTTTATATAGGACTCTATTTTGTCAAAACCAATTTTGTATGCAGGAGAGACTTCATCAAAAGATACAACATTTTCACAGTTGTATGCTTCGGCATCGACTTCATCCTCCTTTAACTCAAGGAAGGGTAAAATCATGCGATGTATCTTCTTTCCTATTTCACAATCGAGATGCAACTGAGTGATATTAAAATAAACTCTTTAAGCAATTAAACAAAAAACATTTCACTGTTTTAAAAGCTTAAGATTGTCTCATTGCAAATAAATTGATTCATCCATAGACCTAATCAACTCTTTCTCCTTCTGCTCAATCCACATCCTCCTTTCCTCACTCTTCGACGATAACCTGCTAATTTGATCAGTCAGGTTAGAGTTTGTGACACGGGTGTGGGTAAGACTACTACTTATACTAGAAAATTTATATTTTAAGTTATTTAGTTCCTTTTCATAGTTAGTAACATGTATTTTCAGAGAAGCAAGAATATTTTGTACCTTCTTGATCAACTCATCACATTCGTTGATCTGTGCACTGACAGACTTCGCAGCAAAACACCTGTCCTCTCGCTCCTTCTCATCTTCTAGCCCACCATCAGAAGTATATCCTCTCATCTCATATACTCCTTCGGTCACCATCAAACACCTTCCTGCTGTAGGTTCTTCTTTCACCAGCATCACCTTGCCATGAGTGGGTTTTCTTACTTCTTTTTCCTCTGAATCCGTGGACCACACTTCCACTCCACCGGATTCATCACTATTACTTGTATCCTGTACGATCAAACCATTCATGGTTTTATTGTTAGCAGCTGATTTTCTTTTCTTGATCTCCTCCAATCATCTCAGGAGGCTCGCTTCCTCATCATCCTCATCTATCTTTTCTGCCTTTTTCTTCAGCATGCAATCTTTGGCGAAGTGATTTTTGCCTCCACAATAATGGCAATCAAATCCTGAGTCACCACCAATTTTCGCCTCTTTTTTGGATTCTTCTAACTTTGAACCTATCTTCAGTTCCTCCTTCATCTTTTCAGAACTGTAACTTCCCTACCAGTTTCGGTTCTTGTTGGCTGGGAACTTTCTTTTGCTGAACTTTCTAGGGTTGGAGACCATCAGGGCATACTCTTCACCGGTTAGATCATAGTCAGGAAGATCCAATTATTCTTCTTCTTCAACATAACTTTTTCCTTTGGAAACAAGGGCTAACGAACCCAAACTAGAAACCACGTTCGTTTCCTTTGACAAAGCGCTTTCATGGGAATTTAGAATTCCCAATAGTTTTGCTATAGAGTATATTTAAAATTGTTCGTGTGCCTTCATTGTGGACACGACTGCCATCCATTTAGGTCTTAGACCGTTCATCAAGGTAACCTTCTGTTCAATAACCTTCCTTTCAATCTCATGCTTTATCATCTTAGTTAAAATATGATTAAACATATCAAAAGCCTGAACAAGTTTCTCTTCGGGCTTCTGTTTGAAATCACCAAATTTAGAAAGTAGTAGATTTTGTATCGAATGTTCCAGATCTTCATTAGTGGAATATAATTCTTTCAATTTTGTTCCGTATCTCTTTATTTGTAGCGCAAGAACTCACCAAACGAAATGTATCTGATTGCAAAGCAAACCTAATCATTCTTAAGGCCTTGATGTTGCATTGAAACTTCTCTTTCCCGTCTTGAGGAATATCTTTCACATCATTCACAAGCTAATTGTACTCCTTTTGAGTTTTGACAATCTTTGAGGTGCTTGAGTGAGCAAACGGGCCAACTGTGATAGCTTCCCAGATCAAGTACCCATTATCTTCTGAGCCAATCACATAATCTTCGAAGTGGTGCGTCCAAACCTCATAATCCTAAGTGTATAGGATTGGAATCCTTGTCGTTGATATGATACTGTTAGAGATGTTGATTCGATTGGTTTGCGAATCATCCATTGACATTGTGATGAAGTTTGATCGATAACCTGTTTAAGATCAGACTTGTAACTTATCAATTAGAGTAAGATCGACAATTAATGAGATATGTCAATATGGAATGACGGCTCAATTAATATCAATCAATGCGGAAAAACCCTAATAACTTCTTCAATAGAAGAGATGTGTTTGAGTTACACAGTCTCCTGCTCCGATACCAATTGATGAGAATAAATCTCAGATCGTTTAGATCTTGCACAGGTAAAAAGATGAAGAACAAACAATTCAAACACAATATGACTATGAACACAGTATGGAATCAATGTAATGCTTATGATTCAAATATAGTCACGCCTCAGCAGAGCTCGATAATCCACTGCCTTAGATAATCCACTTGTCGTCATTAACCGAAAGGGCTCCCACTGGAATCATAGATGCTTAACACACCACTTTCCGTCTCAACTCACGACCCTAAAATTATCCGAACCCCAATACATTAAACTCGGATATCTCGAGACACCTAATGGGTTTTGAGCATCCTACCACTTCCTAAGTGTACATGCAACCCTAATAAACCTTGGATCTATTTTTGTCTAAATACATGCAAAATATGGTTTCCAAGGTTCATAATCCTATCTAGCATACATGGGGAACTTTTATCCTAAAAGGATGGCTAAAATTACATACCTTGTAGTTGATTTGATTCCTTGAAAACCTTGAGAGCCTAGCACCCCAAGTGTGATGCCTCAAATGCTTCACACAACACCAAAATGCTTTTAGAATGACTTTTGAGAGAATACAAACACTCTAAAAATCTCCCTAGCCCTCTCTTGTACTTATGTAGCCGATTTTGGTGGAGAAGGTGTTCCTTATATAGCATGACACATCTAGGGTTACACCATGTAAACCCTAATGTGTCATGGCTCTTCATTTCCATTACCTATGGGTTTGTAACTCCCATGGAGCATCCATGTAGCATCCATGTAGCATCCTATGGGTTTAACCCAACTCGATAATCCACGGAGCCTCTTAGCCCACTATACAAGTTATGGATGATTTACATAATCAACCCATATATTTAATTAGGAATCTTTTGATCACTTAATTAATTCCAAATTAATTCTTGATCAATACTAATTAAGTAATACTATTAATATATTAGAACTTATAATATATTAATAAACCACAAGTGTTAGTTCTCTCATTTAGTCGATCCAAATGCATGATGCTATGCAACCCAAATGGACCATGTCTGGTCGGGTCAAGTACATACCAGAAATAGTTATGGACTTAGACACCTTATCCAACAGTCTCCCACTTGGATAAGTCTACTAACTATAACTGCAAGTATTCATTTAGGAAGATCGGCAATTGTATCTCTTTCAAGGTCTCTCGGAACTGAGAATATGATGATACGCCATTCAAGATAAGTGATCATATAATCCTTTATTCTAGATATCAGCCAGACAAATACATGGAATAATGTCTTACTTATTATCCAGCAGTTTGTTTCCCGATTTCCGATCTCTTTGACATAGAAGTAAATTGAACACATCAATTCGGTTCTGACCGGGCCTAGTACATAGGTCAAAAGAAAATCATCGAGGGGCCCAGATATCAGCTTCAAATCCAAGAAGGAATAGAAAAACTTCGACTCATATGTTTGCTCTACTACTTGTTGAATTATACACAAAAACACGATTTATAACATCGAGTTACCAATGTGTTTTCGTACAATCAATGCATAACCAACTCATAGGCAACAAATCATATCTCTAGGTTTGAAGTTTTTATATGATGTTACCGTCTCACGATCACTCGAGATAAATTCCATGAAGTTATATCAGTAAGCGTGGGTTGAGTCCAATGCTTAGAACTTATGAGCACTCATGAGTGTTGTAGCCATGTCCAACAACTTAGACCTTTGCAACCAATCATGACAGTCTTGATTCATACCTACTTCCGACATATGACCGATTGTGGAGGTTCGAAAAATATGATATACCAAACATAATTATTCTGGAAGTCAAAACATGCAAAAGAAATATGGTAAACGATTGACAAGAGATAGCAACACTTTACTCATAAATAAACACACCTTTTATTCATCATCTAATGTTAATTACACTTTACAAATTTCAAAATTATCTAACTACTAAAACTAATATCATCCTTCAGCCCTATGCTCCGAGTATGCTGGAGATGCTTAATCTGAGTCAGTCCCTTCGTGAGGGGTTCTTCTGGATTCACATCCGATGATACCCTCTTTTCCACGAGGAGTCCTTCTTCTATTCGATGTCTGATAAAATGGTATTTTCTGTCGATGTGTCTGGATCTCCTGTGATCCCTTGGTTCCTTGGCTAAGGTAACTGCGCTTTCACTATTAGAGAAAATTTCCATTGGCTCCTTTACAGCTGGCACAACTACAAGGTCTCCAAGGAAGTTCTTCATCCATAACGCCTCCTTTGCTACCTCGCTTGCTGCTATATACTCTGATTCACAAGTTGAATCAGCCACTGTCTCTTGCTTGGAACTCTTCCAAGAAATTGCTCCTCCGTTTAAGGTAAAGACCCAGCCTGACTAAGAGCGGAAATTATCCCTATCAGCGTGAAAGCTAGCATCACTATAACCTACGACTCTCAAGTCATCACTCCCACCGAGGGTAAGGACCCAGTCCTTAGTCCTCTGTAGGTACTTAAGGATATTCTTTACCGCAGTCCAGTGTGCCTTGCCAGGTTCCCCTGATACCTGCTAACCATGCTTAAAGCAAAGTCTACATCAGGTCGAGTACACGTCATAGCATACATAATGGATCCTTCAGTCGAAGCATAAGGTACTCGACTCATTTCTGCTGTCTCAACCTCAATACTCGGCCTTTGTGTCTTACTCAATCTGGCATTACTCTGGATGGGTAACTCTCCTTTCTTGGAGTCCTGCATGCTGAACCTCTTCAGCATCTTATCCAAGTAGGTACTCTGACTAAGTCCAATTATTCTTTTACTCCGGTCTCTCAATATCCTTATCCCTAGAATATAGGCAGATTTTCCTAGGTCCTTCATAGAGAAACACTTCCCAAGCCAGGACTGAACTTCCTGCAGAGTTGGGATGTCATTTCCTATGAGTTGTATGTCATCCACATACAATACCAAAAAGCTAACTATACTCCCACTAGCCTTGCCATATACACAAGATTCATATTCACATCTGGAAAAGCCAAACTCTTTGACTTTCTCATCAAAGCAAAGATTCCATCTGCGAGGTGCTTGCTTTAATCCGTAAATGGATTTCTCAAGCTTACACACTCTATTAGGGTACTCTGTATTGACAAAACCCACTGTCTAACTCATTTAAACATCATCATCCAACTTTCCATTAAGGAAAGCAGTTCTGACATCCATTTGCCATATTTCATAGTCATGAAATGATGCTATGACTAACAGAACCCTAATAGACTTAATCTTGGCCACTAGAGAAAAGGTCTCATCATAATCAACTCCCAGAGTTTGTGAGAAACCCTTTGCAGCCAGTTGTGCCTTATAAGTGTGTACATTACCATCCATGTCAGTCTTCTTCTTGAAGATCCATTTGCACCCTACAGTCTTACGACTTGGTACATTCCCAACCAAGTTCCAAACATGATTGTCATACATGGACTGTATCTCGCTGTCCATTGCCTCTTTCCATTTGGCTGACTCAGGGCCTGCCATGGCTTCCGCATAACTGTTAGGTTCATCCAGACCTATCAGTGTCTCATCACTGATAAGTGTATCACCTTCCGTAGTAATATGGAATCCATAGTAATGCTCAGGTGCATTCCTAACCCTTGTGGAACGCCTCAAAGGTATAGACTTGTCATTTGGCTCAACAGGAGTTTCCTCCTCAGTTTGAGTGCTAGGGTTTGAAGTTCCTTCACCACTTGACTCTTGAATTTATTCAAGGTCAACTTGCCTCCCACTATTTCCTTGGCTTATGAACTCTCTCTCTCTCTCTCTCTCTCTCTCTCTCTCTCTCTCTCAAGACAACCCTCCTATCTACAAAGACCACATTTTCACTAGGTCTGTAGAAGCGGTAACCAAAATATTTCTGTGGGTAGCCGACGAAAATACACCTCTCACTTCGAGGTTCGAGCTTGTCATGAGTCTCGCGTCTCACGAAAGCCTCGCAACCCAAAATATTGATGTGGTCTAGTTTGGGTACTTTACCAGTACACATCTCATGAGGATTTTTGGCAACTTTCTTTGTAGGGACTAGATTAAGGATATGGGCGGTAGTCTCTAAGGCATACCCCCAAAATGAGATTGGTTGCGAAGATCGACTCATCATGGAACGAACCATATCCAACAAGGTTCAATTACGCCGCTCAGCTACACCATTCAACTGCGGTGTCATGGGAGGTGTCAATTGTGAGACAATCCCACATTCCCTAAGATAGTCAAGGAACTCTGAACTAAGATACGCACCACCTCGATTGGATCGAAGCATCTTAATGTTGCTGCCCAATTGATTCTCGACTTCCTATTTAAATTCTTTAAACCTTTCAAAAGTCTCTGAATTATGCTTGATTAAGTAGATATATCCATATCTACTATAATCATCAGTGAAAGTCAAATAATAATGATTAGCATTCCTTGTGGCATGTTAGAAGGGTCCACACACATCCGTGTGTACAAGATCCAACAAACCTTCACCCCTCTCACAAGAACCTGTGAAGGGTGACTTTTTCATTTTTCCAAGTAAGCATGATTCGCAACTATCATCTGACTTTAGGTCAAATGACTCCAAGACTCCATCCTTTTGGAGTTGTCCTATGCGTTTTTTGCTTATATGTCCAAGACGACAATGCCATAATGATGCTTTATCCAAGTTAGTATCATTAACTGAAGACTCAATACACAATACATTATTTCCTAAGTTATCAACCACAGATACAGTTTCATACACACCATCACAAGGTAATGCTTATAAAGAACATTATTAAAGAAATCATTAATCGAACCAACTTCATTATCAAATGAAAAGGTGAACCCTTGTTTATACAATGCATAAAAGGAAATAATATTTCTTGCCATTTCTGGCGAGTAACAACATTTATTCAAATCTAAACTAAACCCACTACTTAGCGATAAAGTATAAACTCCAGTCTTGGTGACAGGTGTAGCTTTCCTATTCCCCATGATTAAGTTTATTCTTCCATGCTCCACATTCTCACTTCTTCTTAGTCCCTACAAATCAGAACAAATATGAATACCACAACCGGTATCAAGGACCCAAGAGTTAGAATAGGGTGAGTTATTAGATAAGATAGTGTAAATACCTGCATGGTTGGGTTTAACTTTCCCATCCTTCACATCTTGCTGGTACTTTGGGCAGTTCCGCTTCCAGTGCGACTTTTTATGCCAATAGAAGCATTCAACCTCTTTTGGGTCAGAAGAAGGAGTGACGAAATCTTTCTTGGTTCCACTTAAAGAAGAGCCATCAAGGGTCCTAGCCTTGGTACCCTTCGAAGAGCTCTTCCTCTTCTTCCCTCTACCTTTCCTGATTGCCAAGACAGGGGCGGAGTTTGGAGTAGGAGTGTTAACAACCGACTTACCTTTAAGACCTGTTTCTGCGGTCTTGAGGAGTCCCTGAAGTTTGCTGAGTGTGACTTCTTCCTTATTCATGTCGTATGTCATGCGGAATTGATCATAACACGAGGGTAAGGAGTGAAAAATGATATCTATTGCAAGCTCCTCAGGGAAGTTCACATTAAGCTTTAGCAAACGATCCACATACCTTTGCATTTTCTGCATGTGGATTGTGACGGAGTCTCCATCCTTCATCATGGTTGTTATCATGGAGCAGATGATTTCATACCTCTCTTGTCATGCACTTTGATGGTATCTGTCCATCAGATCTTGGTGCATTTCAAAATGGTAGATGTCCTCATAGGACTTTTGGAGTTCTGCTATCATGGTGGCCAACATGATGCATGACACTTTGGTAGCATCCCTTTCATGTTCCCGGAAGTCAGCGATCTCCTGGGGAGTTGCAATGGTCTCATCAATCTCCTTAAGCTCCTTATCGAGGACATATTCTTTGTCCTCGTAGCGGGTAACCATCCTAATGTTTCTAATCCATTCATTGAAGTTGGATCCATCAAAAGTGACTTGCCCATACAAGTTCATAAGGGTAAAGGAGCCATTAGGATTAGAGCCAGAAGCAGCATTGTTTGAAGACATCTGAAAGAAGAGGACAAGATTAGTTTAGATATTAAGAGAATCCTTAATAAAACACCCAAATGTAATATTAAGGCTAGGATCCAATCACAATATATTATAACTTAGAAGAGTTATGTCGTATTCTGAGCTATATCATATTTGAAAGGTAGGTGAATGACGATTCACCAATTTCCACCATGAAAAACGAAATATAAATATTAGTTTTTTAATTGGTTCTTAGAAATTCCTAGATTCTTTTGAGATTCAATGAACTTTTTCAAAGGCATGTTTCAATCTCGAGTGTGCCCTCCAAGTTTTGTGACTGGGATACCGAGAATCATAAAACGAGGTGTGAAGTAACCATGCAAATCACTTGGTACCCTTAAAATTTATCACTCAATCGATGTGTCGGTTAACCACACACGCTCCACCGATACTATGTTAAACCTTAAGTCACCCTTTACCTACCTTGTTAAGTCCAAGTTAGTGTGCCAGTTAACCACACACGCTCCACTAATGACTTAACAAAGTGTAAAGTGTAATTTCATGGATTAGCACCTTATTCACATTTTCCTAAAGTAACTAAGATTGAGAATTTAATAAAACATTTTAGTTACTTTATAATAATCATCATACTTTTAATGAGACGTTATAAGTCCTTGTCCTACTCGTTCGACTAACGATCCTCCACCGATTATGGAAGCGGTGGGTGAGAGTGGACACCCATTAAGTTTCCATTTTATAAGCAACAACCTTATACCCCCCCCCCTTATAGACTGGCTTCGTGAATGAGGCGTACTAGCAGTAAGACGACTTGATCTTATACATATATATTATTAAGATAATATTATAAAGTATAAGGGTTGAATTTTAACTTTTAAAATTCTAAGGGTTGGAACTAAAGTTTATTAAGTGACTTTACACGTTCCAAAACTTGAGGGCAAGTTTTGTAACTTTACAAAACCTTTCACATTCATAACTTATGAGTCGTTAAAATGAAGACTCTTCATTTTATAACTTATGTGTTCTTTTAATGTCTTTTAACACAAAGAGACTTTTGGTTATCCATAACTTGAGGACAAGTTATGGAATCCATTAAAAGACATAACTCTTATGATCTATCAAGAACTCATAAGAACATGAATTTCATATCAACATTTCAAGAACATATGAACACATATAATCATGAAAAATTGATATTGTCCATTGTAAATGGATTAGAACAACCATTACACCGTCTAAAACAAGTTTTATAACACCAAAACAGTTTAGGGTAATGTTTCTAGTCCATTTCCAACAACACAAATCGAATTTATGCATTCTGCATGACCAACTCGTCGAGTACACAAATGGAATCGCTGGCTTGGGTTGCATTTTCACTTGGACTCGTCGAGTCCTCCCCATGGACTCGTCGAGTCCCCTAAGCAGACAGCAAAAAAAATCGATTTTCTACACTATTTTGCATCAAGTATTCACAAACAAGCCTAGGCTCTGATACCACTGATGGGTTTTGAGCATTCTAACACTTCCTAAGTGTACATGCAACCCTAATAAACCTTGAATCTATGTTTGTCTAAATACATGCAAAATATGGTTTCCTAGGTTCATAATCCTATCTAGCATACATGGGGAACTTTTATCCTAAAAGGATAGCTAGAATTACATACCTTGTAGTTGATTTGATTCCTTGAAAACCTTGAGAGCCTAGCACCTAAAGTGTGATGCCTCAAATGCTTCACACAACACAAAAATGCTTTTAGAATGACTTTCAAGAGAATACAAACACTCTAAAAATCGGCCTAGCCCTCTCTTGTACTTATGTAGCCGATTTTGGTGGAGAAGGTGTTCCTTATATAGCGTGACACATCTAGGGTTACACCATGTAAACCCTAATGTGTCATGGATCTTCATTTCCATGACCTATGGGATTGTAACTCCCATGGAGCATCCTATGGGTTTAACCCAACTTGACAATCCTAGGAGCCTCTTAACCCACTGTAAGTTATGGATGATTTACATAATCAACCCATATATTTAATTGGTTATCTTTTGATCACTTAATTAATTCCAAATTAATTCTTGATCAATACTAATTAAATAATACTATTAATATATTAGAACTTACAATATATTAATAAACCACAAGTGTTATTTCTCTCATTTAGTCTATCCAAATGCATGATGCCATGCAACCCAAATGGACCATGTCGGGTCGGGTCAAGTACATACCAGAAATAGTTATGGACTTAGACACCTTATCCAACAACACCACCCTAGAACCTCACGATCTCTCGCCTCAGCCACTGATCTTCCTGATATACAACCCGAAATTTAGAGTATTTCAAATTCTCACTTTGAAATATGGAGGGATCGTCAACGACCCAGAACATGTTGATGGCAATCTAGAACTCCTTCCCATTTGCTCATACCCCTGTCAGAATACTCATAATGACCCTGAAATTGGTTGACCAATCAACTCCTGCCCTTCCCAAACTGTATAACAGCCCAAACCTTGAACCAACATTCCTCAGCCAACTAACTACCCTACGAGCTAACAACCTTGATTTCATCATTATAACCTCAAAGAATTCCTAACCACCACAAGGTCTCCGACCAACTGTCACTTGCCGTGGAAACACTCATCCTTTTTCAACCATATACCACCTGCATTATCTCGCTTTGCACCCCACCTTAATCACCAATAACCCTGGACTCATGTATCTGGACTGCAGGTCTCTATATCCAGATTTCTAACCGTTCTTGAACGAATCTCTGATCCCCTCAATGAAATATCCGATTCTCCCCCACCTAGGGTTCAAACCGTCACCGATTGGCGCACCTACAATCTATCCCACAAACTGATTCCACCAATAACATCGCACCTAGTCTTGGAAGGTGCTACACAACGCTTGATGATCTCCCCGACAAAGACCAAGCAACTCCAAATACCCGAATCTCATATTAAATCCTCAAAACTTATCATCATGACTGCCTCTTGTCATTCATAATCTCACACCATACCATCACCGGACCTCCCAACTTCCCAATATTAACCCTAACTCTTAATCTGGAAATAATGAACTATCATACTCCTCATCCTCGACTCCTCACCCAACTTTCTGAAACGTCCCTTATCATAAAAGTAGAAACCACATTTCCACTCTCTATACCTATCAAAGACAATAAGAGTCACCACCCTGATATACTCCTCTTGATCGTCCAACACTGCAGCTAACACATGCCCTACTATACTTATATAGGGTTTATCTTGGTCCTTGACCATCTCAGTCCCCACTGACAAACTGCTCAAGCTATATCATTCCCTCACGGCAGACCTACTGCCAGATACTCTGATTGAAGATCACCATCAGTGCGATCTCACAGGGCTCACCCACAACTCAGAAACCGAAATTTCAATACCTCTTACGTCTCCCTTAGGAAACAGAAATAGCACCACTCGGGTCACAGAAGGTGACACCTCCACTATCGACTGAACGCTCAAATCAGACCGGAATCCCCCATAAACACCATCCTTACTCATCCGTGTGTCCTATGACTCCTGTTGGCATCTCACTAAAATTCCTCAGGACTAAACCAATTTCCCTCTCATCGTCTGCTTCGACGCAACTCGTACAACACGACCCTCTTGCCTCCAGACTCTATCACATCTGACCTCAGACAAACAATCCCAACGGGATAGCTGGGAAAGGCCTAAGCACTATCTGCTACGAGTCATGGTACCCGGACCATGACATCACCTCCCAATTTGCTACCAATCATGGTACTCGAACCATGATATCATCTCCTAAGATGCTACCAATCATGGTACTCGAACCATGATATCACCTCCCAATCTGCTACCAATCATGGTACTTGAACAATGATATCGCCTCTCGATCTGCTACCAATCATGGTACTCAAACCATGATGTCACCTCTCAATCTGCTACCAATCATGGTACTCGAACCATGATATTGCCTCTCGATCTGCTACTTAGATCCTCTGGAATATCCCATGTATCGAGTATGGGTCCTCTGCTTTCGGTAGTACTGGCCCATGCTACTTGACACATCTACCCATACCTTCTACACGGACCATCCCAGAGTTTCTAGGTAGCTACTCAACCTTTTTGATGACCACTTCCGTCACGCATGTTCGCTCCCCAACGAAATGCTCCACTCTGCCAGCACACTCATCTGACCATGGTCACCCCTAGGCTCTTCCTAGGTTCTCACACTTCTCTGCAATCAGCTGCTGAAGAACTCCTAATGATGCCAGCCATCTACCTCCTAAATATCGTCATATTCACTTAGTAGCTGACTCCTATCATCGAGAGTTCTACAAAGCACAAAGCAAGCAGCATTCGGGCATCGAATAATCTCTACCAGCACATAAAACCACTCTAGGATACAACTTTATTGGCTCTATTCACACTAAGCAAGTGTCACCGAACTCAAGTGACTCTACCCCATGCAGGCATCTAACTACCCCCCCCCCCCCGCCCCTCAGTAGGCTCCTCCAATGCTCATCTAGGTATCTCTCCTAGATTACTCCTCTACCCAAATCCCTCTCTACATAGGATTCCTGCTGGATACTCTTACTCAACATATACTTAAAAGTGCATCACAGATAACAACAACTCCTAGGCTAAGGCATCACAAATCAGGCAACTCTAGTCCTAAAATATGAAATACCTAGCCTATCTCTAGCATGCATAATATCTCATAGCATATTTCATAACACAAAAGTAAGGGTATTTTGGGAAATCACTGTTCGGGCTCTGGCTGATTGTACACATTGCTCCTTCCCGCTTTCTCTTAAAACTCTTGCTTGTTTTAGAAAAATCATTTATTTTGAAAATTTTCCTCATTTCCTCAATTTGAGTCTAGATATACCTGAAGGTACATCCGAATCCCTCAAACCAAGGCTCTGATACCAACTTGTAACAACGTGAAACTTTAAAACAAATTTTCATTTTTAAATGCATATTCTTCATAACATATTGTATAAAAATCTCTTTTATTCACTTACAAAGCACAACTCCATTAATAATCCAGGATCCTCATAACTCTTTCTCTGGTGTGTACAATCAAGTCGGTGCCGTCCCGCGATCCTGAGAAGAAAACCTGAAACGCATAACACATAACACGGCAAGCACGAAGCTTAGTGAGTTCCCCAAAATACCACATACAACACATATTAGCCACTCGAGGCTATTGTTGGATAAGTGTCTAAGTCCATAACTATTTTGGTATGTACTTGACCCGATTATGAGCATGGTCCTTTTGGGTTGCCTTCACCATAACAATATGTAGGTTTAATTAATATTGGTCAAGAATTAATTAAGAATTAATTTTGTAGCTAAAAGAGATTAATAAAACTTAGGGGACTGGAATTCTAATTATAAGATAATTGCAATTGGGCTATGGATCACCTTGGAAAAATAGGTTGGATGAATTCTATGGGGAAGCCCATTAAAAATCGTCCAAAGCATGTTCCAGAAGGGGTCCATGGGCTGCTTAGGGCTTAAGCAGTCAAATTAGGGTTTCCTTGTTAGATAACCCTAATTGCCTACCTATTTAAGGAGCCCTTAAGCCCCAAAAACATAGTGAAGGTTTCCCTTAGGGTTTCTGGACGATTTTGGTGCACCTTCCTCTTTTTTGTGACTCCATTAGAGGTGCAACACTTGAGGCAATGTCACACCCCAAAACCACGAACGGCGGAAACGTTCAGGGGTGGAGGACGTCATGTACAATATCACAACAGTGTAATATAATAAACAAGCAACAACATCATCCATTGCATTATAAGTAAAGTTTTAATACATACGTGTTCTTTCATTGTAGTAAGACACCAAAAATATACAATCAAAATAAAAGACGAGACTTGTCTCCTCCGTCTTCTCAAAACCTGGCCTCCGTACCTGTCTACTGATGACCTAAGAATACAAGTTATTTTGAAAGCGAGTATCAGCTTTAAAGCTGGTGAATTCATAAGTATATAAGTGTCATTGCCTTGTTTGTGAAAATCTGTTATGAAGGCCATGTAAATCGTTAAATGAAAATGTTGATGTACGTATGAAAAACCCTAGAAAAATCCCTTATTTTCTATCAGTTTGAGATGTAGTCTTCTACCAAGACCCGAATGTTTTGTTTGTAAAATGATAGTTTTTCCTTTGTATTGACTAGTACTAAAAGTGCTTAGTCTAACTCATCGTTTATGTGATTGTATCACAAAATAAAGTAAACAGGAAAATGTACTACTGTAAGTGTTGTCACTGGGTACTAGGACTAACACGGCATAGCGTTAAGCGAAATATGTAACCTAATGAACATCCGAAGATTGTCCAAAACAAGTATTCATGTATGTGTCATCACTGGGTACTAGGAGTAACACAATCATCTCCATAAGCGAAAAGTATAACCTAATGAACATCCGAAGATTGTCCAATTGTCCTCTGTAACAGCACAAGGTGGGTGGAAGGGTTAGTCCCAATCGATCTACCTAATATAAGTAGTAACCTTAGACCTCCATAGATGGTCATCGACCACTGGTGCTAATCAGTGGGGTTCGGAATGGTAAGTCCCGCCTAGATATCCCATTGAATCGAGATAGGAAAGATAATTTACACATAAAGTACTAATAAATTATCCTCTTAGTTCTAAGTACAAGTATCCATGTAAGTGAATATAGGATAATGCACCTATGTAACAGTGTTCCTGTATGATATTCATGTAAGTGTGTTCATGTAACAGGTAAGTATATGTATATGTACTCATGTATCAGGTAATGTACTAGTATAGACTCATGAATGAACTAACTCTTGTGTGATTCCTTGTAATAGGAATTATGTTTGATATCTCCAAATTATCCCTATGATAATTCACTGGAAGGTAATTGGTTGTTCAAGTAGATTTATACACTCTTACTACTCAAGAGAGTGAAAAACTAAATGAAAGTTGTAAACTATAACATCAATACATATCTAAGAATATAAGTGTACATGCATTAGTTCAAGAATGAAAAATGGTTTTGTAAGACATCTTATGGGTTTTGAACAAGAATTAACAATGACTTGATGTCATTTTGATATACATTTCAAAGGTAAAACATTTGATAACAATGTGTTTTTAAGATTTAAAACCATTTCTTGCATCACATTTTGTAGCATGTGAAATCTCTTAAATGACAAACACAGTTATAAAATACATATCAATGATTCAATAACCTGTTTTGTTTCTACTTGTATTCCCCCCCCCCCCCCATTAAAGAATTTAAAATCATTTAAAACATTGATTAGGGGTATGAACTCACTTGTAGTTGGTGATTGGAATGAACTGAACGGTATAGGATGGCTAGGTGTCAAGCGAGGACTTGTACACACACTACGATCCTAATGAACATGTAATGACACATATATGCACTTAATTAGCGTCAAATCACTAATTGGTAATGTTAAGACATCCTAGACATAATAAACACTTTATATAAGTGTTTTAAGCCCTAAGGATTGCATCTAAGCTATTGTGGGACAAGGTACTTGTGTTTAGGGTTTCAATGGATCCCATATATGAGTTTACTCCTCATATACCAACACACATGGAGTTTACGGTTGTAAACTCTTGAGTTTACAGCCGTAAACTCCCAAACATGTGTGTTTGGTGTGTTTTTAAGTCCCAAATGCTTTCTAGAATTATCCTAACTTGGTGGCTAAGTCCTTGGAAGGGTTTAAGGTCTAGAAATACTCCCATTAGGAGTTTACGGCCCTAAGGCCATTCCCCTTAGATTTTACGGCCGTAAACTCTAAGTATATGGTGTTTTTGTTGTTTTCAAGCCTCTTGCTTTTGAAGGACATGTTCTAGACAATTGTTTAAAGCTAATGAGGACCCTAGGCACACTTTGGTGCCATTCTTTTGAGTTTACGGACCAAGAGCATTCTCTTGGCCGTAAACTCACTTTGATAAGTGATTTTGGTGAGTTTTGGTCCTTCATTTAAGTGGAAACAATTTCTTGTAAAGGTCTAGGGCTTTAGGTGTCTTACAAACACCCCTTTTGTCCATTTCTATGGAGTTTACGGCCTAAGATACACTTGGGCCGTAAACTCACATTTGTTTGTGTCATTTGATGTGTTTAAGGCCTTACACTACATGGGAAAATAGTCTACATACAAGCCTTAAAGTCTTAGAGTCCTTAAATCACCATTTTGAGCATGAAAAGGGAGTTTACGGCCTAAGAAACTCTTGGGCCGTGAACTCCCCAAACTTGGGTGATTTGTGGTTGTTTTGTTGTCCCTAACATGCATACATAAGTGTCTAAGGCTTTATCATAACACAAGTGTCGGTTTTGGCTTCGTTTCGGGAGTTTACCGCCCAAGAACACCTTGGGGAGTAAACTCCTAGATCTAATGATTTAGCCATCTAAATCATGTTATAAGCATCTAATAAGCATTCTAACACTACTAGAAAGAGTTACTCACGTTTTGGTATAAAAACCCGAAGAATTTGTGAGAGAGAAAATGGCTTTTCTCTAGTTGGAAATGTGAATAATGAATAAATTTGGTTCAGAAAACTATTTATAGTCCTGAGATATTTTGGCAGAAAATATTTTTATTCCAGAAATGATCTCTAATATAATAGAGTGTTGAATAATAGTGTTGCACAAAACCCTAGTGCACCCACTCTCCTGATATTTCCTGAAGTATAAACCCTGAATTACTCAAACTTACGTGAAAATTCTGAAAATCAACTGTGACTGCTATAACTTCTATTGAAGCGATATAGTTTGTATAGAATGGAAATTTCGGGTTGTCACATCATCCCCCTGTTAGAAGGAATTTCGTCCCGGAATTAGAATTTATGCAAATAAGAAGTTACAAACAACTAAGCGAAAAGGTGATGGTATTTTAGTTTCATCTTATCCTCATGTTCCCAAGTGAATTCCGGTCCACGATTTGCGTTCCAGTGCACCTTCACTATCGGGATACGGCTCTGCTTTGTTTGCTTGACCTCTCGGTCCATGATCTCTATTGGTTCCTCCACGAAGTTGAGGCTCTCGTTGATCTCGATCTCGTCGAGTGGAATAACAAGAGCCTCGTCGGATAGACACTTTTTCAAGTTTGACACGTGGAAGGTAGAATGTACGTTACTGAGTTCTTGTGGTAGATTGAGCTTGTAAGCCACAGGGCCGATTCTCGCGAGAATCTCGAAAGGCCCTATGTATCTTGGATTGAGCTTCCCACGCTTTCCAAAGCGTACCAAGCACTTCCAGGATGACACCTTCAGTAGGACTCGGTCGCCCACCTGGAACTCTAATGGTTTCCTACGCTTGTCAGCGTAGCTTTTCTGTCGGTCTCTAGAGGCTTTCAATCGTTCACGAATTTGAACGATCTTCTCTGTCGTTTCCCGAATGATTTCGGGACCCATGAGAGTGCTTTTGGGAACTCGTCCCTTAGCTAACTGGGTATCACCCACTTCAGCCCAGCATAGAGGGGATCTGCACTTTCGGCCATAGAGGGCTTCGAATGGAGCGGCCTTTATGCTCGTGTGATAACTGTTGTTGTAGGAAAATTCATCAAGGGTTAAATGAGTATCCCAAGCTTTTCCAAAGTCAATCATACAGGCACGCAACATACCTTCTAAGGTTTGGATAGTTCTCTCACTTTGCCCGTCGGTCTGTGGATGGTAGGCTGTACTCATGTCCAGCCTAGTTCCTAGGGAATTTTGTAATGACTGCCAGAAGCTCAAAGTGAATCTACTATCTCGGTCCGAGATGATAGATAAAGGAACACCGTGAAGCCTTACAATCTCCCTAATGTAAGTTCTGGTATGTTTCTCCATCTTGTCTGTTTCTTTGATCGGTAGGAAGTGTGCAGACTTGGTCAGTCTATCGATGAGGACTCATATGGAATCAAGTCCACCCGTCGTCTTGGGCGGCTTGGTTATGAAATCCATAGTGATCTGCTCCCACTTCCATTTTGGTATCTCCGGTTGCTGTAAGAGACCGGAGGGTTTCTGGTATTCGACCTTGACCTTTGCGCAAGTAAGGCATTTACTCACGAAGGTAGCAATATCTGCTTTCATGTTAGGCCACCAGTATAACTTTTTAAGATCCAGATACATCTTATCTAAACCCGTGTGGACGGAATAATGAGTGTTGTGAGATTCGGTCATGACCAAGTCTCTGAAGCCACCGTGTTTCGGTGTCCAGATCCGATCCATGAGGTATAAGGCTCCGCCACCCTTGACTTCCAAGTTCTTATCCATCCCTCTAAGTGATTCACCCGCCATGTTTTCAGGTTTCAAAGCGTCGAGCTGAGCCTTCTTTATTTGCGTGGACAAGTGTGAATGGATAGTCAGAGTCAAAGATTTGACTCTACGACCAGTATATTCTTTCCGACTTAGGGCGTCGGCTACTACATTGGCTTTTCCCGGATGATAACGAATTTCGCACTGGTAATCACTAAGTAGTTCGACCCACCGTCATTGTCTCATGTTGAGCTCTTTTTGGTCGAAAATATGTTGTAGACTCTTATGGTCTGTAAAGATCGTGCTTTTTGTACCGTATAGGTAATGTCGCCACATCTTCAGAGAAAAAACAACTGCTCCTAGTTCAAGATCGTGGGTTGTGTAGTTAACCTCATGTGTCTTCAGCTGTCTCGAGGCATAGGCGATGACTTTACCTCGCTGCATCAGAACACATCCGAGTCCTTGATTGGATGCATCGCAATAGACAATGAAGTCTTCTATCCCTTCGGGAAGGGATAGTATCGGGGCGGTGCACAAGGCTCGTTTGAGCGTTTGGAACGCCCTTTCCTGTTTCTCTTCCCATTCAAAGGCCACACCTTTCTGGGTCAGGGTTGTAAGAGGTTTCGCTATGCTGGAGAAGTTCTGGATGAACCTGCGATAGTAGCCAGCGAGACCTAGAAATTGACGAATTTCGGTAGGTGTCTTTGGTGCTGACCAGTTCTCGATGGCCTTAATTTTGGAAGGGTCCACGTGTATACCTTCTTCGCTAACCACATGGCCCAAAAATTCGACTCGCCGAATCCAAAATTCGCACTTGGAGAACTTCGCGTAGAGCTTCTCCGCTCGCAATGTTTCTAAGATTTTACGGAGATGTTGACTATGTTCTTCCTTACTTCGAGACTAGATAAGTATGTCATCAATGAAGACGATGACGAACTGATCCAAGTAAGGACGACACACCCTATTCATCAGATCCATGAATACTGCGGGCGTGTTAGTTAATCCGAATGGCATCACTACAAACTCGTAGTGCCCATAACGAGTTCGGAAGGCTGTCTTGGGAACATCCTCCTCTAACACTCGTAGTTGGTGGTATCCAGATCGCAGATCTATCTTCGAGAAGTAGTTGGCTCCTTGAAGTTGATCAAATAAATCGTCAATGCGGGGCATGGGTTAACGATTTTTAATGGTAAGTTTGTTGAGTTCTCTATAGTCGATGCACATGTGAAACGATCCATCTTTCTTCTTGACGAACAAGACCGGTGCTCCCCATCGTGAGAAGCTTGGTCGAATGAATCCCTTCTTGAGAAGTTCGTTAAGTTGACTGGAAAGTTCCTGCATTTCAACCGGTGCCAGACGATACGGGGATTTGGCTACGGGGGTAGCCCCTGGCACTAGGTCGATTCTGAACTCGACTTGGCGCTGTGGTGGTAAACCGGGAAGTTCTTCTGGGAATATGTCGGGAAAGTCGCGTACTTCTGGGATTTTCTGGATGTCTTTCAGTTCTTGACTGGTATCGACAACGTGTGCGAGAAATGCATGGTACTCCTTCCGCAAGCACTTCTGGGCTTGAATGCACGAAATGATGCGAAGGCTCGTACTAGGTTTGTCGCCATAGATAATTAAAGTTTCGTTGTTAGGAAGGTTAAGACGAACTGCTTTTTCAAAGAACATAATGTCGGCATGAAGAAGACTCAACCAATCCATACCGATGATAACGTCGAAACATTTAATTGTGACTGGCATGAGATCTATCTTGAAAGTATGGCCATCTAAAGTTAAGGTACAACCTATGTATATGCATTTTGTACTCTCTGCTTTCCCGTTAGCCATTTCTACTGTAAATGAATTATCTAATGCACATGGTTTCTGTTTAAGCAGGTGTGCAAATTTGTGACTTACAAAACTTTTCTCGGCTCCACTATCGAAAAGTATGCAAGCATATGAGTTATCAAGGAGGAACGTACCAGTAACTATCATAGGATCAGCTACTGCTTCCATCGTGGCCTAGCGCCATATCTCTTCCCACTCCTCCAGCCGTCCCTGCTTTAGGGCAGTTCCTCATGTAGTGACCCACTTCGCCACATCCATAGCAAGCTTGGCCCATACCGGCGTTAGGAACCTGGGCAACTTGAGCTGTTGGAGTTTGGCAGAAACGGGTTGTGTGCCCCTTCCTATTGCAGTTGATGCATTGCATCTCCCTGCAAGGCCCGCGGTGGTGGAAGTTGCACTTGGTGCACCTCGGGAGAGACCCAGCATAAGTTTTTGCTGGTAAGGGGTTTGCAGGGACAACAGGAGTCACTGTGGCAGCATTGATCGCCACAAGTTGTTGCTTATTAGAGGATCCTTGTGGAGCCCCTCTTTTCCTCTTATTCCACCCCTTCTTGGTGTTGCCGGGGTTGGACTTTTGTGGTACAGGTGTAGGGTTTGTTGTGTTCTGAGGTTTCCGGTGATCGATGAGAGATTGTGCCAGTTCCTTGGCGCTATCGAAGGTAATAGGCCTGGAAGCAATCACACTTGACTGGATCTGGGGCGACAGTCCCCAGATATATCTCTCTATCTTTTTGCTCTGGAGAGCAACCATGTCCGGGCATAAGTTTGCCAGATCACAGAACCTATTTGTGTAGGTCGTGAGGTCGGATACAACCATTTGTAGACCCCAGAATTCTTGCTCGAGTTTTTGTATTTCGCCTCGAGGACAGTATTCTTTCATCAGCATGTCTTTCAACTTTTCCCAGCCGATGGAATATGCCACCACCAAAGTTAGATAGTTAACATGGTTGTTCCACCATGTTAGTGCTCGGTCAGAGAAGGTACAAGCTGCGAATTTGACCTTGTTGCCTTCTTGGCATCCGCAGATCTCGAAGACAATTTCCATCTTCTCAATCCACTGTCTTAACACCATAACCCCACCAGTACCATTGAAGCTGCGGGGTTTGGCGTTTGTGAAGTCCTTGTAGGTGCACTCCCGAGGGTGTCCATGGCTTTCGCCGTGGTTCGAGGGTGGTGCACCTATTCCTGATCCACTAGAGGCAGGAGCGTTGATTGCTGACACAGCAGCTGCAACTGCTGCTGTGAAAGCTGCCTGGAACATGTTGGCATCAAAAGGATTTGGTGGTTAAAGAGGTACAGGTGGTGGTGGAGGTGGTGGTATCGGTGCCTCGTTGTTTGGGTTACGCCTTGTACTTTTGTGTGGCGGCATCTTTAACTGTACGTTTAAAAGATTACGACATGGATAAGAATAAATGATTAATGAATGTGTCACATGGACTAAATCCCCATAGTCCAACAACAGAAAGAATAGTATGACTAAATGAAGAAGATAGCAGTTGGATAATAATTTTCATAAGATTAGATATTTGTCAATAACACTGGAATTACAGATGTAACAAGTTCGGGAAAAATGGTCTAGAAGTAGGCCTTACATCAACCAAGATGGAAAATTCTGACAGAATTAAGACTAGATCAAGACCTAACAGGTCTAAGATTTATACAGATAGGAAATTAGACCAAGGTTTTACATAAACTAGGTTATATCCAAAAGATGAGTTGACGATATCCTATTGGCGACGAGAACTGCTAGCATGAGTCCTCGATCCCGACAGTAGACGTTCAATGTCCCTTATACGCCTATCTGACCTTGCTTGTTGAGCTCGAAGTTCTCTAACTTTAGCTCGGGTTTCAGCAAGTTTTGTTTGCAGATTTGCATTGCGGACCAGAGTCCTTTCATGAGCAGACTCTAGTTGGCAAATGTGGACAGCGTTAACACCAGAGTTGGCGTCAACTTCCAAAACTTGATTGATAGTCGCCTGAGCCATTATCGTGTTCCGAGAAATCCTACGCACCATGATGGGTAGGACTCTATCAGCAGAACCTCCTTCAGTAAGGTTGTAGAAACTTCGGTCGCCATTGTAGGGAATGGGCTGACCTTGTTCCTGACTCCATTCAGTCAAGTTAATGGCCCACAAGGGTGTGGGTCCTTGAAACACAGGGCGGGGGTTCAGGTTTGGGTTTTAAGCAGATGGGGGGTAGGTTGTTGACTTCTGGCTCCGAGTCAGAACTATCAGAAAAACCCTCAGCATGGTGATCATCCAAAGGGATTGGGTGATCATCTTCTGGTTCTGCCTCTAGCCAACCAGCATTGCCTTGGTTCGGGAAGTACGGATCGCCGTGGTGAAATCCAGCCATTTTAATCTACGCGAGAAAAGGGATTATAAGAAATAGCTAAAATAGACGAACTAACTAAGATAATTACAGTAAGACAAAATACCCCTATGGTATTTCTTTATGGTTGTGTTGGTAAGTTTTTAGACTTGTTGCCACATCACAACCATTCTTGGGCATATGCTAATCACTCCTAGGACCAACATAGTTGATCAGGCTATGCCATTCCCAAGACTGAATATATATCCCCAGGCTCACTTGTGATATTCAACAATCGTAATACTTTTGTTCTTGTCGTTGTGACACTGATTTTAGTATGGATGCAGGCACGTATACTTTGTTAAATATTTTATTATTTAAAAGTATAACTCTGAGACAGAGTGTTTTAATCCCGATGTATTTATAGTTAGTATATCTTTTATGGGTTGATATACTATATTCACTATAAACAATGCTCTGATACCAATCTGTCACACCCCAAAACCACGAACGGCGGAAACGTTCAGGGGTGGAGGACGTCATGTACAGTATCACAACAGTGTAATATAATAAACAACCAACAACATCATCCATTGCATTATAAGTAAAATTTTAATACATATGTGTTCTTTCATTGTAGTAAGACACCAAAAATATACAATCAAAATAAAAGACGAGACTTGTCTCCTCCGTCTTCTCAAAACCTGGCCTCCGTACCTGTCTACTGATGACCTGAGAATACAAGTTATTTTGAAAGCAAGTATCAACTTTAAAGCTGGTGAATTCATAAGTATATAAGTGTCATTGCCTTGTTTGTGAAAATATGTTATGAAGGCCATGTAAATCGTTAAATGAAAATGTTGATGTACGTATGAAAAACCCTAGAAAAATCCCTTATTTTCTATCAGTTTGAGATGTAGTCTTCTACCAAGACCCGAATGTTTTGTTTGTAAAATGATAGTTTTTCCTTTGTATTGACTTGTACTAAAAGTTCTTAGTCTAACTCATCGTTTATCTGATTGTATCACAAAATAAAGTAAACAAGAAAATGTACTATTGTAAGTGTTGTCACTGGGTACTAGGACTAACACGACATCGCGTTAAGCGAAATATGTAACCTAATGAACATCCAAAGATTGTCCAAAACAAGTATTAATGTATGTGTCATCACTAGGTACTAGGAGTAACATAATCATCGCCGTAAGCGAAAAGTATAACCTAATGAACATCCGAAGATTGTCCAATTGTCCTCTGTAGCAGCAGCAGGTGGGTGGAAGGGTTAGTCCCAATCGATCTACCTAATATAAGTAGTAACCTTAGTCCTCCGTAGATGGTCATCGACCACTGGTGCTAATCAGTGGGGCTCGGAATGGTAAGTCTTGCCTAGATATCCCATTGAACCGGGATAGGAAAGATAATTTACACAGAAAGTACTAATAAATTATCCTCTTAGTTCTAAGTACAATTATCCACGTAAGTGAATACAGGATAATGCACCTATGTAACAGTGTTCCTGTATGATATTCATGTAAGTGTGTTCATGTAACAGGTAGGTATATGTATATGTACTCATGTATCAGGTAATGTACTAGTGTAGACTCATGAATGAACTGACTCTTGTGTGATCCCTTGTGATAGGAATTATGTTTGATATCTCCAAATTATCCCTATGATAATTCACTGGAAGGTAATTGGTTGTTCAAGTAGATTTATACACTCTTACTACCCAAGAGAGTGAGAAACTAAATGAAAGTTGTAAACTATAACATCAATACATATCTAAGAATATAAGTGTACATGCATTAGTTCAAGAATGAAAAATGGTTTTGTAAGACATCTTATGGGTTTTGAACAATAATTAACAATGACTTGATGTCATTTTGGTATACATTTCAAAGGTAAAACATTTGATAACAATGTGTTTTTAAGATTTAAAACCATTTCTTGCATCACATTTTGTAGCATGTGAAATCTGTTAAATGACAAACACAGTTATAAAATACATATCAATGATTCAATAACCTGTTTTGTTTCTACTTGTATCCCCCCCCCCCATTAAAGCATTTAAAATCATTTAAAACATTGATTAGGGGTATGAACTCACCTGTAGTTGGTGATTGGAATGAACTAAACGGTATAGGATGGCTAGGTGTCAAGCGAGGCCTTGTACACACACTACGATCCTAATGAACATATAATCACACATATATGCACTCAATTAGCCTCAAATCACTAATTGATAATGTTAAGACATCCTAGACATAATAAACACTTTATATAAGTGTTTTAAGCCCTAAGGATTGCATCTAAGCTATTGTGGGACAAGGTACTTGTGTTTAGGGTTTCAACGGATCCCATATATGAGTTTACTCCTCATATACCAACACACATGGAGTTTACGGTTGTAAACTCTTGAGTTTACGGGCGTAAATCCCAAACATGTGTGTTTGGTGTGTTTTGAAGTCCCAAATGCTTTCTAGAATTATTCTAACTTGGTGGCTAAGTCCTTGGAATGGTTTAAGGTCTAGAAATACTCCCATTAGGAGTTTACGGCCCTAAGGCCATTCCCCTTAGAGTTTACGGCCGTAAACTCTAGGTATATGGTGTTTTTGTTGTTTTCAAGCCTCTTGCTTTTGAAGGACATGTTCTAGACAATTGTTTAAAGCTAATGAGGACCCTAGGCACACTTTGGTGCCATTCTTTTGAGTTTACGGACCAAGAGCATTCTCTTGGCCGTAAATTCACTTTCATAAGTGATTTTGGTGAGTTTTGGTCCTTCATTTAAGTGGAAAAAATTTCTTTTAAAGGTCTAGGGCTTTAGGTGTCTTACAAACACCCCTTTTGTCCATTTCTATGGAGTTTACGGCCTAAGATACACTTGGGCCGTAAACTCACATTTGTTTGTGTCATTTGATGTGTTTAAGGCCTTACACTACATGGGAAAATAGTCTAGATACAAGCCTTAAAGTCTTAGAGTCCTTAAATCACCATTTTGAGCTTGAAAAGGGAGTTTACGGCCTAAGCAACTCTTGGGCCGTGAACTCCCCAAACTTGGGTGATTTGTGGTTGTTTTGTTGTCCCTAACATGCATACATAAGTGTCTAAGGCTTTATCATAACACAAGTGTCGGTTTTGGCTTCGTTTCGGGAGTTTACCGCCCAAGAACACCTTGGGGAGTAAACTCCTAGATCTAATGATTTAGCCATCTAAATCATGTTATAAGCATCTAATAAGCATTCTAACACTACTAGAAAGAGTTACTCACGTTTTGGTATAAAAACCCAAAGATCCGTGAGAGAGAAAATTGCTTTTCTCTAGTTGGAAATGTGAATAATGAATAAATTTGGTTCAAAAAACTATTTATAGTCCTGAGATGTTTTGGCAGAAAATATTTTTATTCCAGAAATGATCTCTAATATAATAGAGTGTTGGAATAATAGTGTTGCACAAAACCCTAGTGCACCCACTCTCCTGATATTTCCTGAAGTATAAACCCTGAATTACTCAAACTTACACGAAAAGTCTGAAAATCAACTGTGACTGCTATAACTTCTGTTGAAGTGATATAGTTTGTACAGAATGGAAATTTCGGGTTGTCATAGGCAATAAGCTTTCTGAAACCAAGGATTAGATTGTTATTGCTATATAACAATCAAAGGTTAGATCTAAACCCTATTTTGTGTTAATATGATTAAATTTACGCTAGATCTAGGGTTTATAGCTTCGGATATTCAATTTCATGTTCGTTAGACAAACTAGATCCAAAAGCTATTAGGGTTTGCATGTACACCATAGGAATGATGTATTGCTTTAAACCCATCAGTGGTATGAGAGCCTAGGGCTGTTTGTTAGTGAATTTGATGCTTGATTGATCGATTATTGCATGAAAAAAGAAGTTATTTGCCCTCTGCCTTATTGACTCGGCGAGTTAGTGGATGAAATCGGCGAGTCCAGTCCCTGACTCGGTGAGTCCGTGGATCTGGCAGCCCGTTTTTGCAATTTTCTTGCCTATTTTGTTGTGGGATAATTACCAAAACAGTTTTGATTGATAAAGTCGGATTTTTATTGATTTTTGGTGAATATCCTTACCAAAATAGAATATAATTGTCAAAATTTAGATAATCTTTTTTTTTATTAGAGAAAGATTGATTATTTGTAATTTAGATTTGAACTATAGTTTAAATTTGAACTTAAAAGTTTTTTTTTTTTTTTGAAATTTAAATAGTTAAACCCAAATATTTTGAAATGTTTCAAAACTTGCCCTCAAGTTTTGGAATTTAAATTTTTGATTAAAAGTTTAATTTTAAAATATATTTAAATTCCAAACCTTAATGTTTTGAAATGTTTCAAAACTTACCCTCAAGTTTTGGAATTAAAAAGTTGATTAAAAGTTTAATTTTGAAATGTTAAATTCTAAAACCCTAGTATTTTGAAAAAGGTTCAAATTACACCCTCATGGTTTTGTTAAGTTAATTAAAAGCTTAATTAAAAGAGAAAGTTAATAAAACCACATAGTATTTTAAAAGGTGTAACATATACCCTATACTATATATGTGTAACATTCAAAGTCTAATATTATATATATATATATATATATATATATATATATATATATATATATATATATATATATATATATATGAGTAAAGAGTCAGTCTTACCGTTAATAGGCCTGATTCACGAAGCTGGTCTATAAGGAGATTTAAGGAAATTGCCTATAAAATGACGATTGAATAGGTATCCACTCTTACCCACCTCACTCTTGACGAGTGGAGGGTCGTTAGCCGAATGGGTAGGATAGGACAGAAACCTTCCATTATAAGTATAATGAAGTACAAAGTAACTAAATGCTTTTACAAATTCCCAAATCATAGTTACTTTAGGCAAAATGTGAAATTGTATGCTAATCCATGGAATTACACTTTGTACCCTTATCGAATGTTAGTGAAGCGTGTGTGGTTAACCGGCACACTAATTTGGGGATGACATTGGTAGCGAAGGGTGGCTCGATGTTTATCTTAGATCAAGGGAGTATGTGTGGCTAATCGGCACATTGATTAGGTGATAGTAGCGTTGAGTGCACCATGTTAATTCGTATGGTTATTCACACCTTATTTGGGATCCTCAGCATCCCAGTCACAAATAGAAGGGCATAATCGAGATTAAACATGCCATTGAAAAGTTCAATGAATCTCAAAAGATCTAGGAGTTTCAATTCACTTAAAACTTAAATTTCCTTTTCGTTTTTCATGGTAGAAATTGGTAAATCGTCATTTATCTACCTTCAAATATTTTGCAACTAGATTACGGCATCCCTCTTCTAGGTTGTAGAGTATTATGTTGGATCCTAGCCTCGATTATGGCATCCCTCTTCATTTGGGTGTTACATCAAGGATTCTAATCAACTTAACTTGAATTTTCTCTCGTTTTGTAGATGTCAAACAACTATGGTTTTCGTAAATCCCTTGGAACAAGTTTTCCAAATGAAGATGATATTCCACGATATGATCGAGGAACAAGAAATCATGCTTCACTTCCTCCACCTCCTCCAACTGGTCTCCCTAACCCACAAGTTCGAAGGCTTGAAAAGTTCAAGCTCACTCAAGCCCTATTATCAATTAAGCACGAAGATGGAAAGTATGTGTGTGCACACGTCTTAGAGATGAAGTCACATATTGATAGGTTGGGTATGCTGGGTGTTGTCATCCCCAAGGAGTTGGCTATTGACTGGGTTCTTCAGTCACTTCCTGAATCATATAGTGAGTTCGTTAAAGAGTATTATATGATGGATCACGATGTGACCCTCATTGATCTCACTGATTTGCTTATAGATACTAAATCAACAATGATTTGGTGTGCTGGTCAAATAAATTTGTCTGGTGAATCAAACTCCCAAACTTCAATGGACATCGAAAATGATGACATTGGAAATCCAGAAAAGGTAAACTTTAGTATAGTTCCTTGTGTCATTCCAAAAGAGTCCATTTGCTTTTATTTCCAAGAGAAGGGGCATTGGAGACGAAGCTGCCCTATTTACCTGAGAGATCTAAGAGATGGAAGAGTCAAGACGTATGGCTCTACCTCATGTAAAATGCGTTAAACAACTCTTTTAAGTTCCTATTCTAGATTTTTAATACATAATGTGATAAGATTACATTTTGATGTTTTGTAGGATCGAAGAAAGGAGAGGAAGCTTAAGGGAGAAGTGAGCTGAATCTAATCGTGAAGAAATGGATTTCGATCGCATTGCTTGATGATTGGATTCTTGAGCTACTACTTGGAGTTAGAATAGATTGCTAAGAAATATGTAATAACATAGGTTTTCAATTGAATTGCCTTGTAAGGACAAATTTTTTCCGCAATAAAATGAATTTTGATTTTATCTTATTTATTTATCCTTGCAATGGCGTGTATGAAAAATTGATGTTTGAAAGTTTCTATTATTAGCAATAATGGATTTGATTCTTAATTATGTTATTTATGGAAATGTCAAGAATTTACCAAATAGGGAGAGTTTCTCATTGCCCAATTTCAATTTGACAGAAACTTGGAATCATACAACTTGATTGCGTAATGAATGAGAAATTTCATATTTGGAAATTACACTAATTCTTTGACAAAGTGTGAAGTGAAGGACTAGGAGATCGAGTACACTAGGTTGTGCGTTGATCAAGTACACCACAAGAGTGATAAAGATATTCGTCATTATTTACTACAGTTTAGTAAACATGGTTATACTTATAAGATTAAATATAATTCAAAGTTGATTGAAAGAGTTTCAATTAATAGCAGAACGAATAAGAAGAATCAAGTATGCAGAAAGATAAAAGTTGTATATTATAAGAAGGGAGAGTACCTTTTATTGTGTTTTATGATAAAGTCTTAATGATTAAGAACCATATCTCAATTGGTCCTTTAAGTGAGTCTTAGTACATTTGTATGTCTAAGAATAGGAATTGGGAATTGTGGAAATGGTTAAATCAAGAAGTCAATCATACTTTGTTCCAATATCGAATCTTAGAGTCATACTCCAAGATTGCGAATTGAGTGACAAGTCTTAAATAGATTTATAACACTCATCAAATGTGGAATTTGGAAAAATTTTCTTATTCTTGCACATTTGAAATTGGTAAGTTGTGATGTCTTGGATAAAACAAAGACCAACTAGGACCAATTTGTGAAGTGTTTTGTCTTGATAATAACTACACTAACTCTTGAATATTTGTTTGTCAAGAAATGTTTCTTGAAAAAAAGGGTCATATATTTCAAGAGGTTAGTGGAAGTTTTAATGATCTTGAAAAGGTTTCAAGAACAAATCAAGAATAAACCTTATCGATCATCACTAGCACACGACTTGAGGTTTACGACCTTTCGTGTTGACATTATTTTGTTTCTGTGCCATTCCTATTTAGTTAATTATGCATGTGAGTTCTATGAGTTCTCATTTGAATGCATAAGGACAAAGCACTTTGATTGATGGAAAGTACATTGATATGTAAGGATAAGTTGCTAAACTACTTGGAAGACATGGTGGGCACTCGTGTTACCATAAGGCAAGATTAAGAAAGTTCAGTCCATATGAGATTGAATTTGTCGCAAACTTTGGTTTTGGCAAATTAACATGGATAGGAACTCATACATCATAAAATCTAAATGTCATAAGATTCCCTCCTTCATGAAAAATGACTGTGAGGAAATGCTTTCACTAAGATAGATTTTAAGAAGATAGCAATTGTGAAAATTGTACTCTAAAATTCGATGATGGTTACGGCATCCCTTTCCATAGTTCGAGTTGTGAGATTTAGCAATTAGTCTAACATTTGGGACTTATTGATATAAGTTCTGAATTGTTCAGAAACACATATGAACTATCTAAGGCAAACGTGTATAAGTTTAAGAAGCTTAGATAAAGGCTTATCGAAGCATCTGGTATTAGAAATATGAACTTTAGAAATTCAATAGGCATTGTTTTCCGGCAGTTCAGTTGTTTTCTGAATACATGTCAAAGCGAGTGGGAGCATAAGTGTTATCCTTATAGGATAATGATCATCATGATAGTGGGAGAATAAGTGTTATGCTTGTATGATTATTATGGCAAGTATTGCAAGCTAGCAATATTAATTAAAGAAAAACAAAGATTAAATTTGCAAAGTTGCATGGGTTGAAAAGTTTTTGCTATAATTGTAACGTCCAAAATTTCAAAACAATTAAAACTTTTCAAAAACCACTCATTTTAATAACGTTGTTACAAAAGGTTTTCAATACATTATTTAACAGAGTATTTTCCCAGGTTCATATCATAAAACATCAACGCGAGGAACGGTACGATCACGCCTTTGCCTTGCCACATACTCTTGAGAACCTGAAACATAAAACCACAACTGTAAGCCCGAAAGCTTAGTGAGATACCCCCAAAATACCAACCACATATATGCCCTTCCAGGCCACGACCTTCCGGTCCATGTGTCTCAGGGGACTTCCGTCCCTGCTGGGTAAACCTTCCGGTCCTACCCACGCCGACCTTCCGGTCCACAACACAACATATTGCCTTCCGGCCCATAACATATTGCCTTCCGGCCCATAGCATAAAATGCATACATAACATAACAAATCATAGAACGACCCTACATGTCGGGTCACACCCTAGATCTAGCAATCATAACACATAATCATATAGCACTTCACAGACAACAATCGATCAACAGATCACATATCATAGCATTACTCTAAACAAGATACCGGTCTAGCCGGTCACTAGCATAACATTACCCTACAATTCAGTCAACATACTAATTGCATACATACGCCTTTCCAGGCCATGACCTTCCGGTCCACATAGCAATGCCTTCCGGCCCATAACATGTAATGACAACTACCCGGATTTCCATCCGATGAAAGGGTCGGCCTTGGTGCCATAAACCCTAGCGAAATAGTGAGGATAACTCACCTCGAAACTGCCGACTGAACAGATAGCTCAAGCTGCTCCGACCACTGATACGATCTCCACCTCTGGACAGCCACCAATGCACTGAACTCAAACAATAAACAACAATTACCAAAATACCCCCGGAACCACTGGTCAATCCTTGGTCAAAGACAAGGTCAAGGTCAACCCCTAACTGACCCTACTCGCCGAGTCAACCCTATGACTCGCCGAGTCCCCATACTCAGAACTTCACTCAATCCGCAATCTAACTCGCCGAGTCACCCCAAGACTCGCCGAGTTCAACAACTCTGAGTCCACTCGCCCTTGACTCACCGATTCTCTAAGATTCCCTTTCTACACGTCGAGTATCCCCCCTTGACTCGACGAGTTCCTCCTGGACGAATCGCGGGGCCACCCCGACTCAACTCGCCGAGTCTGAAGAACAACTCGACGAGTCCCAGTTAATCTTCAAGCTACTCGCCGAGTCTGTTCATCGGACTCGGCGAGTCCATGCCATGCAACCGCTCAAACTGCTTTCTAAGGTCAGAACTGCTCCGACCATTCATAGGTCTGGCCTTCCTAGACTGATTCATCACGTAAGGTCCTCATTTCGGTGCTCATAATACACCCCATGACTCATAATTACATTTTGACCTAAGGCATAAGGATTCCAATCCAAAACCTCCATTGATTCCCGAAATGCTCAGGCATGGGACATTCTGGACTTCCAAAGGCCCCAATACAGGGTTCTAATCGCTTGGGGGACTAAGATAACACTCAATCTAGCCACAAAAGGGTTCAATAAACCCTAAATCCATATACACATCAACATAGAAGAATGCAACTCAAAATATTACCTGAATAACGTGCTCTCTGTGTCCCCAATCCTCAGAATGTGGCTTCTCTTGTTGTTCCCTTAACCAAGCCTCCTCTTCCTTGCAAAACAACACTTCCAAAATCAACAATGATCTTCTACCTTGCTCCAGATGCTCACAATCGAATTAGGGCTTCACTCACAGGACTAGGGTGAACAATGACGGCCATAAGGCCCCTTATATATGTCCCCAAACCTGGACGGTTAGGGTTTCGCTAAACAGCGTGGACTCGCCGAGTCCATATCCGGACTCGTCGAGTCCAGTCGCGAACCCGCGACTAGATCTGCGATCCTACTCGGCGAGTCTGAGCTCCAACTCGCCGAGTCCCCTCTTAAAACACCCAAAATCATGATTATAACAATATCTGGAATTCCGGGCTGTTACAATAATTAAGGGTGAGAATATTATACTTCGTTTCAAAATCTAAAGCTTAGATTGAGAAATTTTAATAAATATAGTCAAAGGATACATAATGTGTTCTCAAATTTCGATTATGATTACGGCATCCCTCTTCATAGTTAGAATTGTGAGAACGTGACACATAAAATATTATGGCAGAAGATTGATAAAGTATCATATCTTTATGTAAGACATTATGCATCGTGTCCCATACACTTCGGGTATAGGATCGATTGTGAATGCTATAATATTTGACCATTCTAAAATTTTCCAAATGTCTAGCGCATTAAGAGGGAAAAAGGACTAGAATCGGTTTTAACTGAAATAATTGAACAACTATCAAAGGACGATCCAAAGTTCGCTGAGGATTGGTCGCTTGTGAGTAGTTGGATGTATGGTATTGGATGGACCATATCGACATTATTATGAATAGATAAGATTTTATTAAGAATGAGTTGTCATATGGAAAATATGGAAATGTTTCCATATTGGGAGTTGGATATTGAGAGTCTATGTCTAGATTAGAAAATTTTATGCAAGAAGGATGTTCAAAGGAATGTACTTTGAATGTGAGACTTCACGTCTATGAAATTGTCATGTAACAATTCCAGATTGAGTACTTTGTAATTTCATTGGCCAAGTCTTGGTGACTTTTGTGCTATGACTTTGCAAAAGGATCGTTGCATAAAATGTTAGAATCTAGCATATTCTAATAGTGGTAAGAACCTTATGTTCTTACACTAATGATAAGTATTGCGAATTGTGAAATGAGCATCATTGGAAAAGTTTTTCAATTGATCTATTTCACAAAGTAAGGACCATAGGAAACATAGTGTGCATGTCGGGTGCATGGGACAACTATTGTTGTAATTCAAATAATGAGTTGATTATCCGAAACATTAAATGATAAATAATGAGTAATCAATATTGTGGTTAAATAGAGGTGTTTTATTTACTCTCACAAGTTTAGGGCCATGTAGGATAAAGTATTATTGTTGTGTTTCGCTTGCATGTTTTGACGTTCAGAATAACTGGTTTATTCGAACCTCCATAGTCGATCATACTCTGGAAGTAGGTATGAAGCAAGACTGTTATGAAAAGTCCGTAGATTGTCTGAAGAGTTTAGACATAGTACAAGTTTGCTGTAGAGTTAAGGAGTGCTTTAATAAGATTAGAATATTGGATGAAACCCACACTCACTTGGATCACTTCATGGATTTATCACGGGTGACTAGTGAGACGATAATATTGTATATTTTTAAAACTGAGACGTGTGAGTTGTTATTTGCTGGTCTGTTACACATTGATGATAAGTAAACGCACTAGTAACTTGGTGTTATAAAACTTGTTGGTGTGTGTGTGATTCGATGAGTGAGTACAAGCGAGCATTTGAGTCGAAGTTTATCCATTCCTTTTACCCAAAGTGGGATAAAAGCGATATATGTGGGCCCCTCAATGATTTAGTGATGACACTTATGCGCTTGGCTAAGCTGAGACTAAGTTGATGTGTTCAATTGTAGTCTGTTGTCAGTCGTCATAAATCAAAAGTCGGGAAACAATATAGAGAGGATGATTAAAATTCATGTCTTGTGTCTATACAATATCTTGAGAATGGAGGAATATATGATCTCTTATCTGAAGGACATGCGTATCTCATAAGATCAAAGTTGACATCGGCTTTTGAAAGCTACGATTACTGATCAGGTTCTGAAGTTATACAAAATAGTTATTAGACTTATCCAAGTGGGAGACTGTTGGATTGGTGTCTAAGTCCATAACTATTTTGGTATGTACTTGACCCGATTATGAGCATGGTCCTTTTGGGTTGCCTTCACCATAGTAATATGTAGGATGAATTAAGGAGAGAAAGGTTTAATTATGATTTATTAATATATTATGAGAATAATATATTAAAGGAGAAATCATAATGTTTAATTAATATTGGTTAAGAATTAATTAAGAATTAATTTTTTGGCTAATGGAGATTAATTAAACTTAGGGGACTGGAATTGTAATTATAAGATAATTGCAATTGGACTATGGATCACCTTGGAATAATCCAAAGCATGTTCCAGAAGGGGTGCATGGGCTGCTTAGGGCTTAAGGAGTCAAATTAGGGTCTCTTTGTTAGATAACCCTAATTGCCTACCTATTTAAGGAGCCCTAAGCCCCAAAAACATAGTGAAGGATTCCCTTAGGGTTTCTGGACGATTTTAGTGCACCTTCCTCTTCTTTTCTTCGTCTTGTTGCTTAGTGGTGTTTGTGACTCCATTAGAGGTGCAACACTTGAGGCACTAAGCTTTCTGAAGCCAAGGATTAGATTGTTATACTATATAACAATCAAAGGTTAGATCTAAACCTTATTTTGTGTTAATATGATTAATTGTATGCTAGATCTAGGGTTTATAGCTTTGGATATTCAATTGCATGTTCATTAGACAAACTAGATCCAAAAGCTATTAGGGTTTGCATGTACACCATAGGAATAATGTATTGCTTTAAACCCATAAGCTATAACTCTGTTTGACCCGCTGGTCAATGTGTCTCAGTGGGACCCTCCAGTCCCATAACTCTGTGGACCCTCTGGTCCTAACTCTTTGGACCTCCCGATCCTAACTCTGTAAACACTGAAACATACATAGCATAAATAAAATAGAAATAATGCAGTGTATCACATCCTATAAATGGAATACAAAATACTCTGTCATATAACTCTAATTACCACTCTAGATAAAGTATAGTGAGAAGACTCACCTCGGATGAAGAACAACTCCAATAAACACTGCTACTACACACCGACCTCTAACTCTATACCAAACCCACAATTATCTCAATTAGGAGCTTAGTCTGACCTCTCACTTATTGGGTTTAAAGATAGACCACCTACCAGCCCATTAATGCCCTAAGCCCATTGGGCCCACCAAGGCCCAATAACATGAAAAGCCCAAACCAAGGGCCCAATGCATAATTATATTATTTCTCTGCTAGCCCAAAGATTCGGTCCAATACTTAAGGCCCAACAATAAAGCCTGGCCCAAAAGCATACAGAGAGATTACACGGGTTGTACCTCCTTGGTACGCTCAGCGTACTCAAGCGTGCATGAAACTAATCGGGGACCTCAACCCAGTACGCGGGGCATACAGGAATTACGCCGCACGTACTCTTAGTTTTGCTTATTCAACTTTCTGGGTCTTAACCCGTTAAGACCTTAACTCATCTCTTGGATCTGGACTTCCTGACATCTCTTACTCCATAAAGTTAATGAATTTAGGCCCTAGAATGGTTGATAAGGTCACAACACATGAAACTCTTACTTTCTTAACCCAAAATGCACATAGCTCATGCATGGGTTGATTCTCATGATCAAGATCTCATTTTTATGGTTCCTCACCCCTAAAAGCACTTAAAAGGACAGGTTATTGAGCTCTGGAGTTCACCAACTCACAAAGTTCCAATCTTGGGACATAAAACCCTAAAAATGGACCATACTGAGCATAGATCAAAAGAATGGGAAAGCTTTGAGCTTTTTACCTTCAAATGATGCTCTAGCCCCAAGAAAGCTCAGACCCAAGGCCTAGACTTGAACTCCATTCTCTTCCATGCTCCCTCTAAACTCCAAAGAGCCCACAATAACACATATTAGCTCAACATGGCTACCCACAAGCTCAAGAACGGATATTAGGGTTTGAGAGGGTTTATTGACTGAGGAAGGTGGCGAGAAATGAGACCATGTCATTCTTTAAATAGGGACACTACTTGCATTAGGGTTTTCCCTCAACGCCTAGTACGCGCAACATACCATCTCGTATGCCCACCGTACTAGGTGGTCCTTGCGTTCATTCCAAGCTCATAGGTACGCTAAGCGTAACCATACTTATGCCCAGCGTACACGATGCCACCCATTTCTCAATAAGGACCCAACTTGCCATAACTTCCAAACTATCATAGCTTCTTTGATATATCTTCAAATTCCAAAGATCCTCATATCTATGGACCGGTGATGAGATGCCCTACACTTTGGCAACTCGATGCAACCTGAGACCTCCTCATGCCCGGCTTGCGGCTCACGAACCGTAATCATGGACAATTCGAAATAGGATGTTACACCCATCTAATTACTTTGGTCCATTAACTTGTTCTTGGATGGCCCATCAGTAGTCCAATCGCCAAAGCCCAATAGGAAGGCCTAAAACAAGTACCAAGTGAAATTAGGGTTTTCACATGAAATGACAATTATGGTTAAGTGCTCCTACTTAACCCATTAAGGACTTAATCTATAAAGGACTTAATCTGGTAAGTCCATCATTGCCTTAGGTTAATTTACACATGATTATAATTTATTATTTTATGTCTATTAAATAATTCTCGTGTGTGTGTCCCGATCAATCCCCAAAAATTAGGGTTTTCCAAACCCTAATTAGGGTTTCCTACCCAATATTAGCCCATTAATCAATTGGTTGGGCTTTTAGGTCACTTTGGGCTTCTTTGAGCCCACTAGGGTTCCATTGGGCCCATTAGGGTTTCATTGTGCCCATTCTTATCCATTCATCCCAAACGAGGTCCAAACGCAATCAAAGCACACCGCCACTCGACACGGCGTCTGGAGGCGGCAACCACCACCCTACGGTGGTGGTTTAGACTTTTCTTTCATTATTCCCACTCTATTACAACTTACAACAATACTCAACACACACTCACATAAAACTAACACACACATGAATTACACACACAGCCGCACCATGGCCGCATGTGGTGGTAGAGGGTGGCAGCCACCACCTAACGGTGGCGGTGGTGGGGGCGCTTTTTGATTTCCCAGCCAACAACTACACACTCTATAGCAGAACCAAACACCCCCCCCCCCCCCCCGCTTTCTTTCTTGCAAACGGATCCAGCCACCCCCCGGCGGCGGTTGTCGACGGCAGCAGCAACCCAAGCGACATAACGGAGGCATAGCAGAGGTGCTGATTTTTCCTTTCGGTTCCCAACAATTCTTGATTGCTCACGGCCACACAACAGCAAATCCGACCCTTTGTCGGCCCCTGGCGGTCATCCCGGGTGCTCACAGCGTCACGGGCAGCAGACTACGGTGATGGCAGCTTCGTTGGTCAACGGTCTCAGTGGTGGTGTGGCTGGAGGTTCGTAAGGTGGCTGATGAAAGCTTCCATGGTGGCGATGAAGCCTCAAGGGTGATTTAACGAGCAAACGAGGACAGTAACGCACACAACCATATTTTCCCGACGTTAGGTTGAGTATGAGGTGGCTGCTCTGGTGGTTGGAGCTTCGACCGATCGGAGAGGCAAGAGAGAGTTTGGGGTGGTGACGGCGGCTGGAAGGAGGGTATTTGGGTTAGGGTTTAGAAGTCAATTGGTTAATATACCCGACTCCCTTAACATTTTCCCATAGTAGCTAAACCAGCCCCTCCAACTTCTTTTTCTCTCAAATCTAATCCAAAAGTTACCATTTCTACCCTGGCTTCAAGAATCCTTTTCAAATCTAATTCGTAATTTACTCAATAGCCCCTCACCCAAGAAATCCTTTTCAACATAGGTCCAAAATTTACTTTTTAACCCCTACTTCCATAAATCCTCTCAAGTTTAGTCCAAAAGAATACCAATTACCCCTTGACTTACGAAAATCTTTATAAATTAAGTCTCAAAATTACACTTTCACCCTCGGAGATTCAATTCTTGTCATTTGGCTTCTCGAAACCAACACCCCACTAATTATTATTAAATTTTGAGCTCAAATAATATAAAATAATAATAACAATTACTTCCCGGGGTTCCTGATTAATTGTTTAATTACTCTACTTAAAACGAGATGTTACATGGATTTTTAATACTCTTTGGTATTAGATATTTTTTTTCATCTCATTCATAGCATTGAAACATAATATGTTTGGATGATAAAACTATTTGAATCGCAAACTATTCGAATTAGATCAGTGTAGAGTTTAGGATCATAAGATATTTTTAGATATAAATTAGAATATTCTAGTGTTTCAGATCATAATATATTTGTATCATATTATTTGGACCACAAAAATCAATTTAACTATTTGTTATTTGTTAGGTCCAAAGTTCTTCACAGAGGATGACAAAGAGAAGACTTGGAAGACCCATTTACATATGTGGGTTTTATGTCTTGTGACTTATTACAGAGATGTGTACTTGAACGTCTATATATAGTGAATGTCATATTATTTGTAGTGTGTTTGAGAGATATAGTCATAGAGAACGGTGATTTGAGTTATTTATATAGACTTAGATCTAGATCCTTTTTTTTGTAACTCATCACCATGATCGAATATATCTTTTAGCACCCAAACTATTGTCTCAATTATGCACTTCTACATTTCCGCATGTCAAATCAAACTTTCATGTTCTAACAAGTGGTATCAGAGCCAAACCATGAAGATTCAAGCGATTAGTTCATGGAATGGTTCATGATTTGACTACGTTCATGCATAATCAATTCAAGATTCGAGATCTTTTGGTGAGTCTCTTAAATTTTCTAAATTATGTATATTTTTCTTTAAAATCTATGCTTATCACGATATTCCGATCAGATCTATTTCATTTCAACACCTATTTTATTGATCCAATTAGTTTTTATTCAATTCAGCCCAAATTGTGATTCTTACTGTTAATATCCATAAAATTTGAGCCCTATATTCGATCTATTATACAATTCTTTTGACCCGATCTCAATTATAAATCGATTGAAAGTTCAATCCATACCGACTGTCCATTACTGTTCATCAAACCTCAAATAACAATCCATTACTGTTTATTCAATTTTTAGTCCAAATTCATTCCAATTAAATTTCTACTGACTTGCTCTCTATTCTGTTCGTGAATATCCTTCATCCACTCATCATTTGTTTACAATTTTCTCAACATCTGATCGATTCTCATTTTCTTTTTCCAACAAGTTGATCCACGAAATCTTGCATTCGGTTGTTCTCAATCTTCAAATGGATCGATTAATTATGTTATATTATTCAATCCAACTTGATTGAATCATCCTTGTGTTCATCGTCGGCATTATCAATCTATCTTGTTTTTGATTTTCTTAATTCTCGATCACATTTGATTCATTTGAATTCTTGATTAATAAATCGATTTGGAGAACTGATTCAGAATTTTCTATCGATTTCATGATTTGAACCAAAACAAATTACATGAGTAATTGATTCTGGTTTGAATGAAAAAAATTATGTTGAAGATGAAGTTGTTGATGAACATGATAAAGTTTTGATTGAAATGGAATTTTTGATCAAAAAAGGATTCTTGGAATTGAATGTTGGTGTTTATGGAAGATCCTTGAAATTCAAGATTATCGAATTTTATGTTTGGTGATAAATCGAAATCGATAAAGTTGACATGTATCAAAGTGTTAAAAACGAATGAATTGTTATTAAAGTGAATACTGGTGATTCAGATAGTTAAATGAAGTTCAAATTTGTGATTAATCTTCATATGATTAGATCTTTCGCATAGCTTCGATACGTATAAGTTGAAGGTCAATATATGTGGTTCAAGAATATCGTGATTTGGATGAGGGGAAAGTACTTATTAATATAATTAATTTATCGATATGTTTACATTTGGATAAGTATCTTTTTTTGTCCACATCTAGGTAATGAACTTATTGGAAGTGTTCACATATGACCATTAGGCCTTCTGGTATACCAACGAGGCAGAGGCTCATGGTCTACATGGCCATGATCATTGTTCGTGCACACCACCCCGGCCTACCGTGGTCGGGTGTTTTCGTGGTGGTTTGTGGTGGAGAAGACGAACGACAACGCCCAATCAGGGCTTCTTCTTCTCTCAGCTCTTCTTCTTCTCCCTCTGTCTCTCTCTCTCTCTCTCTCTCTCTCTCTTCATTCTTCTGTTCGTGGTCGTGGAGGGTACTCCATGGCTTTGTGGTGGGTGGTGGTGATCGATCTGGAAGCTCTCCACGTCCGTTGTCATGGAAAGTATAGCAGATAGCCTTATGACTTGCTGTAGCAGGTTACATCCTAGATGTGAACACTTTTGACAAGTTCGTTACCTAGATGTATACAAAAAAAGTTACCCAAATATGAACAAAACGAAAAGTAAGTTTAAATTCCACGAATGGTCCCTGTGGTTTCGAGGAATTTGTGTTTTTGGTCCCTAACTTATTTTTTTAACTCGAATGGCCCCTACTATTTATTTTTTTTGCACCTTTAGTCTCTATGTTACCTAAAAAGACTTTTGTGCCCTTATTAATTTATTTTTTAATTAATTTTCTTATTTATGTATTTATTTTTTATATATTTAAAAATATTAATAAACCCCACATATCTGTATCTACTCACCGTAAACCTAAAACCACATTTGAGAAATTGAATTTATGTGTCACCGGTCACCATCCTATCTCTCATCTTCCTCAACTTCTATATATTTCCATCTTTAGTGACATCGACGTCTTCACCATGCTTCTTTTTTTGGTCCTTCAACTCTGGCGAACCAACACCATAACCCACTGTCTCTTCATCTTTAGTGGGTTCACTGGGTTGTGGTGTTAATTCGATAGAGTTGAAGGACCAAAAAAAGAAAGGATGGTGAAGACGTAGATATCACTAAAGATGAAAAATAAATAGAAGTTGAGGAGGATGAGAGATGTGATGGTGAGAAGATACAGATATGTAGGGTCTATTAATGTTTCTAAATATATAAAGAACAAATACATAAATAAGAAAATTAATTTAAAAAAATTAATTAATAAGGGCACAATAGTCTTTTTAGGTAAGACAGATATGTGGGGTCTATTATTTTTTTTAAATATATAAAAAAATAAATACATAAATAAGAAAATAAATTAAAAAATAAATTAACAAGGGCACAATAGTCTTTTTAGGTAAGATAGGGCCCAAACGTGCAACAAAAGTAAATAGTAAGGGCCATTCAAGTTTAAAAAATATGTTAGGGACCAAAAACACAAATTCCTCCAAACCACAGGACCATTCGTGTGATTTACTCTTACTTTTTGTTTTGTTCATATTTGGGTAACTTTTTTTTGTACACATCTAGGTAACGAACTTGTCAAAAATGTTCACATCTAGGATGTAACCTGCTACAGCAGGTCATAATGGTCATATGTGAACACTTCTAACAAGTTTGTTACCTAGATGTATACAAAAAAATAGTTATCCAGATGTGAACATACCGAAAAGTTAATTACCTTGATAAGTCATTTTCTCTTTGGATGAGTGATTCAGAAAGTTTTGATATCGAAGAACTGTTAATGCACGAACTGCTTAGTGTGATCGTGATTGAAGTGGTCATAGGATAAGAAATTAAGAGTCAAATGAGTTCGGTCAAAATTGATGTGGAAAGGACAATTGAACTGTTTAAAAAAAACCCATTTTTTAGTTCAACTCTTATGGTGATCCGTTTCTGGTTTAACTGGCTCGACTGCCGCATCAACCGGTTTCTATAATTTTCATCTTTTTTCTTATTTTCTTACACATACATAAATCAAGAATTTGACGCATACAAGTTCGAACATTGAAAATACACATTAAAATAAGTTGTAGATTAATCAAAATACATTTAAATAACACATAATCATAAGTTTTACATCAATCCACATTTCGAATCAAAAGTACCTGAAACCATAAACATAAACTATAAGCACAAAGCTTAGTGAGTTCCCCGAAATACCACATACATAAAACATACATAAATTATTCATTATAAAATGATATTTTGCTAATATACATAAATTTTAAATAACTCTAATGGTCCGGACGCTACAGTGGGAGATTGAAAGATCTTTATGCGTAAGATCATTCATTATAGAATGATATTTTGGTAATGACTTATGATCCTTAAGGTCACACCTTATAGAAAGTTACTACCAACTAATAGTTTATTAGAGTAATTTTAATTTTAAATAAATATCAAGACTTATATTTAATTGGAAAATTGTTATTTTATGAAAATGATATTTTACCAACATATTAAAAATTATTGTTTCTAGGAAATAATATTAAACAGAACCAAAAAAACTAGTAAATTTCATACAATATGAGTATTAAAGTTATGTACAACTTTTTGGGCACTAAGAGTAAACCATTTAGTTAGAAAGCAACTAGCTAGTTATGGATTATGTAAAATACACTCCACTCCCTTGACTTTGTGCGTCAAAGTTAAGTTAGAAGGAAGCAAGTAAGCGCTTGTTTGTTGTCTTGCATCTTACACTCCATACTTGCCTTAAATAGCATGATACTTTCAGTTATTATATACATGAATTTGGACCATATTATATTTTAAAAATGAAGGCATTGCTAGCATGAAATGGTTGTTATTTTGTTGATTTTTTTCTATATATGGGGATACCAATTTCATGGTTTTGAGGCCCTCGACCACTCACTCTTCTTTCTTGCAACTTGGTGCTTGAACTAAGGCTTCATAAGTTGCTTTTCTTTAAGGTTCATTTGGTATGAACTCTTAAGGCTTAAGAACAACATATTAGAATTTAAGAGTAGCATGTTTTAGTAGTTGATTCTTGCTGGGTGGATTATTGTTTCCTATAGACAATAGATTCCAATATGTTGGTACCAAATTTTGGGTTTTATTCAAAATCGGTTTTATAAAAATGCTAAAAACGGCAACGAAAGTTTAAATTTTTTTGAATAAGGTTGAAAAGTCTTATCCTCAACACTTAAATATGGAAAATTCCCCTTAATGGTTAATGCATCCTCCCAAGTGGCTTCATCTACCATCTGGTCCTGCCCTTGGATTAACCACAGCTAGCCCCAATTGCTTACTTTGATCTAATAGAAAATATGAGTAATTATTGCAATCGGTATGTACACATCTCCTGGTCCTATTTCCAATTATGGAGGTAACACTGTTTTGCTTGAGGATGTAATGGATTTCTTTAATAATGAGACGTGAAACATATGGTGAACCTTAAAAGTCAAGGACAACTCCAATTTATATGTGAAGCATCCCACCCTTTCTTCTATTTTAAAAGGACCAAAAAACTTTGCAGCTAATTTTTGATGTATGTGATTGTCACTGACATCTGATGGTAGGGTTTTTATTTAACATACACCCATTAATCTACTTCAAACTGAACATCCCTTTGCTTCTTATAAACGTACACTTTCATTTTTTATTGAGCTTGTGACAAGACAATTGGTAACTGCTTTCACACCTCATCCCGATCTCGTAATTCTTAAGTCACTGCTTGGACCCAAACTTCCCCAGGAATAAATTAAATCTTTGAAGGTAGTTTTCGACCATAAAGAACATTGAAAGTAGATTGTCTCATGGATCCTTGAAAGGTGGAATTATGCAAATATTTTGCCCATGGAATCCAAGTTGCCTATGTCCGAGTTTGATCGACCGCGAAGCACCTCAAATAAGTCTCTAAACATCAATTCATAACCTTCATTTGACTATCAAATTCTTATGGTATACAGAACTCATATGCAATCAAATTCCTTCTGCTTTAACTATTTCTTTCAAAAAAATCAACTAATAAATAAGGTATCACTATCACTGACAATAGCTTTTGGGATGCCATGATGTCGAACTACTTCGTGTACAACAATCTTCGCGGTTGAATTAACCGTATATGGATGTTTCAGTAAGATAAAATGGATATACTTAGAAATTCGGTCTACCACTACCATTAATGCATCAATTCCTTTCGATTTTGAGAGATCCAAAATGAAATCCATGGAAAGTATAAACTAACAAGACATAGAACAGCTAGGGTTTCGTATTTTTATCAAATGAGAAGTACAAGATACAAATAATGGAAAAGACACATAATATATATATATATATATATATATATATATATATATATATATATATATATATATATATTAGGTTTTTCTAGCTAATGGTCAAATATAAAACCCAATAAAAAATAAATCCCATAATATTATTAGGCTAAAATGCTCCCTCAAAATCACAAATGCAACAACAATATGCATTAAGATTTTGTCACATAGAAAATGAAATTGGGGAGTAGTCAAAGGCTTCGTAAGAATATCAGCAATCTGCAAGGTAGAAGGAACATAAGGAAGGGAGATAGTGTCCTTCTGGAGATAGTGTCGTAAGAATATCCACAATCTAAAAAGGAGTAGGCTAAGAGATGTGAACACCCATATCTCCAATAAGCCATCTCAACCAAACAATCTCACAAGTAGCGATAGCCATGGCTTGATACTTAGATTTTGTAGAAGAACAAGAGACAAAATCTTGATTCTTACTCTTCCATGATATCACTAAATTGCCAAGAAAAACACAATACCTAGTAGTGGACTTATGTGACAACTCGAAATTTCCATTTGTACGAACATTATCTATTCAATAGAAGCTAGTCCACTTTCAGTGATTTTCATACTTTTCCGAACAAGTTTGTGTACATTAGGGTTTATGTTTAAGGAGATACCAGGAGAGTGGATGCTCCTGGTTTTGTGAAATTTGAGCATTCCAAGTTTCATAATGTTACAGTCCAATATCCGGAATAAAAATATTTTCTGCCAAAATATTCCAGGACTATAAATAGTTTTCTGAATTAAATTAATTCATTATTCACAATTCCAAATAGAGAAAAGCCATATTCTCTCTGACGGATCTTCGGGCTTTCATCCCAGATTGTGAGTCTACTTTACTAAATGTGTTTCAATACTTGTTAGATGCTTTATAACATCAATTACATGTTTAAATTGTAAGATCCGGGAGTTTACCGCCCAAGAACGTTCTTGGGGAGTAAACTCCAAAATGGAGCTTTAAGGCTACCTAGACCCATTTTCTTGTTAAGAAACTTATTAAGGACTTAGTATATGATCATAAGAGACTAGAAAGTATCCAAAATGAACAAGTAATAGGAGTTTACGTCCAAGGACTTTTCTTGGGCCGTAAACCCCTTTTCAAGGGCATTTAGTGCCTTAAACTACCCCTAAAGCTTAAGTACCTTAACCCTCAAATGCTTGTACCTATTTTGGACATCAAAACACTTCAAAATCATTAAGTTATAGGAGTTTACGGCCAAGAATATCTCTTGGGCCGTAAACCCCTTTTTCTAGGGTAAAAAGCACTCCAAACACCCCTAAGGCCTTAAAACTATTACCCTTAAATGCATAGGACTTGAATGGGGAGTAAAAGACATCAAGAACATCCCTTAAAGGGAGTTTACGGCCAAGGAACATTACTTGGGCCGTAAACTCCAAGTGAAGGCAAAAATGTATGCCTCTTGTCCCCATTAGCGTTAGATAAAATCATGGAAGCTATCCTAGATGTGCAAGTGCCTCAAATGAATTAAAAGCCATCACCCCATAGGAGTTTATGGCCGTAAACTCTAGGGTATATGGACTTTAGGCCGTAAACTCCCCTATGGAGCATTCTAGGGCCTTAAACTACTTCATGTATTATTCCAACAAAGCTAGGAGTGTTCTAGGATCAAGATAACACCTTAAAACACCCAAAACCACCAAGTGAGGAGTTCACGGCCATAAACCCATGATTTTACGGCCGTAAACTCCAAAGGGTGGGGTTTGTTGGGAGGTGAACTCTTATACAAGCCATTTGATGCTTCAAACCCTTTTGCCTTGTCCCGTAGCAACTTAGATGCAACCATTAGGACCTTTAACACTTATGAAAAGTGTTTACATGTTCCTAAGTGTCTTAACTTATTTGTTAAGTTATTATTTGGCTAATTAGTTATATATATGCTTATTATATGATAACTAGGCTCGTGCGTGTAAACAAGTCTCCGTTTGCCACCTAGCACGGTATCCGACACTGCAATTCGTACAGCTCACCACAAGTGAGTTCATACCCCTTTAATAAACCTTTGAAATGATTTTAAATGTTTTAAATACTTTATGGGGGGAATACAAGTCAAATACTTATAGTTATTTCTTCAATCACATCTGATTAATAACTAGGAAAACAATGATTTTTACCATTGTTGAAACTGTTTATCAAACTGCTTTACTTTGAAATGTTTTACAAACTCTTTTACTATCCAAACTTATTTACAAACTGTGATTTAAACAAATGTCTCTTATACCTAAACTGTTTTATCGACTTATGCCTTCAAATTGTTTTATAGATTGACATCAAGTCGATCTTCTCTTGAAATTATATTTATGTTTAAAATGTCTTATGAAAACTTATTTTTGCTTTTATATATTCAATTGCATGCCCATATATGTATAGATGTATAAATAATGTTTAAAGGACTTAGGAAGGCCATTCGCCCTATTTCCTTTTCGCGCCTTGAGATGTGGTCTGGTGGGATTTCGGGTGACCATCCGAAGGTCGTTTCAATATTAGTTATATATCATATATACATATATAGACATAGAAGTACTTCCATATTCATACTTATCAGTACATCAATAGTTAGTTAGCATCCGGGTGACACAGGAACATATACATCTATACTAGAAACATGTACATATACAGCTATACTAGAACATGAACATATACAGCTATACTAGAAAACATGAACATATACAGCTATACTACGAGAACATATACAACTATACTAGAACTAGAAACATTACATTACATATACAAGAATACATTAACGATTGTGATCCACTGTATCGGAGCATGCCTTAAATGTCATGTCCCAAGTTGTAGCCAGAATTCTCTTGGAGGGAGAGCGTGAGTTTGCGTATAGATCTATATTGGATTGACTATCCTACACCTTGCTGCTAGCTACAGTCGGACCTGCAGGTCTGCGGGTGCCAAACGTCATTCCGTTATTACGACCATTCGTATGTCGTTGTTACCAGTCGATAGCATGGTGCAATTTATCACATTTTACCTTAATATAAATCCGGTTTAAGGTAGTTAGTACAACAGTAGTTCATATTATACAAAACTATGGTACTACAATGATTTACCCATTACATATTTTAGTGATAACCTCACTTAAACATTAATGTACAAACTATATTTTATTAAATGATAGTTACACTTGGTAAATTACACACTTTTACAACAAACGAGCGTACAAAACAGTTAAGCCTTGGTAGAAGGCTACTTTAATAGAAAATATAGGTTTTTCTGAGAGAGCAAACTTTTACAAATACTTACATACATTTTACAAACTTATACTTGAGACACGTTCAAACGATTTTGACAATAAATATTGACACTAAAATACTTATGAACTCACCAACTTAATGCTGATAAACTCTTTCAAAATAACTTGTATTCTCAGGTCATCAGTAGACAGGTACCGAGGCCAGCTTTTGAGAAGATGGAGCGTATTCAAGACTCATCTTATTATTTTGACTTACATTATTTTGGTGTCTATAACTGTACAGAACACGCTTGTATTGAAATTATATATTTAATGCAATGGATGATGTTGTTTGCTTATTTACATTTACTGTGTTGTGATACTTTACATGACGTCCTCCGCCCCAGAACGTTTCCGCCGTTCTTGGTTTTGGGGTGTGACAGATTGGTATCAGAGCATTGTTTATAGTGAATCAAGTATATCAACCCATAAAAGATATACTAATCTATAAACCCAAATGGGATTAAAACACTTTGACCAAGAGTCTATACTTTAAATAATAAAATATTTAATTAAGTATACTAGTCTGCATTCATACTAAAATCAGTGTCACAATGACAAGAACAAAAGTATTACGATTGTTAAATATCACAAGTGAGCTTGGGGATGTATAGTCAGTCCTGGGAATGGCATAGCCTGATCAACTATGCTGGTCCTAGGAGTGATTAGCATATGCCCTAGAATGGTTGTGATATGTTAACAAGTCTAAAAACTTACCAACAATACCACAAGAAGATCAGTAGAACTTAAAATACTATAGGTGTATTTTGTACTACTAGTTACACGTATACTATATCCTTATACCTCTCTTCTCGCGTAGATCTAAATGGCTGGATTCCATCACGGCGACCCGTACTTCCCAATTGAAGGCAATGCCGGGTGGATCGATGAAGAGCCCGAAGATGAGCATCCAATCCCTTTGGATGATCACCTCGCAGAAGGTTTTTCTGATGGATCTGACTCCGAGTCTGAAGTCAACAACCTACCGCTTGTAGGTCAAGCCCGGAACAACAACCCTCGACCAGCGTTTCCAGGTCCTACAACCATGTGGGCAAACAGCCTGAACCGCTGGAGTGATGAATAGGGTCAACCCTTACCATACTTTGGGGAACGAACCTTTTACAACGTCAGCGATGGTGGCTCTGCTGACAGAGCTCTGCCTGTCATTATCCGTAGAATAGCTCGTAATGTCGAGCAAGGTCGAGCAGCCATCGACCGGGTCATGGAGATTGATGCCAATTCAGGTGTCAACACAGTCCGCATCCGCCGTCTTGAAGAAGACATGGAACGGACCCGGAGGACCAACGAAACCCTGCAACAACAACTGGCTGCCTCCCGTGCTGAAGTCTTAGAACTTCGAGCTCGTCAGAGAGCTCAGGACCGACACCTTCAAGAGGTGTTTCGCCAAGTGTCCAACTTCAGGGCTCGCCCGAGGAATTCCCATCGCCATTAGATGATGTTTAGTACATCTCTGTCTTTTGATTAGGGATTAGCCTTTAAACATCTGTGCTCTAAGTAGCACTTGTCTGTAAAATATTCTTAACTTTCAGTACTCTAATTAGGAATCTAAGAACTGTCAAACCTATCCTTTTGGTATGATGTAAGACCTGCTGTTAGGTCGATTTTCCTTGAACTTATTACATCAGTAATACCCGTACTATTGAAATCTATCTAATCTGTGGGAAAAATTTGTACACTTGTGTATTCCGACTAATATCTTCTTATTGTGATTTCAAACACTCATTCAACTGTTGGGCTATGGTTAGTTAGTCCATGGGTCACTCTCACGTTGCTTACAAATTGATTCTTACCATCTTTATTATCTTTATAAACTTATAGCTGAAAGATGCCTCCTCGCAAAACTCCCAAAAATAGGAATAATCCTGCACCTCCACCGCCTCCACCGCCCCCGGTCATCGACACTGCAGCCCTAAATGCTGCCGTAATTGCAGCAGTGACAACTGCCATGGCTCAGTATCACTTATCAGATGCTAGCAGAGGTGGAACCCCTGTTGAATCTATTCCAGTCGAAATCCCTGTGTGTTCGAGAGAGTGCTCTTACAAGGATTTCACAAACTGCAAGCCGAAGCATTTCTATGGCACCGGCGGAGTCATTGCTCTCTCGCAATGGTTCGAGAAGACTGAATCAGTCTTCGAAATCTGTTCATGCCCTGCTTTGTGCAAAGTGAAATATGCCGCATGCACCTTTGAGGGAAAAGCCCTAACGTGGTGGAACGTCCACGTTAAAGCCCTAACACTCGTCGTGGCTAACGACATTGGCTGGGAAACAATGAAGGACCTCATGACTGAGGAATACTGCCCGGGGGGCGAAGTCCAGAAGTTGGAACATGAACTCTGGAACCTGACCATGAAGGGCACCAACATGATCGCTTACACTGCCCGATTTAGCGAACTGGTGGCCCTCTGCCCCAATATGGTTCCCACTGAGGGGAAAAAGATCGAACGGTACATATGGGGGCTAGTGTCTCCGTACCAGGGGAATGTCCTAGCATCAAACCCCACTACCTTCGACAGTGCCAAGCGTTTGGCACAAAGACTCATTGACCATGGAGTCAAAACCCCTGCAACCACAACCACCCTAGCCATTCCAGAACCCTCCAAACCCGCTGACACTAAGCGGAAATTCTGGGGTGAAAAGAAGAAGCAACAGGCTGCCAAAAAGCAGCAAATTGTGGCAATGCATGCCGCAATAACCCCTGCTACTGCTACTACTGCTTCGGTGAGTCGGTATGTTGGAAGTTTGCCCAAGTGCAACAAATGCAACTAACACCACAACAGCCCCTGCAGTGAAATGCAGTGCTCAAACTACAACAGAAAAGGACACACCGTCCGCTTCTGTAAGTTCCCGGCACAACCTATCAACCAAGTCCCTGGCTCTGGCACGAGCCCAACTTGCTATGGATGTGGCGAAGCAGGCCATTATAAGAGGGACTGCCCCAAATCAAAGAATGCTGGCGGAGCAGGGAGGGTACTAGCTATAAGCCACGGGGAAGCAGTTGCTGACCCGACAGTGGTAACTGGTACGTTCCTCCTTGATAACTCCTATGCATGCATTCTGTTCGATAGTAGAGCGGAGCGAAGCTTTGTAAACCACAAATTTGCTCGCATGCTTAAGCAACAACCACACGCACTTAATGAACAATTCACAGTAAAAATGGCCAATGGGAAAACTGAAAGTACTAATAGCATATACTTAGGTTGTCTCCTAACCTTAGATAACCATTCATTCCCAATCGACCTTATGTCGGTCTCAATAAAAAGTTTCGACGTTATTATCGGCATGGATTGGTTAAGTCTTCATCGCGCCGACATCATGTGCTACGAGAAAGCAGTCCGTGTAAACCTCCCGTCTAACGAAACTCTTATAGTCTACGGCGACAAACCTGGTGCGAGTCTTCGCATTATATCAAGTATTCAAGCACATAAATATTTGCGCAAATAATACCACGCATTCCTTGCTCACGTCGTCGACACGAACCTAGAAACGAAAGAACTAAAGGACATCCCAGTAGTGAGCGACTTCCCCGACATTTTCGCAGAAGAACTACCCGGATTACCTCTGCAACGACAAGTCGAGTTCAGAATCGACTTAGTCCCAGGAGCTACCCCAGTAGCCACGTCGCCCTACCGTTTAGCACCAGCTGAGATGCAGGAACTCTCTGGTCAACTTAACGAACTGCTCAGCAAGGGCTTTATAAGATCAAGTTTCTCACCTTGGGGAGCACTGGTCTTGTTCGCTAAGAAGAAAGACGAATCATTCCATATGTGTATTGACTACAGAGAACTCAACAAATTGACGATCAAAAATCGTTATCCTCTGCCATGCATAGATGATCTATTCGACCAACTGCAAGGGGCGAACTATTTTTCCAAGATTGATCTGAGATCCGGATATCACCAGTTACGAGTGCTAGAGGAGGATGTGCCGAAGACAGCCTTCCGAACTCGTTACGGACACTACGAGTTCGTGGTGATGCCATTCGGATTGACCAATGCGCCCTCAGTCTTCATGGATCTTATGAATAGAGTATGCCGACCTTACTTGGATCAGTTCGTCATCGTTTTCATTGACGACATCCTGATCTACTCCAGAAGTAAGAAAGAGCATGGCAATCACCTGCAACAAGTTCTAGAGACATTACGAAAAGAGAAACTTTATGCGAAGTTCTCGAAATGTGAATTTTGGATCCGAAGAGTCGAATTCTTAAGACACGTGGTAAGCGAAGAGGGAATCCACGTGGACCCATCCAAAATAAAAGCCATTGAGAACTGGTCAGCACCAAAGACGCCTACTGAAATTTGTCAATTTCTAGGTCTTGCTGGCTACTACCGCAGGTTCATTCAGAACTTCTCCCGAATAGCGAAACCTCTTACGACCCTGACCCAGAAAGGCGTGGCCTTTGACTAGGAAGAGAAACAAGAAAGAGCGTTCCAAACGCTCAAACGAGCCTTGTACACCGCACCAATACTATCCCTTCCCGAAGGGATAGAAGACTTCGTAGTCTATTGCGATGCATCAAATCAAGGACTCAGATGTGTTCTGATGCAGCGAGGTAAGGTCATCGCCTACGCCTCAAGACAGTTGACGACACATGAGGTTAACTACACAACCCAAGATCTTGAACTAGGAGCAGTAGTGTTTGCTCTGATGATCTGGAGACATTACTTGTATGGAACGAAGAGCACTGTCTTTACTGACCACAAGAGTTTACAACACATTTTCGATCAGAAGGAGCTTAACATGAGACAACGACGGTGGGTCGAGCTACTCAGTGATTACGAATGCGATATTCGTTATCATCCGGGTAAAGCCAACGTAGTAGCAGACGCCCTAAGTCGGAAGGAATATTCTGGTCGCAAAGTCAAGTCCATATCGATAACCATCCATTCACACCTGACTAAGCAAATTCAGGCGGCTCAACTTGAGGCCATGAAACCTGAAAATGTGTCGAGTGAATCCCTTAGGGGAGTGGACAAGAACTTCGAAGCCAAGGGTGACGGAGCTTTATATTTCATGAACCGGATCTAGACACCGAAACACGATGGTTTCCGAGACTTGGTCATGACCGAGGCGCACAACACTCGTTATTCCGTCCACCCAGGTTCAGATAAGATGTATCTGGATCTTAAAAAGCTATACTGGTGGCCTAATATGAAAGCAGAGTTTGCTACCTTCGTAAGTAAATGCCTTACTTGTGCAAAGGTTAAGGTCGAGTACCAGAAGCCCTCTGGTTTACTGCAACAACCAGAGATTCCAGAGTGGAAGTGGGAGCGGATCACTATGGATTTCATAACCAAGTTGCCCAAGACAACGGGTGGACTTGACACCATATGGGTCATCGTTGATAGATTGACCAAGTCTGCACACTTCCTACCTATCAAAGAAACCGACAAGATGGAGAAACTTACGAGGACATACATTAGGGAAATTGTACGGCTACACGGTGTACCTATTTCCATTATCTCCGATAGAGATAGTAGGTTCACCTCAAGATTTTGGCAATCACTACAACATTCCCTAGGAACAAGGCTGGAAATGAGCACAGCCTACCATCCACAGACCGACGGCCAGAGTGAGAGGACCATCCAAACACTGGAAGATATGTTGCGAGCCTGTGTGATTGATTTTGGGAAAGCATGGGATACTCATTTACCCCTTGTCGAATTTTCCTATAATAACAGTTATCACACGAGCATCAAGGCTGCTCCATTCGAAGCTCTCTACGGCCGAAAGTGTAGATCCCCTCTGTGCTGGGCTGAGGTGGGTGATACCCAATTAGCAAGAGGGCAAGCTTCTGACAGTACTCTCACCGGTCCGGAAATCATTCGGGAAATGACTGAGAAAATCGTTCAGATCCGTGAACGATTGAAAGCCTCTAGAGACTGACAGAAGAGCTACGCCGATAAACGAAGAAAACCTTTGGAATTTCAGGTGGGAGACCGAGTCCTTCTCAAAGTCTCACCCTGGAAAGGCTTGATACGCTTCGGCAAGCATGGGAAGCTTAATCCAAGGTACATAGGGCCTTTCGAGATTCTTGCAAGAGTCGGCCCCGTAGCTTACAAACTCGATCTACTCGACACACTTCGTAACGTACATTCTACATTCCACGTGTCTAACTTGAAAAAGTGTCTGTCCGACGAGACTCTTGTAATCCCACTCGACGAGATCGAGATAAACGAGAGCCTCAACTTCGTGGAAGAACCTGTAGAGATCATGGACCGTGAGGTCAAGCAGACGAAACAAAGCCGTATCCCTATCGTGAAGGTTCGCTGGAACGCCAAGCGAGGACCGGAATTCACTTGGGAACGCGAGGATCAAATGAAGCTAAAATACCATCATCTATTCGCTTAATTATTTGTAACTCTTATTTGCTTAAATTCTAATTTCGGGACGAAATTCCCTCTAACAGAGAGATGATGTGACAACCCGAAATTTCCATTTGTACGAACATTATCTATTCAATAGAAGCTAGTCCAGTTTCAGTGATTTTCATACTTTTCCAAACAAGTTTGTGTACATTAGGGTTTTTGTTTAAGGAGATATCAGGAGAGTGGATGCTCCTGGTTTTGTGAAATTTGAGCATTCCAAGTTTCATAATGTTACAGTCCAATATCCGGAGTAAAAATATTTTCTGCCAAAATATTCCAGGACTATAAACGTTGACTGAAAGGATGCCCGTGCTACCCAAGGGAAATGAACTGGTCAATGGAAACCTTTATGTGTATACATGTATACATGATATATAACTAATTTTTAAACGACCTTCGGACGGATAACAGATACCCACCAGACAACATCCCAACGAGGAAAAGGAAATAGGGCGAACTATCCTTCCTTAGTCTTTTAAACATTATTTATATAATTATACAAATACAGGCATGCATTTAACAAAGTAAAAGCATAGAAGATAACTCTAATGAAAACTTTGGAAAACCTTTATACATAAGAAATTTACGACTTGATGTCAGTTTGTAAAACAAGTTTTTGAAAATCTTTGGAATCCTTTGAAAATGATTTTAATAAAACAGATTAAGTGAAGAAAACCTTTGGAAAACCTTTAACAAGAGTTGAAAGCGAGATTGGAACATCTAAGGCTTGATAAAACAGTTATCATGCAAAAATCTATTTTGCTATACAGTTATTAATCACATGTGATTTATATAATAACTGTACAGATCAACTTGTATTCCCCCCTATAAAAGCAGTTAAAATCATTTAAAAGGTTAATTCAGGGGTATGAACTCACATGTTGTGGGTGGATCGGACGGAGGTGTCGGTTGGGTGCTCGGTGCCAAGTATAGACTTGAACACACTTAGTGACCTATTAACATATGATGACATATTTTTACATACAGTTATTGATTATAATACTAATTAAACACGTATAAGCATCCTAATGTGCGGAAAACACTTTGGTCAAGTGCTAGGAGGCTATTAGGTTGCAATAAGGGGGTGTATTGACTAGTTAGGGAGTTTACTCTTCAAGAGTAAACTCTCAGAGAAGATTTCGGCCCTAAGACCATATCCCCATGAGTTTACGGCCGTAAACTCATGGGTGGTGTGTTATTGGATGGTTTAAGGTCTTATATCACTCGTAGAATTAGGCTAGGTTCAAATCTAGGGCATATGAAGGGTTTAAGGCTCCAAATGAACTATTTAAGGGAGTTCAAGGCTGTAAACCTAGAGTTTATGGCCGTAAACTCTCACTTGGTCATTCCCTTCATGAATTTAGGTCTTAAATGAAAGAGTATAAGGTTCTATGCATTTTTCCAAGTCAAATGAGGAAGTTAGGGCATCATTTGGCTTCATTAAGGGAGTTTACGGCACATAGACCACTCCTTGGGGGGTTTACGGCCCTAAACTCCTAGGTCCTTAGTTTCTTTGATGTTTAAAGGCCCTACTTCATTTGTGGTTGATATTAGACATTTACCCAAGCCTTAGGAGGTGTTTAAGGGAAAATTTAACACCTTAAAAGGTGTTCATGGCTCATGAAGAGGGGTTTATAGTCCAAGAGTGTTCTTGGGCCGTAAACTCTTGTTTACTCTCCATATGATAAGGTTTTAGTGCTCTAAGCTCATATATGCAAGTCCACAAGTCATATCTAAGCCCTAGGAGTGATTTAGAAGGGTTTTTGGGGCTTCAAAACCCAACTTATGAGTATTTGCGGTCCAAGAGTGTTCTTGGGCCGTAAACACATGATTTTGCCACTTTTGGATGTCTTAAACACGAATTTCCATGTTAAATGAGTTAAACAACAAGTTAGGGTAGATCACTTACTAGTTTGGTGCTTGAAAGAGGCGTTTTTGGATCGAAGGCAACTTGTAGAGAGAGAGAGAGAGTAGAGAGAGGGTGGAAAGTTTCAAATGGAGTCCACTCACCATTATATAGGGTTTGAGTTTGTGGCTTGGAGGAAATTAACCCGATACTGACATTAAACGGGGCTTTTGGTCGCACCCAATTAAATGGTCGTAATTTGACTTGGTTGTAACTAAAAGTTTTCAAGGGAATATTGTGGGTGTTTCTAATTTGTTCCAAACCTTACGAAGTCATACTAAAAGTCCCAATTTAATTCACCTAATCCAAAAGGTTAACGGACAATTTAATAAAGCAGGTTTTATTAACGGAAGAAGAGGTTAAAATGACAGGATAAATTTCGGGTTGTCACCTCGGGTACATTAGGTTGTGCGCTGGCAGCTCCACCACAAAGGCTAATAAGGTTATTCATCATGATTTACTAAAGTTTAGTAAATATGGTTATGCTTACAAGTTTAAGTGTAATTCTGAAACATTGGAAAAGTTTCAATGTATGGCAAAACGGATGAGAAGAATCAAATAAGGCAGAAAGATAAAAGTTTCTCCAATATAAAGAGATGGGAGAGTACTTGAGTATCTTGTTTTATGACTATCTAAGTGATTATGAAACCATATCACAATTGATTCTCTAAGGAAACCTTAGTGCATTTGTTTGACTAAGGAGAGGAATCATGAATTGTTGAAATGGTTAAATCAAAAGATAAATCATACTTCGTTCCAAAATCAAATCTTAGAGTCATACTCTAAGATTGTAACTTGAGTGCATTAATCTTAGGAAAGGTTTAACACACTTGTCAAATGTAGAGTAAAATGTTTTCTTACTCTAGTATATTTGAAATTGGTATGTTGTGATGTTTTGGATAAGACAAAGACTGACTAAGACCAATTGTGAAAAGTGCTTAACTTGATAAGAATCCACACTAACTCTTCAATATGTGTTTTGTCAAGGAATGGTTCTTGAAAAAAAAGAATCTTATATGTCAAGAGGACAATGGGAGTCTTAAAGATCTTGAATAGTTTGAAGAACTAATCAAGAGTAAACCTATTGTTAATCACTAGCACACAACTTGAGGTTTGTAACCTATTGTGTTGACATATTCTTGTGCTTGAGGTTATGACAAATTCACATGGATAGGAACACTTACACCATAAATAATCTAAATGTCATAAGGTTTCACTCCGATTCATGAAAATGATGGTGAGGAAACTCTTTCACTAAGTAGATGTTAAGTAGATAGCAATTGTGACATTTGCATTCTCAAAGTTGTTAGTGGAGCGCATGTGGTTAACCGGCACACTAACATAGACTTATGAGAAATAGCAAAGGTCTAAACAATTGAGACTATGATTACGGCATCCCTTTTCATAGTTCTAAAATTGATCAGACACACATGTGAGCTATCCAAGGAAAGGTGTATGATTTTGATAAAGTCTTATCAAAGTAATCTTGTATTAGAAATCTCAACTTTGGTAAGAAATTCAATAAAGTATTGATTTCTAAAAGTCCAACTGATTTCTGAGTAAATGTCAGAGCTAGTGGGAGCATAAGTGTTATTCTAATAATCATCATGTTAGTGGGAGCATGATTATTATGTTAAGTGTTGCAAGTCAGCAATGTTAATTATAGAAAACAAAAGTTTCAATTCGGGTTTGAAAAGTTGTTTTGCTATGATTAAGGGTGATGATTTTATACTTTATTCCAATGCTACAAGCTTAGATTGAGATTTTAATCATCTTTAGTCAAGGATATATATGAATGTTAAGTTGGAATGGTTCAACATAAGGAAATTCTATATACGTGGCATTCTCAAAATTCGATTATGATTACGGCATCCCTCTTCATAGTTCGAATTGTGAGAACATGGAAATAAAATTTTTATAGCATGAATCGTGTCCCATATGCTTCAGGTATAAGATCGATTATATCCATTCTAAAATTTCCAAATGCTTAGGGAATTAAGAGTGAAAAAGGAATAAAACTGGATATGACTAAAATGATTAAGCAATTGTCGAGGACCATCTGTAACCACCCGAAATTTCATATCACTTCTTGTAACTCAACTTGTAATCCAATTTGATCAACCAAACGTCGTTTCCAAATTCGTTTCCGATTTCGCCATTTTATTAAGTCATTATCTTGTATTGACCTAAAATGACTTAAGGGGGGTGTCTTAATGCCATTTGGAATCCTTTTAACACCCCATTATAGTTATCGGAATAATTATAGAATCGACCATATCGAGTCACGACAATTTGGTCGGGTATGACCAAAAGCCCCACTTAACGTCGGTATCGGGTAGAATTCCGTCGTGTCCAATTCCCGAACACTATATAAATGATTCTAAGCTTTCATTTGAAGCTTTTGGCCATTTCTTCCATAAACACTTCCAACCTCTCTCCTCATCCATAATCAAAGGTCCAAAACAAAGAATTAAGGCTCCAAATCGAAGAGGTAACATCCTTAACTTGTTATCTAACCTCTTTAGCCTTCAATTTGATATTTAAATTAAGTTTTGGGACCAAGAACATGAGTTTACGGCCAAGGAGCAAGCTTGGGCCGTAAACTCCTCAAAATGGGGTTTTTAAGCCAAATTTACCCTTCCAAATCATAGTTGGGACTTAGATATGACCTTGAGGCTTGCAAATCTAGACTTGGTACACATTAAACATGAATTATAGGGGACAAAAGAGAGTTTACGGCCAAGGCTCCTTCTTGGGCCGTAAAATCCTCTAAAATGGGGATTAAGTGCCTTTAAACATGTCCAAATGCCTTGTAACATAACCAATAGCCTTGTGGTAAATCCTAGAACCATCTAGAAATGGTTTGGAGACCTTAAACACATCAAATGTCATACATATTGGAGTTTACGGCCTAAGCACATAGCCTTTGGCCGTAAACTCATATAGTGATGCCAAAAATGCTCCTAATTCACCCTTAAGGCTTGGAAAAATTCCTAGAATTACATATGAGTGTTTTAAACATCAAAATCTAATTTTTCTTAACCATACTAGAGTTTACGGCCAGAGAGTATGTATCTGGGCCGTAAAATCATTAAAAGGTGTTAATTGAAGCCAAAAATTGATACCAAGCCTTAGAAAATTAGTTAGAATCACATGTGATTGTCCTTTGTAGCGCAAATTAATCATTCTTGACCATGGGTGAGTTTACGGCCGTAAACTCCAAGTGTGTGGCCGTAAACTCCCTTTTAAATGGTATAATTACATTTAATCCATTCCATGAAATTTGAGAAATCCATTCCAGTAATCCCCATGTCCAAACAAGCCATTAAACACCCAAATTCACACCAACATGAGTTTACGGCCGTAAACTCATGTATGGGTGTGTTTTGTGGTTGTAAAATCATTTAAATGTTTACTCTTGGGGAGTAAACTCAAGTCCCAAGTCCCTAGTGCCAATACATGTCCGTAGATGTCACCCGGGTCACTCCAAACGCTCGTTTTGAGGTGTTTAATCTCGTCGGAGTGTAATATTCCATTTAATTAGTGAATGTATCCCTAATTAAATATATATGGACATTATTTCATTTTACATAGTGACATCGTGAGCAATCAAGCCCCGAAACCACGTTTAGTATCCGAAACAGTTGCGATTCTGAGTCTGGTGAGTTCATACCCCTACCTTTTTCATTGTTTTTCACTGTTTTCAGGGGGGAACACAAGCAATGTACAAGGGTTTTCTTGTACTCAAAACTAATTTTCGTGTGTGTGTGTTTCACATTTCATATGCTTTTAATACTAATATACGCAACTGATAATTGGTAGAACATACAGATCACATAAACATTTATTTGTGAAATGGGTTTATAAACTGTTATGCTTTATATATTTCACAAATGGTTTTTCATATTTTATCAGTTAAAAGCATTACATAGAACACATGAACAATATAATTTGTACACTGTCTTGTCCTCGGTAACATTCCACAGAGATACGCGAATGGAGGATTATCCTATTATTACTAGTAAATTTGTTATTCCTGTATGATTGGAGACACGTCCTCGGCGAACACTCCACAGAGATACGCGAGCGGAGGACTACACCAGTAACCAGAATCTCTGGGATTTAGAGAGCGTGACTTGAGTGTATAGATCTATACGGGGCTGACTACCCCACACCTGGCTGCTAGCTACAGCCGAACCAAAATGGTTCAAGGGCGACGAAAGTCATAAGGTTGTGGACTACTTATTGCCACATGTTCTGTCTTTAGTATAGTTATGGCACTCGCAACTAGGATAACAGAGATTTACTTATAGTAATAATGAACCACTTATTACATTTTACAAATAACCAGGTTTCGGTTACATCTTTTACATCTTTTACAATGATATCCAACATTCAGGAAGGTATGGGACCTTCCTGGGAAACCTTATACATAACTAGGTCTAACAGAATACATCTTTCACAACTAAAACCAACATACAGGAAAGCATGGGGCATTCCTGGGTAACATATACATAACCAGAAAAGTATAACAAACTGAATAACATTACATCTTTTACAATAACTAACATTCAGGAAAAGTATGGGACTTTCCTGGGAATACACTGGTACATAAACGAAATAGAACAACAAATTGGATAACCAAGCTATACTTTCCTTCATAGCTTTCCAGCTCATGGCATTCGCTACGGGGAAGGTTAAGGATTTGACACGTCGAGTACTCCCCCTGACTCGATGAGCTCCATCTGGCAGAATCGCGGGGCCACCCCGACTCAACTCGCCGTGTTCCAAGAACAACTCGGCGAGTCCCAGCTCGACTCAGTCCACCTGTCAACCCTTTCTAACTCGCCTTGACTCACTGAGTCAACCCATGACTCGACTGGACCACTCACTGGCCGGTCCAAGGCAATCTTCAAGCTACTCGCCGAGCCTGCTCATCGGACTCGGCGAGTCCATGCCATGCAATCACTCAAACTCGCTTCTAAGGTCAGATCTGTTCCAACAATTCATAGATCTGGCCTTTCTAGACTGATTCACCATGTAAAGCCCCAAACTTGGTGCACAAACAACCTCTATATGACCATATATGAAGGAATATCAACAAATATCACTACCCAAGGTCATAACCACCATTGCTCTTCATAAATCTTGATGAATGAGGCTCTCTGGACCTCTATGGGTCCAGATCCAAAGCCTCATCACTAGCAAGGGACTATTTGGCCATCAAATCAACTCAACAAAGGCCACAAGAAACCCTAAATCCAATTATACTCCACAAAACAGAAGATGAGCCGAAATCATACCTCTAGATCGATGATCTAAGCTTCAAATCCAGAGAATAGCAACCTCCTTTGCCTCCTCTTGGCTAGAACCTCCCTCTTCTTTGCTAAACAACACACAAAGGTCAAGAAGTGCTTCCTTTCTCTCTCAAATCGCCAAAGCACTCTAGGGTTTCTCTCTATGGACTGTTGGGTACAAATGACGGCCATAAGGCCCTTTAAATAGGTCCCAAACCCGAGAAATTAGGGTTTCATTAAACAGCGCGGACTCGCCGAGTCCATATCCTGGACTCGCCGAGTCCAGACGAATCCCGCGTCCAGAATCGCGACCCTACTCGGCGAGTCTGAGCTCCAACTTGCTGAGTCCCCTATCAAAACACCAAAAAAATCAAACAATAAAGGATACCTGGAAATCCGGGCTGTTACACATTCACTTACCTTCATATTATTTGCATGTTAGATTACGGCATCCCTTTTCTAATATGTAAATATTGTTGTTGGATCCTAGCCCTAATTTTCTTATTGGGTGATAATTAGGGATTAATATTCTAATCTATCTTTGTCCTTTCTATTTGTAGATGTCGAACGCAAACAACGTTGCTGCTAGTTCATTCACACTGATGAGCCTTTGTCAAAAGGTCACTTTCGATGGGATGAACTTTAGCGAATGGATAAGATACATTCACACAATTGCTCGCTATGAGGACAAGGAGTATGTCCTCGATGAGAAGCTTGAGAAAATCAACCCTGAAATCGCTACTCCGGCTAAAATGACCGCTTTTGAAACTCACGAGCGTGATGCAACGAAGGTACATTGCATCATGATAGCCACCATGAATGCTAAATTCCAAAAGTCCTATGAGGACATGTATCCGTACAAAATGAACCAAGACTTGTTGGAGAGATACCAGCAAAACGCGAGGCAAGAGCGTTACGAGATTTTCACTAACATGATTTCTGCTAAAATGGGTCATGGAGAATCTCTTACCATGCACCTGTAAAAGATGCAAAGGTATGTTGATCGTCTTCACAAGTTGAATGTTGACTTTGGGGAAGACTTGGCGATCAACATGGTGCTTCACTCTTTGCCTCCGTGTTACAATCAATTTAGGATGACCTACCACATGAACAAGGAAGAGGTCACCCTAAGCAAGCTCCAAGGTCTCCATAGGGTTGCTAAAAGCAACCTAAAGGACAATTCTGTTGCACCCACTCCCAATCCACCCGCTGCTCCTGTTTTGGCCATTGGGCAAGGAAGAGGCAAGAAGAGCAAGGCTCCATCTAAGAGCCACCGCAAGGGAAAGTCCCGAGATGGTTCCTCTTCTAGTAGGACCAAAGATGATCCTGCTAAACCCAGTCCTAACCCTAAGGAGGCAGAGTGCCATCATTGCCATAAAATAGGGCATTGGAAGAGAAGCTGCCTAGACTACCTGCAAGCCATCAGGGAAGGAAAGATCAAGCCATCTTTCGCAGGTATATATACAATTAAATCTAACGATTCATCTCATGCTATTTCTGATGGGTTTTAGCCATAAGAACTTTCCTATGTGCGCATGCAAAACCCTAATGCTTGGATCTAGGCTTTCTAATAAACATGCTTTGAATCCAAGACTTCTAATTACTAATTAGGCTAAACAAGAACATTAAAACAGATCTAGAATCATACCTTTGAGTTCCTTGTTGATCTTGAGGTCTTGGAGCTTCTAGAGTCACAAATGTCACTCCTCTAATGGCTTACAAACACCAAAGCAAGGAGGATGATTTGGGAGAGAGGAGAGGGGAGGAATTTCGACCAGAGTTCTCTTGCTTTAGGTCAAGTGTCGAATTCCATCAGCCATGGGGTCTATTTATACTTGTAGACTCCTTAAGGATTACAGATAAGTCCCTATCAGATAATCTTCTCTTAAGGCTATCCAAATCCATTCCTAGATAACTCTAATGGACGATTTTAGCTATCCTAATCCTCTTAGAATTCGTCCATAGTATATCCAAATGGATTTACAGTTTAAAGCTTAACTATCAAACAATTGACAGTTTATACCCCTTTATTTAATTAATCTCTTTAAGTCACCAAATTAACTCTAATTAATTCTATGACTTATATTAATCAAATAACAAATATATTATTCATTATATTATTCCCATAATATATTAATAATATTTATTCTCTCTTAATAAATCATCCTATCAAGTTGCTATGGTGAAGGCAACCCAAAAGGACCATGCACAACCGAATATAGTTACAGCCTTAGACACTATTCCAACAGTCTCCCACTTGGATAAGTCTAGTAACTATACAAGTACAATTCGGTTTGCAATCGTAGCTCTCAAAGACGTTGTCAACTCTGATCTAATCAATCTTGTCCTTTAGATAAGGGAACGTACAGTCCTCTGTTAGATATCATGCTGACAATCCTATGGAATGGTTAGTCAAGCATTTAGGTTTCTCGATCTCTGATTTATTTGACATAGAACTTAATCGAACACATCAATTCAGTTCTGACCGGGCCCGGCACATAAGTCAAATCAAATCATCGAGCGGCCGAGATATCGCTTTTACCTTCTTAGATAAAAGTTACAGATAAACTTCGACTTATATGCATTTACTTATTCATTTACCAACTATACACAACAATACGTTTTATAACACCAAGTTACTGATGCGTTTTCGTATTATCAATGTACAATCAATTAACAAATAATAAACCATATATCTAGGTTTTAAGACTATATGATATTATCGTCTTGCGATCACCTTTTATATCTTATTCCATAAGGTGATTCCAGCAAGCGCGGGTTTATTCCAATGCTCAAAACTAGTTCATAAGCACTCATGAACGTTGCAGCAATCCTTTGCTATGTCTAACGTCATTTAGACATTCTACACACCAATTCACGACAATCTTCTTTCATATCTACTTCCAACATATGAACGATTGTGGATCATTTGAATAATTCGATTAATCCTAATAACCTCAATTATTCTGGAAGTCAAAACATGCAAAGTGAAACAATAGCTAAACAATTAACATAAGATAGTAACATTACTCATAAATAAAACTCCTTTATTTAATCATCAAATGTTAATTACATTTATCTATTACAGGTTTCTAATACTATCTAATCTATGCTAATATCATCCTTCAGCCCAATACTCCTAGCATGCTGCAAGTGCTTAACCCTACTCAGTCCCTTCGTAAGCGGATCTGCTAGGTTATCTTCTGATGATATCCTCTTAACTACGAGTTGTCCTTCTTCTACACGATGTCTAATGAAGTGATACTTTCTGTCGATATGTCTTGATCTACCATGATCCCTCGGTTCCTTGGTTAAGGCAACCGCACCTTCGTTATCACAGAAAATCTCCATTGGCTCCTTTATGGCAGGTACGACTCCAAGATCACCGATGAAGTTCTTTAGCCATATTGCCTCCTTCGACGCTTCGCTCGCTGCAATGTACTCTGATTCGCACGTTGAATCAGCTACTGTTTCCTGCTTGGAACTTTTCCATGTCACTGCTCCTCCATTTAGGGTAAAGACCCAGCCCGACTGCGAACGGTAGTTGTCCCTGTCGGTTTGAAAATTGGCGTCACTATACCCTCGCACCTTCAAGTCATCACTTCCTCCGAGGACTAAGAACCATTCCTTTGTCCTCCGAAGGTACTTAAGGATATTCTTCACCGCTATCCAATGGGCTTTGCCAGGATTCCCTTGATATCTGCTAACCATGCTCAAAGCGAAGGCTACATCAGGGCGAGTACAAGTCATAGCGTACATGATTGAGCCAACTGCGGAAGCATATGGTATTTGGCTCATTTCTGCTATCTCAGCTTCGGTACTCGGACTTTGAGTCTTACTCAACTTGGCATTACTTTGTATCGGTAGTTCTCCCTTCTTTGAGTTTTCCATACTAAAACGTTTTAGTACCTTCTCTAAGTAAGTATTCTGACTAAGTCCAATTAGTCTCTTACTTCTTTCTCTTATTATCCTTATTCCCAAAATGTAAGAGGCCTCTCCGAGGTCCTTCATAGCGAAGCACTTCCCGAGCCAGGACTTAACTTCCTGCAGAGTCGGGATGTCGTTTCCTATGAGTAATATGTCATCGACATATAGAACGAGGAAGCTTACTATACTCCCACTGGCTTTGACATATACACAAGACTCGTCTTCGCTTCGTACAAATCCAAACTCTTTGACTTTCTCATCGAAACAAAGATTCCATCTGCGAGATGCTTGCTTAAGTCCATAAATGGACTTCTCAAGCTTACACACTCTATCCGGATGCTTCGGATCCACAAACCCTTCTGGCTGAGCCATGTAAACATCCTCAGCCAACTTTCCGTTAAGGAAAGCGGTCTTGACATCCATTTGCCAAATCTCATAATCATGAAATGCGGCAATTGCTAACATCACTCTAATAGATTTAATCTTTGCAACTGGTGAGAAGGTCTCATCATAGTCAACTCCGGGAGTTTGAGTAAAGCCCTTCGCGACCAATCGCGCTTTATATGTGTGTACGTTCCCATCCACGTCGGTCTTCTTCTTGAAGATCCATTTGTACCCAACGGTCTTACGTCCGGGCACGTAATCAACCAAGTTCCAAACTTGGTTATCATACATGGATTGGATCTCGCTATCCATTGCCTCTTTCCACTTTGCAGACTCCGAGCCTGCCATGGCTTCCTTGTAGCTATTAGGTTCATCAAGATTTACTAGTGTACCATCACTAATATACGTGTCCCCTTCGGTAGTAATATGAAAGCCATAGAACTGGGGATGAACTCTAACTCTATCGGAACGTCTAAGAGGTAAGGATTCGTCAATTGGTTCAACCGGAGTTTCCTCCTCGGGCTGAGCGCCAGCGGTAGAGGTTCCTTCATCCATCGACTCTTGAATCTCTTCAAGTTCGATTTGCCTCCCACTGTCTCCTTGGCTTATGAGTTCTCGCTCTCGGAAAACTCCTCTCCTCGCAACGAAGACAACATTGTCCTTCGGTCTATAGAAGAGATATCCAAAGGATGTCTGCGGGTAGCCGATGAAAATACATCGCTCACTTCGAGGTTCAAGCTTGTCGTGAGTATCTCGTCTTACGAAAGCCTCGCAACCCCAAACCTTGATATGTGCCAACGAGGGAACTTTCCCTGTCCACATCTCGTGAGGTGTTTTGGCAACCTTCTTAGTAGGGATTCGGTTAAGGATATGGGCGGCAGTCTCTAAGGCATACCCCTAAAAAGAGATTGGTAGTGAAGCACGACTCATCATAGAGCGAACCATATCCAATAAGGTTCGATTACGCCTTTCTGCCACACCATTTAACTGCGGTGTCCTAGGAGGCGTCAATTGCGAAACTATTCCACACTCCTTGAGATAATCGTGGAATTCAAGACTTAGGTACTCTCCTCCTCGATCGGATCGAAGCATCTTGATTTTCCTGCCCAGTTGATTCTCCACTTCATTCTTGAACTCTTTGAACTTTTCAAAGGTGTCTGACTTTTGCTTGATTAAGTAGATATACCCATATCTACTATAGTCATCGGTAAAAGTCACATAGAAGCGGTTTCCATCCTTCGTGGTTGATCTAAACGGTCCACATACATCGGTATGTATTAGGTCCAATAGACCCTCGCCCCTTTCACAAGTACTTGTGAAGGGCGACTTAGTCATCTTTCCAAGCAAACAAGACTCGCATGTGTCATCTTCCCTAAGGTCGAATGACTCCAACACTCCATCCTTTTGGAGTTGGGCTATGCGTTTCTTGTTGACATGTCCAAGACGACAATGCCACAAGGATGCTTTATCCATACTAGTGGAAGAATCAATATTCAAAACATCATTTCCAAAGTCATCAACAATCATAACAGTTTCATATATTCCATTACATGGTATAGCTTCAAAGTAAAAGACACCATTTAGATAAGCCAAAATAGAACCATTCTCATTATTAAAAGAAAATCTAAATCCTTGTCTAAATAAACCATGAAATGAAATGATGTTCCTTGCCATTTCTGGCGAATAGCAACAATTGTTCAAATCTAAAACTAAACTATTCCTAAGCACTAAGGAATACACTCCAATCTTGGTTACAGGCGACGATCTTCTGTTCCCCATGATTAGATTGATCCTTCCTTGCTCCACATCCCTACTTCTTCTTAGTCCCTGCACATTAGAACAAATGTGATAACCACAACCGGTATCAAGAACCCAAGAAATAGCATGATTAGAATCGTTAGATTTGATTGTATATATACCTGCGAAAGATGGCTTGATCTTTCCTTCTTTGATTGCTTGCAGGTAATCTGGGCAGCTTCTCTTCCAATGTCCTATCTTGTGGCAGTGGTGACACTCTGCCTCCTTCGGGTTAGAGCAGGGCTTGGCGGGATCAACTTTGGTCCCACTAGAAGAGGCACCATCTCGGGCTTTCACCTTACGATAGTTCTTTGACGAAGCTTTCCTCTTCTTTCCCTTCCCTTGTCCAATAGCCAAGACAGGAGCAGCGGGCGGATTGGGAGTAGGTGCAACAGACTTGTCTTTAAAGTTGCTCTCAGCAACCCTCAAGAGACCTTGGAGCTTGCTTAGGGTGACCTCTTCTTTGTTCATGTGGTAGGTCATCCTAAATTGATTGTACATCGGAGGCAAAGAGTGAAGCACCATGTCGATCGCCAAATCCTCACCGAAGTCAACATTTAACTTGCGAAGGCGGTCGACATACCTTTGCATCTTTTGCAAGTGCACGGTAAGAGATTCTCCATGACCCATCTTCGCGGAAATCATGTTAGTGAAAATCTCGTACCTCTCTTGTCTCGTGTTTTGGTGGTACCTTTCCAATAAGTCTTGGTGCATCTCGTACGGGTACATGTCCTCGTAGGACTTTTGGAATTCGGAGTTCATGGTGGCGATCATGATGCAATGTACCTTCGTTGCATCTCGCTCATGAGTTTCAAAGGCGGTGATTTCGGCGGGAGTAGCAATTTCGGGGTTGATTTTCTCTAGCTTCTCATCGAGGACATACTCCTTATCCTCATAGCGAGCAATGGTGCGAATGTATCTTATCCATTCGCTAAAGTTCGTTCCATCGAAGGTGACCTTTTGGCAAAGGCTCATCAATGTGAAAGAACTAGCAGCAGCGTTGTTTGCGTTTGACATCTATAATTAGAAAAGGACAAAGATAGATTAGAATAAGAATCCCTAATTATCACCCAATAAGAAAATTAGGGCTAGGATCCAACAATAACATTTACATACTAGAAAAGGGATGCCGTAATGCAAATAAATTGAAGGTAAGTGAATGACGATTCACTAATTCTCCATCACGAAACTTAAACTATTAGTCCTAAGTGTTTTTTGAGAATTCCTAGGTTCGGATGAGATTCATTGAAACTATTCAATGGCATGTTTAAATCTCGATATGCCCCTCTTGTTTGTGACTGGGATGCCGAGGATCACAAAGCGGGTGTGAATTACCATGCAAATTCACATGGCGCCTTCATTGTAACAATCACCTATTCAATGTGCCGGTAAACCACACACGCTCCATTGAACTATGATAAACAACGAATCACCCTTTGCCACCTTCGCTTAGAACCAATTAGTGTGCCGGTAAACCACACACGCTCCACTAACATCTTAGCAAGTTGCAAAGTGTAATTTCATGGGATTGCATCAATTCACTTTTCCTAAAGTAACTAGGATTGGGAAATTTTTTGAAATATGTGTAGTTACTTGTATTTCTTATTATACTTTTAATGAGAGGATGAGGTTGCCCTATCCTACCCGTTCGGCTAACGACCCTCCACCAATCAAGCAAGCGGTGGGTGTGAGTGTACACCCATTAAGCGCCATTTTATAGGCCGCAACCTTATACCCACCTTATAGATCGGCTTCGTGAATGAGGCCTACTAACGGTAAGACTAGCATTTAGTTATACATATATATATTATTCTAGTAATATCATATTAGTATAGGGTTGTATTTTAAAACTTTTAAAATCTAGGGTTTGAAATTTAAGTTGTCTAAATTAAAAAAAACTTTTAATCACAAAAGTAAATTTCAAAACATGAGGGTAGGTTTTAAACATTTAAAAACATGGAGGATCAAATAACAAATAATTCCAATTAACAATTAATATCCTAATTATCTATATTTGATTTATTCAAGATTTCTTTTAAGATAATTACCAAAATAATCAAAATAATTAATTAATTATCATATAAGGAAATTAAATATTTAATTAGTTAATAATTACCTTTAACTAGATCAAGATAATAGTTATATTTATCAGAAAAACGAATTAATGTTGATCTAATTAGTTTATGGTAAGTTAAGATAAGATAAACACAAAGAAATCCCGAATCTGGCCATTCCTGACGCCTGGACTCGCCGAGTGCACAAATGGACTCGCCGAGTCAGGCCTACTCGCCGAGTCCACTTTGAGACTCGCCGAGTCCATGACTCAGAAACCAAAAATTCGAATTTTGCAGCTTTGTTTCAGTTAATCAAGCAACAATTTACAGAAAACCAAGCTAGGCTCTGATACCACTGATGGGTTTTAGCCATAAGAACTTTCCTATGTGCGCATGCAAAACCCTAATGCTTGGATCTAGGCTTTCTAATAAACATGCTTTGAATCCAAGACTTCTAATTACTAATTAGGCTAAACAAGAACATTAAAACAGATCTAGAATCATACCTTTGAGTTCCTTGTTGATCTTGAGGTCTTGGAGCTTCTAGAGTCACAAATGTCACTCCTCTAATGGCTTACAAACACCAAAGCAAGGAGGATGATTTGGGAGAGAGGAGAGGGGAGGAATTTCGACCAGAGTTCTCTTGCTTTAGGTCAAGTGTCGAATTCCATCAGCCATGGGGTCTATTTATACTTGTAGACTCCTTAAGGATTACAGATAAGTCCCTATCAGATAATCTTCTCTTAAGGCTATCCAAATCCATTCCTAGATAACTCTAATGGACGATTTTAGCTATCCTAATCCTCTTAGAATTCGTCCATAGTATATCCAAATGGATTTACAGTTTAAAGCTTAACTATCAAACAATTGACAGTTTATACCCCTTTATTTAATTAATCTCTTTAAGTCACCAAATTAACTCTAATTAATTCTATGACTTATATTAATCAAATAACAAATATATTATTCATTATATTATTCCCATAATATATTAATAATATTTATTCTCTCTTAATAAATCATCCTATCAAGTTGCTATGGTGAAGGCAACCCAAAAGGACCATGCACAACCGAATATAGTTACAGCCTTAGACACTATTCCAAGATTGGAGTGTGGAGCATGGAAGAATAAATTTGTTCTGAATTGCAGGGACTAAAAAGAAATAGGGATGTGGAGCATGGAAGAATAAATCTAATCATGGGGAACAGAAGATCGTCGCCTGTGACCAAGATTGGAGTGTATTTTTTAGTGCTTAGGAATGGTTTATCTTTAGATTTGAACAATTGTTGCTATTTGCCAGAAATAGCTAGAAACATCATTTCATTTCATGGTTTGTTTAGACAAGGTTTTAGATTTTCTTTTAATAATGAGAATGGTTCTATTCTTGCTTATCTAAATTGTGTCTTATATTTTGAAGCTATACCAAGTAATGGAATTTATGAAACTGTTATGATTGTAGATAACTTAGGAAATAATGTTTTATGCATGGATTCTTCCAATGGTATGGATAGAGCATCCTTGTGGCATTGTCGTCTTGGACATGTCAACAAGAAGCGCATAGCCCAACTCCAAAAGGATGGAGTGTTGGAGTCATTCGACCTTAGGGAAGATGACACATGCGAGTCTTGTTTGCTTGGAAAGATGACTATGTCACCCTTCACAAGTACGTGTGAAAGGGTGAAGGTCTATTGGACCTAATACATACCGATGTATGTGGACTGTTTAGATCAACCATGAAGGATGGGAACCGCTTCTATGTGACTTTTACCGATGACTATAGTAGATATGGGTATATCTACTTAATCAAGCAACAGTCAGAAACATTTGAAAAGTTCAAAGATTTCAAGAATGAATTAGAGAATCAATTGGACAAGAAAATCAAGATGCTTCGATCCGATCAAGGAGGAGAGTACCTAAGTCTTGAATTCCACGATTATCTCAAGGAGTGTGGAATAGTTTCACAAATGACGCCACCTAGGACACCGCAGTTGAATGGTGTGGCAGAAAGGCGTAATCGAACCTTGTTAGACATGGTTCGCTCTATGATGAGTCGTGCTTCACTACCTATCTCTTTTTGGGGGTACGCCTTAGAGACTGCCGCCCATATCCTTAACCGAGTCCCTACTAAGAAGGTTTCCAAAACACCGCACGAGACGTGGACAGGGAAAGCTCCCTCTTTGGCACATATCAAGGTTTGGGGTTGCGAGGCTTTCGTAAGATGAGATACTCACGACAAGCTTGAACCTCGTAGTGAGCGATGTATTTTCATCGGCTACCCGCAGAAATCCTTTGGATATCTCTTCTATAGACCGAAGGACAATGTTGTCTTTGTTGCGAGGAGAGGAGTTTTCCGAGAGCGAGAACTCATAAGCCAAGGAGGCAGTGGGAGGCAAATCGAGCTTGAAGAGATTCAAGAGTCGATAGATGAAGGAACCTCTACTGCTGGCACTCAACCCGAGGAGGTAACTCCGGTTGAACCAATTGACGAGTCCTTACCTCTTAGACGTTCCGAAAGAGTTAGAGTTCAACCCTAGTTTTATGGTTTTCATATTACTACCGAAGGGGACACGTATATTAGTGATGGTACACTAATAAATCTAGAAGAACCTAATAGCTATATGGAAGCCATGGCAGGCCCGGAGTCTGTAAAATGGAAAGAGGCGATGGACAGCGAGATCCAGTCCATGTATGACAACCAAGTTTGGAATTTGATTGATAATGTGCCCGGACGTAAGACTGTTGGGTGCAAATGGATCTTCAAGAAGAAGACCGACGTGGATGGAAACGTACACACACATAAAGCGCGATTGGTTGCGAAAGGCTTTACTCAAACTCCCGGAGTTGACTATGATGAGACCTTCTCACCAGTTGCGAAGATAAAATCTATTAGAGTGATGCTAGCTATTGTCGCATTTCATGATTATGAGATTTGGCAAATGGATGTCAAAACCGCTCTCCTTAATGGGAAGTTGGCCGAGGATGTTTACATGGCTCAGCCAGAGGGTTTTATCGATCCGAAGCATCCGAATAGAGTGTGTAAGCTTGAGAAGTCCATTTATGGACTGAAGCAAGCGTCTCGCAGATGGAATCTTTGTTCGATGAGAAAGTAAAAGAGTTTGGATTTGTACGAAGCAAAGATGAATCGTGTGTATATGTCAAAGCCAGTAGGAGTATAGTAAGCTTCGTCGTTCTGTATGTCGACAACATACTACTCATAGGAAACGACGTCCCGACTCTGCAGGAAGTTAAGTCCTGGCTCGGGAAGTGCTTCGCTATGAAGGACCTCGGAGAGGCTTCCTATATTTTGGGAATAAGGATAGTGAGAGAGCGAAGTAAGAGACTAATAGGACTTAGTCAGAACACTTACTTAGATAAGGTACTAAAACGTTTTAGTATGGAAAACTCGAAGAAGGGAGAATAAACGATACAAAGTAATGCCAAGTTGAGTAAGACTCAAAGTCCGAGTACCGAAGCTGAAATAGCAGAAATGAGCCGAGTACCATACGCTTCAGCAGTTGGCTCAATCATGTATGCTATGACTTGTACTCGCCCTGATGTAGCCTTTGCTTTGAGCATGGTTAGCAGATATCAAGGGAATCCTAGCAGAGCCCATTGGATTGCGGTTAAGAATATCCTTAAGTACCTTCGGAGGACGAAGGAATGGTTCTTAGTCCTCAGAGGGAGTGATCACTTGAAGGTGCGAGGGTATAGTGACGCCAGCTTTCAGACCGACAGGGATAACTACTGTTCGCAGTCGGGCTGGGCCTTTACCCTGAATGGAGGAGCAGTAACTTGGAAAAGTTCCAAGCAGGAAACCGTAGCTGATTCAACGTGCGAATCAGAGTACATTGCAGCGAGCGAAGCGTCAAAGGAGGCAATATGGTTAAAGAATTTCATCGGTGATCTTGGAGTTGTACCTGCCATAAAGGAGCCCATGGAGATTTTTTGTGATAATGAAGGAGCGGTTGCCTTGAGCAAGGAACCGAGGGATCATGGTAGATCTCGGCATATCGACAGAAAATATCACTTTATTAGACATCGTGTAGAAGAAGGACAACTCGTAGTAAAGAGGATATCATCAGAAGATAACCCAGCAGATCTGCTTACGAAGGGACTGAGTAGGGTTAAGCACTTGCAGCATGCTAGGAGTATTGGGCTGAAGCATGATATTAGTATAGATTAGATAGTAGTAGAAACGTGTAATAGATAAATGTAATTAACATTTGATGATTAAATAAAAGAGTATTATTTATGAGTAGTGTTACTGTCTTATGTTAATAGTTTAACTATTATTTCATTTTGCATGTTTTGACTTCCAGAATAATTGAGTTTATTAAGAATAATCGAATTGTTCAAATTGTCCACAATCGTTCATATGTTGGAAGTAGATATGAATGAAGATTGTCATGAATTGGTGTGTAGATTGTCTAAATGGTATTAGACATAGAAAAAGTTTGCTGCAACATTCATGAGTGCTTATGAACTAGTTTTGAGCATTGGAACAAACCCGCGCTTGCTGGAATCATCTTATGGAATATGATAAAAGGGTGATCGGAAGACGATAATATCATATAGTCTTAAAACCTAGATATATGGTTTGTTATTTGTTAATTGGTTGTACATTGATAATGCGAAACCGCATCAGTAACTTGATGTTATAAAACGCATTGTTGTGTATAGTTGATTAATGAATAAATAAGTGCATATAAGTCGAAGTTTATCTGTTACTTTTATTCCAAGAGGGTAAAAGCGATATCTCGGCCGCTCGATGATTTGATTTGACTTATGTGTCGGGCCCAGTCAGAACTGAATTGATGTGTTCGATTAAGTTCTATGTCGAATAAATCGGAGATCGACAAACCAAATGCTAGACAAATTGTTCCATAGAATTGTCAGCATGATATCTAAACAGATGACTGTACGATCCCTTATCTAAAGGACAAGATTGATTAGATCAGAGTCTAATAGCGTCTTTGAGAGCTACGATTGCTAATCGGAATATACTTGTATATATAGTTACTAGACTTATCCAAGTGGGAGACTATTGGAATAGTGTCTAAGGCTGCAACTATAGTAGGCAAGTATTTGACCCGGTTGAGCATGGTCCTTTGGGGTTGCCTTCACCATAGCAACTTGACAGGATGATTTATAATGAGAGAATGAATATTATTAATATATTATAAGAATAATATAAGGAATAATAATATTATTATTTGATTAATATGAGTCATAAATTAATTAGGAATTAATTTGGTGACTTAAAGAGATTAATTAAATAAAGGGGTATAAACTGTCAATTGTTTGATAGTTGCACTTTGGGCTACATATCCTTTATGGATAAGGGGTGGACGATTTCTAGGGCTAAGGATAGCCATAAATCGTCCAAGGCTTATCATGGAAAGGATTTGGATTGCTTAGGGCTTAAGTTATCCAATTAGGATTCAAGGGTGAAACCCTAGGAGCCTTACATGTATAAATAAACCCCTAGGGCTAAGGGAATTCATGACTAATGCTTTGAGTAGAAACCCTGGCCAACTTGATCCTCTTTCCTCTCTCCTAAATCATCTTCTTGCTAGTTGGTGTTTGTAAGCCATTAGAGGAGTGACAATTGTGACTCTAAAGCCTCAAGGACAACAAGATCAAGCAAGTGATTCAAGGTAAACTTCTAATCTCTGATTTCATATTGTTGTTATTGTATATTAGCCATTAGAAGTCTTGGATTCAATGTATGATCAATTAGAGAAACCTAGATCCAAGCATTAGGGTTGCATGTGCACATAGGGATGCTCATATGGGTAAAACCCATCAGAGTAAACTCTATATATAGAGTTCACGGACCTAAGACCATGTCCCCATGAGTTTACGGCTGTAAACTCATGGTGAGGGTGTTCTAGGATGCTTAAAGGCCTTATATCAATTGTAGATTCATGCTAGGTCCAAATATAATGCATATGAAGGGGTTTAAGGCTCTTAAGGGGCCATTAGAGGAGTTTACGGCCCTAAACAAGGAGTTTATGGCCGTAAGCTCCTATACACACATTCCTTTGGTGTTTTAAGGTCTAAAATGGTAAGGAATAAAGTTCTATGCATCTTTCTAAGTCAAATGGAGAGTTTAGGGCACCATTTGGGCACTTAATGGGAGTTTACGGCCCATTTACCAATTCTATGGGAGTTCACGGCTGTAAACTCCTATCCCCTTGGTTTTATTGAAGTTTTAAGACATTACATCAATGGGTTTGCTTCTAGACATTTTTCCAAGGCCATAGGAGGTGCTTTAGGGCATTTCTAACACTAGAAAATGGGTTTACTCCCCATGAAGGGGAGTTTATGGCCCTAGCACATTCTTGGGCACTAAACTCATGTTTACTCCCCAAAATGCTAGTTCAAGGTGTTCTAAGTCCGATTCCATAAGCCTACAAGTCATATCTAAGCCTTAGGGGCAATTTAGAGGGGTTTTGGGGCTTAAAAACCCCATTAAATGGTGTTCACGGTCCAAGAGTGTTCTTGGGCCATACACACATAATTTTGTCCCTATTTTATGTCTTAAACTCGAATTTGCATGCTAGATAGGCTATACAACAAGTTAGGGTAGATGGCTTACTCATTTGGGGCTCGAAACGGACGATTTTGGCTCGAAAATAAGTTGTAGAGAGAGAGAGAGAGAGAGAGAGAGTTTAGAGGGAGAGTGGAAAAGGTGGAAATGAAGTTTACTCTCCCTTATATAGGGGTTGGAGTTGGGGCTCAGGGGAAATCTACCCGATACTGCCGTTAGAAGGGGCTTTTTGGTCACACCCGATTAAACGGTCAAATTTTGACTTGGTTGAAACTAAACATTTTTAAGGGCATTTTGTGGGTGTTTCTAATTTGCTTCAACCCTTACCAAGTAATTATAAAAGTCCTAAATTAATTAACCTCTTCCAAAACGTTAATAGACAGATAAATAAAGCGAGCCTTATTAACGGAAGGAGGTTAAAAATGGCGAAATAAGTTTCGGGTTGTCACATCATCCCCCCGTTAGAGGGAATTTCGTCCCGAAATTCAGATTTAGGCAAGGAAGTAGGTATGAATAACCGAGTAGAGGCAGGAGGGTATCCTCGCACTCCCAAGTGATCTCTGGCCTGAGTCTGTCATTCCAACAAACCTTCACTTATGGGGTGCGGATTCCGTCTCGTGTAGTTAGCGATTTCCTACAGGTGTGTCTTACGAAGTTAGGATTCTCAATGGTTTCTATCAAGATGAGTGGGATACGAAGAGTGATGTCGGGAAAACACTTATCAGGTCTAAGGAGTGGATCGATCTGGTGTGAAACTTGTGGAATATCTGAAAGTAGTAGTGGTCTAACGAGGGTTGGACCGATTTCCGTGAGGATTCTCGGATGGTCCTAAGCTCTCGGAAAGGTAGAGTTTTTCAGTACTTAGAACACAATGTACTTCTATGGCAAGATCATCACTGGCATGATCGCCATTCCGAAGTTCCTAACGTTCTCTCTTATACTAGATGTGTAGTCCTTCAGGTTGGTTCTTAGGAATTTCGGGTTGTCCTTGGTTTCGCGTTTCCTGTCAACTGGCTTTTAGAGGCTTTCTAGGTCATCGGATGGGTTTCATGTCTACAGGTATCTATTTGTTGCAGAGTGTCTATCTCATTCTCATGCAAAATGAACCTGCACTTCTGATTCTTGAGATATTCTAATGAAACCCTCAGGGTCAGGGAGATAAGGTTTCACCAGACAAGTGTTGGACTATCTCGGGAGGTGGTCCTACTATTTCCGCGCGAGATAGTATTCGTGGAACACCTAGTAGTCCAATGAATCTCTCCGATATGCCCTACTATCTAAGGCGTTGGTTTATTCTAATTGTAGAAAGTGCGTGCTCTCGCATAACCCATCGACTAACACCTTGACTGGTGTCAAGTCGATAATCTCTTCGGGATCTGGGTTATAAGACTTGGCGCAACTACCTTCGTACTTTGATCAAGTATTCTTGGCTGCGAAGGTTATCCTGTGGTTCTCGGTATTCTAGTTTTTTCTTCAGAGAATGCAGTCTATCGTCTATAGGGTAACGGTGACTTCCTCCATGCGAGAGGGTGGAGGATCCTAGGCACTACTCGTCTGTAACGGGGTGGACGAAGTGCCTGAGTAGTGTGAACATCTTCAGCAACTACTCTTCCAAAGGTTCGGAGTTCTCTCGGTCTAGGTCAAATCTACTGGGCATGGGGTTCCATCACTCGGAACTTTAATCTTCTCATCCACTCTTCTCAGGGTTTAGCTCATCGCAGCTTTTGGATTTCTGGGATATCCGCTGCGATGCTTAATTCGGGGGATTAAGCATTAATGGATGGTCGTAGTCAATGTCCTTGACTCTTACGACTTAGATTTCTTTATCAACCGAGGGTGTTAGCTACTATGTTGGCTTAAGCGGAGTGACAACATCTTCGGATTTGTGGTCATTATAGTAGCTCAATATGTAGGGGTTCTCTTGACTCTAGCTCCCGTTCCATGGGATAGGATGAAGGGTCTTTCTAGGGAATCTACGAGGTATGCTTAGGGTGGTTATCGTCTTCTGGAATGCATGTAGTGTCCTTCTCTTCGGTTTCTATCTCTCTAAGGAGGGTTGGTTAACTGCGCGCGGTACCCCTCTCCTGGGTACATCGGAAGGTTTGAAATAAGAGTGACGACTGACGGATCGCATTAGTCTTTATTATTTTTATTTTGTTTAGGTTCGGAAGAACCTTTATTTGCCAACTGGCTATGGAGAAAGTTCTTTTTACACAGCACTAAGGATTTACACATGGTTGCACGAAGTCAAACCATGATCGATAGAGGTGTCAAAGTTGACACACTTCGTCATGACATAGAATGAAGGTCAATAGAGTCATGTGCCGAACAGGCACACAAGTTCTAGGCGTCTCGGGTTTCGTCCTGTGTATCACTACCGCGGATAGTTGGACCGACAGAGTTGACGCGGTACTATAGAGAGTCCTAAGTGTTTCTGAGTAGAGTATCTTTTCACGAATGAATTCTCATGAGGCATTTCTATAATCGCCTCACATATACTAGTCATGCATAATTAAGATGGGGACGACTGTTGACTGAGCGACTCCGCCTTAAATCCACAACCAAACGAGGAACAGGAAATGAGGCGGCCTTCACTCACTCTAGGTCTATCCATCTCAATTATACATGGCCGTGACGTATATGTTTAGCCATTATAGTTTTACCTGATGATATTTTAAATTTTATAACAGTGCTGCGACTTTCGCCTTACGAGGAAGTAATTACATTTAGAATTAGCCTTTTTATATTCTTGGTTAGTTATCTGAGATCGAGAGACGTATCAAAATCCACTGGTTTCCTTGATGCTTCTCCCTAAACATTATAGTTAGACTCCTCCTGTGTCCTTGTCTTTTCCTTCGGTTGGGCAGTCCTTCTTGAAGTGTCCAATCTCACCACATAGACGGCATACTGGATTGGCCGTCACATTGGTGGTTGATGTAATAAACTCAACCGGGGTTCTGCAGACGCGAGCAGTATGCCCCATCATGTGGCACCTAGCACAATGGGGCTCCCGGCATACACCATGATGATGGTAGCTACACTTACTGCACTGGGGAAGGTTTCCTAAGTATGGTCTCCTAGGTGTAAGGATAGAAGGGTTGGCAGGGATATTGACTGTCTCAGCTCGTTGCCTTCCGTAAGGTCCTTGAGCCGAGGTACTTCCCTCCTCAATCTTGATCTTTCTCTTCGGTGGATTTGAGTGAGGTTCTTGGGTGGCTGGATATGCAGAGGTTGGTTGCTGTTGTCCACTACTAGGATTGGAATTTCCGATAGGGCTCTTGCTAACATTGGCTTTGTTAGCATTCAGTTGAGCCATGACAGCTGCTACGACTGCCGAGACCGTAGCTTGGAACGTAGCTTCATCGAATAGGAGAGTAGGTTTCTTGCCGGCGGATGGGTTACGCTTCCTCGGAGGCATGATTGTTCCTACACGGAAAGAGGAACACAAGCTGATGAGAGACGAAGGTTAACCCTGGACATACCAATCCTTACTATGTTACGCCTAAATTTTTCCCGTGCCTCGGATATTGGCTGTCTGAGTGTCGACCTACATCCCTATGATGTAGTCCTCGTGTGCAAGGTAGAAGTATGGGTATCGGAAAGGTCATAAGATGCGAGTTGTTCCTACTAAGTTACCTTTATACTGGGAAGGTTTCACTCTCTGGCTTGGAGAAATCTAAGAACAGTTCGGAACGAATACCGCGGAAAGAAAGGCTCATGAAGACTTATGGCCAAACAACCTCAACAGAGGTGTGGGGATCCGCTCTGAACGTGCTACTGGCAACGAGAAAAAGGCGATTTACCTAACACATAGTGTGAGTAGTGTAACCACTAACTCACTAAATTGTATTATTTTATGGGTGTATTAGCGTGACGAACACGAGGACAAGACACTTCTCGGGTTCCATGTACTGGATCCCTCTGTCTTTCTCGTATCCCTGACCGGGACCAGCGTTGGTTTCCTTCGGGTAGTTACCTAGGGTTCTTTCCTCGTATGGACTTATTGAATTTCTACTCCGCCTTACTTCCGAATCCGACTCTGGGTGTCACCACTTCATGATAGACGATTGGGGATCTCGGAAGCTTAGGCGAATTTCTTCACCGATGTCCCTAAAAGATATAGGCACTTGGTGAATTCAATAGTCTCGACCTAGTTCATTTATTTCTGAACCGGAAATCTTCTCAATGAACTTCTTCGGGGCCGGAATCAACTCTTCTGCCAAGTATTGAAGTGGATGGGGTTTTCTACAGGGTTCGTGCGAGAATGGAAATGTCTAAAGAATCCTAAGAGAATATTAACATTTCACTGAGTGATCCATATGGAGTCCTGCTACAATTACATAGGGTATACAAATCATATATAACTTAGATCCGATAGGCCTTCGAATATGTGATACTACTCGGTATCCACATGCAAACAAGGAAAAGGAAGTAGAGCGAAACCGTACATTCTTAGCCTATGGGTTCCTTATTATTATTATTATATATATATATATATATATATATATATATATATATATATATATATATATATATATATATATATAACCTTGGGAGTATACTCTCTTTAATTGTAGGTATATCAATAAGGATCTTTTTAGTTCTTCACACAAGGTTAGTTATGGATCCTAAAATACCCCTACGGTATTTTAATTCTTGTTTGATTTTTATCTTCTGAATGTGATTCTGGGATTAGTGTGAGTCTTTTAGTATTCCAAAATACTCCTATAGTATTTTAAACTTTATGTTTGGCTCTATCATTCTTAGTTGGTAAGTTTCAGACCTGTTGCAACACCACTATCACTCCCAAGGACACGTTCATCGCATCTCGAATAAATGTAGTTGATCAGGTTACATTTATTCCATCTTACGATTACATAACTGCCCAAGTTTGACGGTAATGCTCAACAGCCAAAGACTTTTATTCTTGTTCTTCTTGTGATACTTGTGTTCGAGTGTTTAGATTCTGGATGTTCTTATACTTTGGTAAAATATGGTTATATTTTAAAGTATAATTCTTGGTCAGAGTGTTTTATCCCTATGTATTTATAGGTTGTATATCTTTTATGAATTGATATACTTAGCTCACTATAAACAATGCTCTGATACCAATCTATCACACCCCAAAACCGGAACGGCAGAAACGTTAAGGGGTGGATGACGTCATGTCAAGTATCACAACATATGTAGTATAGTAATCAAAGTACAACAACCATTGCATTAATAGTAATAGTTTTACAAGGTTTACATTACATAGAAACATCAAAGTAATAATATAAGTGCAGCTTGGTACTAAACTGTCTTCATCAGAAGCTCCTGGAATGTACCTGTCTAATGCTGACCTGAGAATACAAGTTATTTGAAAAGCGAGTATCAGCATTTTTACAAATGCTGGTGAGATCATAAGTATTTAGTGACATTTTATACAAATAACTTTATATAAGTAGTAGTCTTCAAGTATACAATGAAATAGAGTCCTTTCCAGAAAATCCTAGATTTTCTAATTAAAAAGCAATCTTCTACCAAGACTGGTCAGAGTTATGTGGTAAAAAGTAGTTTTCCCTTAAACACTTTCATTATCAAAATACGGGATTTGGTTTTTAAGAAAGTCGGAGAATATCATGGAAAATAACATATGCCTCAACAGTGAGGACTGCTGACTAAGGCTAAAAGAATCATAGACTCCAGGAGAGTATCGAATGCACGGTACGCCTGGCTCAATCTAACCAAAGGAGACACATACCCCAGACAATATCAAATGAAAGATACGTCTAGCAGGGTCTAAAAACAGTGAACACAGACCCTAGCCAATATCAAATGAAAGATACAACTAGTAAGGTCCAAAACAGTAAAGAGAGACCCTAGATTACAATGAAAGATACAGCTAGTAAGATCCAATACATTAGAGACAGTATCAAATGAAAGATACAGCTAGTAAGGTCCAATACAGTAGAGACAGACCCTAGCAGTATCAAATGAAAGATACAGTTAGTAAGGTCCAAAATAGTAGAGACAGACCCTAGCAGTACCAAATGAAAGATACAGCTAGTAAGGTCCAAAATAGTAGAGACAGACCCTAGCAGTATCAAATGAAAGATACAGCTAGTAAGGTCCCAAAATAGTGAACACAGTGAATACAGTGAGTACTGTGTCAAAACCCGTTACCTTAAAAGAATGAATTATAAGGTAACCCCGAGATACTCGAAACCATACTGATAGACACTAGAGAATCTTGACGCCCTGCAAGCGTCGGTATAAATATGACATTTTTCACCCCTTGGCTTGGTAGGCCGTGGACTGTAGCTAGCAGTCAGGGTGCGGGGGTGTCAATCTCGTATAGATCTATACACACAATGTCCGCTCTCCCTATAAGAGACTCTGGTTACCAACTCGACAACGGAGAAGGCCGTGTACTGAGGATGTATCTCATATAGTGAGATTTAATGTAAAATACTGAACTAATGGTAGAGACTCACAACTGGACTGACTGATGTAAACCTATATGTCTATGCTTGTATACATAATATACAACTAATGATCAAACGACCTTCGGACGAACATCCGGTCCCACCAGACCATATCTTAACGAAGAAAAGGAAATAGGGCGAACAAGCCTTCCAAATTCCTTCAAACATTATGTATATGCATCTATACAAGCACAGGCTTACATCTAACTATGTGGAAGTGTTATCAGGTATAAGAGTATCACGAAGTGGAGACATTCTCAAGTATAAATTTATCACGGAGTGGAGGCGTTCTCAAGTACAGGTATATCACGAAGTGTAGGCATTCTCAAGTATAAATGTATCACGAAGTGGAGGCGCTCTCAAGTATAAGTGTATCACAAAGTGGAGGCGTTCTCAAGTATAAGTGTATCACAAAGTGGAGGTATTAACTAAACAGAAGTGAAGCAGTAGTATCTTAGCTAAGTAGGAGTATAAAAACATAGACGAAAACTTTGGAAAACCTTTACACATTAAGAAAATCACGACTTGGTATTCCCTTGTAAAATAAGTTTGAAAATCTTTAAAAATCCTTTGAAAACCTTTCATAAACAAGTTTAAAATGAAACTCTGATTAAACATTATAAGTAAAAGCTGAACAAGTAACTACGTTTTTAGAAAACCATTTACAGTGTCATTCTCGGTAAAACAGTTAACAGTGTGGTAAATCCTTGTGCATGCGGGTTATCAATCACATATGATTGATATGATAACTGGCATGTTTAACTTGTATTCCCCCCCTATAAAATATGTAGAAACATTTAAAAGGTTCATTCAGGGGTATGAACTCACCTGATGTAAGTGGATCCGACGAAGGTGTCGATTGGGTGCTCGGTGTCAAGTAAAGACTTGAACACACTTAGTGACCTATTAATATATGATAACATATGTTTACATACAATTAGTATATATAATACCAATTAAACAAGTATACACATCCTAAAGTGCGGAAAACACTTTGATAAAGTGTTTGGAGTGTCCTGGGTAACATCTAAGGGCTTGAATGGCTTAGGAATGGAATTTACTCTCCAAGAGTAAACTCTATATATAGAGTTCACGGCCCTAAGACCATGTCCCCATGAGTTTTCGGCCGTAAACTCATGGTGAGGGTGTTCTAGGATGCTTAAAGGCCTTATATCAATTGTAGATTCATGCTAGGTCCAAATATAATGCATATGAAGGGGTTTAAGGCTCTTAAGGGACCATTAGAGGAGATTACGGTCCTAAACAAGGATTTTACGGCCATAAGCTCCTATACACACATTCCTTTGGTGTTTTAAGGTCTTAAATGGTAGGGAATAAAGTTCTATGCATCTTTCTAAGTCAAATGGGTAGTTTAGGGCACCATTTGGGCACTTAATGGGAGTTTACAGCCCATGGACCAATTCTATGGGAGTTCACGGCCGTAAATTCCTATCCCCTTGGTTTTATTGAAGTTTTAAGCCATTACTTCAATGGGTTTGCTTCTAGACATTTTTCCAAGGCCATAGGAGGTGCTTTAGGGCATTTCTAACACTAGAAAATGAGTTTACTCCCCATGAAGGGGAGTTTATGGCCCAAGCACATTCTTGGGCAGTAAACTCATGTTTACTCCCCAAAATGCTAGTTCAAGGTGTTCTAAGTCCGATTCCATAAGCCTACAAGTCATATGTAAGCCTTAGAGGCAATTTGGAGGGGTTTTGGGGCTTAAAAACCCCATTAAATGGTGTTCAGGGTCCAAGAGTGTTCTTGGGCCATAAACACATAATTTTGTCCCTATTTTATGTCTTAAAATCGAATTTGCATGCTAGATAGGCTATACAACAAGTTAGGGTAGATGGCTTACTCGTTTGGGGCTCGAAACGGACGATTTTGGCTCGAAAATAAGTTGTAGAGAGAGAGAGAGTTTAGAGAGAGAGTGGAAAAGGTGGAAATGAAGTTTACTCTCCCTTATATAGGGGTTGGAGTTGGTCGCACCCGATTAAACGGTCAAATTTTGACTTGGTTGAAACTAAACATTTTTAAGGGCATTTTGTGGGTGCTTCTAATTTTCTTCAACCCTTACCAAGTCATTATAAAAGTCCTAAATTAATTAACCTCTTCCAAAAGGTTAACGGACAGATAAATAAAGCGAGGCTTATTAACAGAAGGAGGTTAAAAATGACGGAATAAGTTTCGGGTTGTCACAAATATGGGGATCCACAGATGATGGTGGTGTAAAATATGTCTCATTCTTTACTATAGGTACAACAACAGTGTATTGTGGTGGCCTAAAATATGGAAACAAGGGATGTGAATGAGACTGTCCAAAAGACCTCATTTGCTGTGAAGATTGAGATTGTGTAGGTGATCTCGTTTATTGTTGCTGCTGATTTCCCTTGCTTGTCAGCAAAGGATAATTTGCCTTCCAATGGTTCTTCCTCTTACAGAAAGCACACTCATCAAATGCAGCTTTCGTGCGATTTTGGTTTGAAGACTAAGGTCATTATAAAACAGCTTAGACAACAGGAGTAGCTGTCATGGGACCTTTGTCAGCATGGGAATTGATACGAGTTTCTTCAGCAATCAACTCGTGAGCAACTGAATCAATAGTGGGAAGAGGTGTATGATGCTAGATTGATCCATTCATTCCTTCAAAATCTGAACGTAATGCCATCAAGAACTGAACCAAACATTTTTCTTCCCTTCGATCAATATAAGGCTTAAAAGCCTTCAATTCAGGTTCTGTAAGAGCCAACTGATCCTACAAAATCCGACATAGCTATATAAAATTCATGAACACTGAGATTGTTCTATTGGAGGGCTCGAATGTCAAACTATAACTGATACTGCTTTGCAAAGTTACACTAAGTATACCACCTATCCAAGTGATCCCAAACCTCCTTTGTTGAGTCATACTTCACCAATTCAGTACCAATTGACTGGATACCATAATTATTAATCCAAGTAATGATCTTTGAGTTATCAGTCTCCCATGAATCCAGTAATGTTGCATTATTCGTAGCCTTTTCCTCTGTTGGTTTCTTCTAATCACCAGTAACAATCCACCACATAGTCTTGCCTTGAAAGAAATTCTTCATAACATAACTCCAATAGGCATAGTTCATGACATCAAGTTGGATACTAATGGACTGAAGAGAATCATCTCTCGGGGCCATATTTCAATATCAATCGAATGAGAATTACCAAAACGGCAGTAAGTACGTATAGCAGCAGCAACAATCAATAACTCGAAGTCAACAAAACCAATACACGAAACGAAACCCTCAAAATCGAAGAAATGAACAATTCAAATCAAACGGAATACATAAACGAGCAAGAAAACCATACCCAAAATTACAAAAATTTCCAAAATACAAGTGATTTGTGCAACGTCGTGCCTGCTACAACTCGCCCCCAAAAACAAAAATATATATATAGATGATCAACCGAGCTTCAATACCCTATAAACTAACAAGACAAAGAACAGCTAGGGTTTCATATTATTATCAAATGAGAAGTACAAGATACAAAGAAAGGAAAGGACATAATATATAGAATAGCTAATTAGGGTTTTCTAGCTAATGGGCAATACAAAATCCAATAAAAAATAATGCCCAAAATCTTATTAGGATAATAGAAAGATGTTCCCAAACCGCCTCAGGAATACCCAATGGCTGTAATAAACCCCTGGGAACTGTCGAATTCGCCTTGCAACGTTGGCATATATCACATTCACACACCAAATTCTTCACACATTCCATCATGTCTAGCCACTATAGGTTTTCTACTGAACGCCAATATGTTATTTAATAACCTAAACGATCTCTTGTGGTTGCCACATGGAATTTATGTAATAAGGTTGGAATGAAATTTGAATGACGCACAATGACCAACCTATCTTTGTAGTACAAAACCCCATTATTGACCATGTATCCTACATGTTTGTGTGGCTGTGTTGACACCTCGCCATGATTTTCTTTATTTCTTGATCAACTTTAGCTTCCTCATGTACTTTTACCCCTTGCAACCATAAGGATTGGTAAACCATTGATGTGAAATTCCCTATATCAATATGTCAAGAAAGAGCATTTGCTGCCCTATTTTCTCGACTCAACTTATAACATATTTAAAAGTCATTGTTGAAGAAGAAATATGAGACTTTTTTGATCCATGTATATAATAAATTGATTTCTCAACAAATATGATCTCCAATGTTGAACGTCTAAAACAAGGGCCATGATTTCCCGTTCATAGGCGGATTTTGACAGATTCAACTCACTCAATGCCTTACTAAAGTTGGCAATAGGTTTAATGTGTTTCATTAAAATGGTTCGGATACCCTTCCCTACACATCACATTCTACTACAAAGGGACATCCATAGTCTGGTACAGGACAGGAGGCGAAACCAATGCTTACTTTAACTGATCAAATACCTTCTGTGATTCTTCAGTCCTTTGAAATGCATCCTTTTTTGTGAGGTCTAGCAAAGGACTAGCCATACTTTCATAATTCTTTACGAATATTCGGTGGTATACTGTCAAGCCCAAAAAACCCCATAACACTTCAAGTTGTTTTGGAACCAACCAATCAACCACAACTTCCACTTTCTTTGGATCCATAACAACCTCGTCACCATTAATTAATCACATGTCCTAAATACGACTGTACTCATGTTTTTCCAAACAAACATTTTTTTGTTGGCAACGAACTGATTTTGTAACAACACATCCAACACTTTTACCAAATCCTCCAAATAAGCACACCATATGGTGATGTATATCAATACATCAAAAAATGACCACTTTATTTCGTAATAAATGCATGAAGATATCATTCATAACTTCTAGAAACGCTGCGGGAGCATTGGTGACACTGAAGGGAATCACGAGATACTCATAATGGCCATCATGTGTTCTGAAAGTTGTTTTCTCCACACTCTCTGCTTGCATCCTGATATAATTGTAACCTGACTTCATGTCAAATTTTGAAAAAAAAAAAGCAAGCACCATGTAACTCATCCAGAAGCTCTTGAAGCATTGGAGTAAGGAACTTATCTAGTACAGCTGCCCTATTTAATGCCCTATAATCGATACATATTCTCCACATGTTTTCTTTTTTTTCACACCAAAATCATAGGAGTAGAATATGTACTTTTAGGGGGTATTTGAGAGTGTTTTTGAACTCTAAAAGTGATTTTAGATAAAAGTGTTTATTGGCTTATAGTCGTGGTAAAATGAGTTTTTTAAAGAGTGTGTGGATCAGCTTTTTTGGTGAAAAAGCCAATAAGTCATTAAGTTAAAAAGTTTTTGGTTTAAAAAGTGATTTTTGAAGTTATTTTGGTTAAAAAAACAAAAGCACTTTAAAAAATTCAAGTTTTATATGTTTTTTAAAAAGTAATTTTTGAAGCTAATAGAAAAATCATTCTGAAAAATGCTTTTAAGTTTTCCAAATACATTTTTTTTGTCTTATTAGCTTTTTAAAAAGCTAAGACCATGTGGTATGGGTAATTGTTTGCTCATGTTATGGCTGAGGTGGTGGCCATAACGCCGTCTTAACGCAATGAACACCACCCCCACCTTCTCGTTAAGGGGCGTTGTGGCGTAATACGTTGTAACGGGGACGAGATGCAACAGAAATTGTGATTGGTTCTTTTTGTTTCTTCCCTCTGCTTTTCTTTCTGTTTTGGCTTCACCTCAATGGCGTTACGCATGAGAATAGCACCGCCTCTTAACGTTTTGAGGAGAACAAGATGATGTGGCAAGGATTGTGAATGGGTATGGTTGTGACCCATACCCAGTGCTCCAATAAGTCAATAAAATGTTTTGAACACCTTTTTACTTGGCCTAATCATGCCCAAAGAGAGTAACTCATGCACTCGTTTTTCAATTCCAGTTTTCTGGACATGGGGTGTTGGTAATTTTATATCACTAATATTATTTAAGTGTAATGGGGTTAATTTGTTGATCAAGGTCACTTTAACAATTATCGAGAAAATTAGTATGGTGCGGAGTGCACATTTGTTTGATTTTGTCATTGTTGAAAGTATACTGCTATTTAGGGGCGAAGCCCCTGAACTGACGGGGGTCCGGGGGCAGCGCCCCTAGGAGCGGGATCCAAGGGGCGGCAGCCCCTGGCGGGGTCCAAGGGGAAGAGCCCCTGGCTGGGGTCGTGCTACTTGAATGGGAAGGTTCATACACCTTTGATTGATAAACACCATTTGATCGTCTTGAAGCTTGATGTTAATTCCAAGAAAAAAAACATCGATTAAAACTCAAAAGCAATGATCAATTGTTGAGATAAAAAATTATGTGTAGCCCCACTATCTACCATTAACCATAATGGAATATCTGTAATTTCTCCACTGAATTTGAGTGTCCCTCCTGATAACTAGAGAGCAGTACCAGATAGTTAATTGCACTAAACGGATGATTGACTCCAAGGAACGGTAGCCCCTGGCGGGGTCCAAGGGGCAGAGCCCCTGGCTGGGGTCGTGCTGTCAGGTTAGCGCGAATTTTTTTTATATTAGTTATGTTACTATAAAAAAATGTCTCAGAAATCCGTATTTTGATAAAAACACCTGGTTTTGTGATCCATTTATAGACCTTGTTTTATGGTAGTTTGTGACAGGTAATCTGGCCTATGACCGTTTTTAGACAGGAAGTTATTTATATATAACTACCATATGGCAGTTTTAAGACAGAAAGTTAGTTTTCTGTAATATATGATCAATTTTGGATTCTCTTTTAGGTACAGATTCATAACATCTTCTTCATTCTATATACTAGAAAAATAGTGAGTTTCATCAGATTAGAGATTTTGAGCGTACCCTCGAAATGCTTTAATTTGAAAGTGTTTCACAACTCTCACTAATCTAAGTATATCTATACCCTGAATATCTAACATGGGGGCATACGTATCTATATTGTACGACACGTATGCATTCATTAGGGTTGATTAAAGAAATTTTATGATCGTGCGATCGTGGTGGAGCCCACCCTGATGGCTCCCGATACACATCAAAAAATGACTACAAAACCTGCTCCAAATATAACCCCTACTTATTTACTAATATTGACAACCATGGTTTACCTCAACCCCTTGATGACAAGCATTGTTGCAAGGGTGTTGTGCCCTATTTACATGCCAAAATACCCTGAAGATGGACATCAACTCCTTGGTACTTAAACCTCATCCAAGCCTGGTCCTAATTATGTTTAACCTCTCCTGGAGATTTCAACCATTCCATACACATAATTAAATCAATATCATACATATAAAAAACTAGAGCGTTCACCGAAAACCAACATCCCCTACATGAATGGGAAGGTTCAGACACCTCTTATTGATAAACACCATTTGATCGTCTCCAAGCTTGATGTTAATTCCATGAAAACAAACATTCATTACAAACTCAAAAGCAATGATCAATTGTTGAGATAAAAAATTATGTGTAGCCCCACTATCAACCATTATCACAAATGGAATTTCTGCAATTTCTCCACTAAATTTGAGTGTCCCTACTGATAACTCGAGACTAGTACCAGATAGTTAATTGCGCTAAATGGATGATTGACTCCAAGGGGCGGCAGCCCCTGGCGGGGTCCAAGGGGAAGAGCCCCTGGCCGGGTTCGTGATTCCTGGTCAGCGTGAATTTTTTTTTATCTTAGTTATGTTACTATATAAAAAATGTCTCAGAAATCCGTATTTTGATAAAAACACCTGGTTTTGTGATCCATTTATAGACCCTGTTTTAAGGAAGTTTATGACAGGTAATATGGTCGTTTTTGGACAGGAAGTTATTTATATATAACTACTATATGACATTTTTAAGACGGAAAGTTAGTCTTCTGTTATATATGATTAATTTCGGATTCTCTTTTAGGTACAGATTCATAACATCTTCTTCATTCTATATTCTAGAAAAATAGTTACTTTCATCCGATTAGAGATTTTGAGTGTACCCTCGAAATGCTTTAATCTGAACGTGTTTCATAACTCTCACTGATCCAAGTATATCTATACCCCGAATTTCTAACATGGGGGTATACATATCTATATTGTCCGACACGTATGCATTTATTAGGGTTGATTAAAGAAATTTTATGATCGTACGATCGTGGTGGAGCCAGCCCTGATGGGTCCCGAAACACATCTAAAAATGACTACAAAACCTGCTCCAAATATAACCCCTGCTTATTTAATAACGTTGACAATATTGGTATAGCTCAACCCCTTGATGACAAGCATTGTTGCAAGGGTGTTGTGCCCAATTTACCTGCCAAAATACCCTGAAGATGGACATCAACTCCTTGGTACTTAAACCTCATCCAAGCCTGGTCCCAATTATGTGTAACCTCTCCTGGAGATTTCAACCATTCCATACCCATAATTAAATTAGTATCAACCGTTTCAAAAACTAGAGCATTCACCGAAAACAAACATCCCCTACATGAATGGGAAGGCTCAAACACCTTCGATTGATAAACACCATTTGATCATCTCCAAGCTTGATGTTAATTCCAAGAAAAAAAACATCGATTACATACTCAAAAGCAATGATCAATTGTTGAGATAAAAAAATTATGTGTAGCCCTACTATCTACCATTATCACTAATGGAATATCTGCAATTTCTCCACTGAATTTGAGTGTCCCTCCTGATAACTCGAGAGCAGTACCAGATAGTTAATTGTGCTAAACGGATTATTGACTCCAAGGGGCGGCAGCCCCTGGCTGGGGTCGTGCTGCCAGGTCAGCGCGAATTTTTTGTTATATAAGTTATGTAACTATATAACAAATGTCTCAGAAATCCATATTTTGATAAAAAAAAAAAAAAAAAAATACCCGGTTTTGTGATCCATTTATAGACCCTGTTTTATGGTAGTTTATGACAGGTAATACGGCCGTTTTTGGACAGGAAGTTATTTATATATAACTACCATATGGCAGTTTTAAGACAGAAAGTTAGTTTTCTGTAATATATGATCAATTTTGGATTCTCTTTTAGGTACAGATTCATAACATCTTCTTCATTCTATATACTAGAAAAATAGTGAGTTTCATCAGATTAGAGATTTTGAGCGTACCCTCGAAATGCTTTAATTTGAAAGTGTTTCACAACTCTCACTGATCCAAGTATATCTATACCCTGAATATCTAACATGGGGGCATACGTATCTATATTGTACGACACGTACACATTCATTAGGGTTGATTAAAGAAATTTTATGATCGTGCGATCGTGGTGGAGCCAGCCTAGATGGGTCCCGATACACATCTAAAAGTGACTACAAAACCTGGTCTAAATATAACCTCTGCTTAATTAATAATATTGACAATCTTGGTATAGCTCAACCCCTTGATGACAAGCATTGTTGCAAGGGTGTTGTGCCCTATTTACCTGCCAAAATACCCTGAAGATGGAAATCAACTCCTTGGTACTTAAACCTCATCCAAGCCTGGTCCTAATTACGTGTAACCTCTCTTGGAGATTTCAACCATTCCATACCCATAAATAAATCAATATCAACCATATAAAAAAACTAGAGCGTTCACCGAAAACAAACATCCCCTACATGAATGGGAAGGTTTAGACACCTTTGATTGATAAACACCATTTGATCGTCTCCAAGCTTGATGTTAATTCCAAGGAAACAAACATCGATTACAAACTCAAAAGCAATGATCAATTGTTGAGATAAAAAATTATGTGTAGCCCCACTATCTACCATTATCACTAATGGAATTTCTACAATTTCTCCACTGAATTTGAGTGTCCCTACTGATAACTCGAGAGCAGTACCAGATAGCTAGCTGCGCTAAATGGATGATTGACTCCATGGGGCGGCAGGCCCTGGCGGGGTCCAAGGGGAAGATGTTGGATTAGTGTCTAAGTCCATAACTATTTTGTTATGTACTTGACCCGATGGTGCATGGTCTTTTTGGGTTGCCTTCACCAAAGCAACTTGATAGGATGAATTATGAAGAGAAAGGATTAAATATGATTTATTAATATATTATGAGAATAATATATTAAAGGATAAATCATATTGTTTAATTAATATTAGTCAAGAATTAATTAGTAAGTAGTTTTGTGACTAAAAGAGATTAATTAAACTTAAGGGACTAGAATTGTAATTATAAGATAATTGCAATTTGGGCCATGGATTGCCTTATATTATAAGGTGGATGAATTTTATGGGGGAAGCCCATATGAAATCGTCCAAGGCCTTAAGGAAAGGGCTCCATGGGTTGCTTAGGGCTTAAGCATCCAAATTAGGGTTTCCTTGTTAGATAACCCTAATCGCCTAACTATATATAGATCCCTTAAGGACCAAAAACGTGGACATGAATCCTTCTAGGGTTAGAACACGTTTTGGGCAGCCTCCATCCTCTTTCCTTTTCATCCTCTTGCTTATGGTGTTTGTGAACCATTAGAGGAGTGACACTTGTGACTCTAAGCCTTCCAAAGTCAATTCAAGGAGGAATTAGGACTGTTATTGCTACATAAAAATCAAGGTAATATTTTAAACCTAATTATATGTTAATATCAATTTCCATATGCTAGAATTAGGGTTTATAGTCTTGGATTCAAAGCATGTACAATAGAGAAACCTAGATCCAAGCATTAGGGTTTGTATGAACACATAGGATGTCTTATGACCAAAACCCATCAGTGGTATCAGAGCATTGATTGGTTTCTATTGTATTGATTCTTGATGTAACTGAAAAACGTGTTTTGGCCTCATTGTTCGACCTGACTCGGCGAGTCACTCTTGGACTCGGCGAGTCAGCCCTACTCGGCGAGTTCCAGAGGGTGACTCGGCGAGTCGGTGCGTCAGACAGAGGTATATCCGGGATTTCTTGCTGTTTTTGCTTATGGCTAGTTACCTTATCATATTAGATCAATATAAATCCGAATTTATGATATATTTGACTATATTCTTGATCTAATTGAAGATATTTATCAATTAGTAAAATATTTGTTTCCTTATGTGATAATTGATTATTTATTTTGATTTAATTGGTAAATTGTTTTGCAAGAAATCATTAAATAAATCAAATATGGATAATTATGTGGTTAATTGTTAATTTAGATTACTTATTATTTGATCCTTATGTTATGAAATGTTTGATATTTTCCCCTTAGGTTTTATAGTTTAAATTTGAACCTAAAAGTTTTTGTTGTTTTGAAATTTAAATAGTTAAAACCCTAATGTTTTGAAAAAAGGTTTCAAAACTTGCCGTCAAGTTTTGGAATTTAAATTTTGATTAATTGTTTAATTTTGATGTATATTTAAATTCTAAACCCTAATGTTTTGAAATGTTTCAAAACTTGCCCTCAAGTTTTGGAATTTAAAAGTTGATTAAAAGTTTAATTAGGAATGTTAAATTCTAAAACCCTAGTAATGTTTTGAAAAAGTTCAAATCACACCCTTATGGTTTTATTAATTAATTAAGGTGTATAGTTAAAAGAGGTTTAATAAATCCATAAAAGTTTAGGTTTACAATTTAATTGAATTAAAAGTATAATTGTTAAATTAGACCACCTAGTATTTTAAAAGTGTAAAATACACCCTATACTATATATATAACATTAAAAGTCTAACATTATATATATATATATATATATATATATATATATATATATATATATATATATATATATATATATATATATATGAGTAAAAGTCACTCTTACCATTAGTAGGCCTCATTCACGAAGCTGGTCCATAAGGGGTGTTTAAGGAAATTGCCTATAAAATGGTGATTGAATGGGTATCCACTCTTACCCACCGCACTCTTGACTAGTGGAGGGTCGTTAGCCGAACGGGTAGGATAGGACGAAACCTTCCATTATAAGTATAATGAAGTATAAAAGTAACTAAATGTTTTCATAAAATTCCCAATCTTAGTTACTTAGGCAAAAGTGAATTGATGCAATTCCATGAAATTACACTTTGTGCCCTTGCGAAGACGTTAGTGGAGCGTGTGTGGTTTACCGGCACACTAAATGGTTCTAAGCAAAGGTAGAAAAGGGTGACTCAATGTTTGTCATAGTTCGGTGGAGCGTGTGTGGTTTACCGGCACATCGAATAGGTGATTGTAACATGTGAGGGCACCATGTAAGTTTGCATGGTTATTCACACCCGCTTTGTGATCCTCGGCATTCCAGTCACAAACAAGAGGGGCATATCGAGATTTAAACATGCCATTGAAAGTTCAATGAATCTCAAAGGATCTAGGAGTTTTCATAGATTTAAAACTTAAATTTCTTTTTCATCTTTCGTGGTGGAAATTAGTGAATCGTCATTCACTTACCTTCAAATATTATTCAATTAGGGTTATGGCATCCCTCTCCCGAGTTGTAGAATATTGTGTTGGGTCCTAGCCTTAGTATCTCATTTGGGTGATTTGCTAAGGACTCAATCTATCAACTAACTTGAATTCGTTTTTCTCCCGTTTTGTAGATGTCAAAGTTCGACAACCATGGTTTTCCCAAATCCCGTGGAACAAGCATTCCACATGAAGATGATATTCCACGATTTGATCGAGGAACAAGAGATCATGCTTCACTTCCTCCTCCTCCTCCAATTATTCTCCCTAACCCACAAGTTCGAAGGTTTGAAAAGTTCAAGATCACTCAAGCCCTTTTGGCAAGTAAACATAAAGAAGGAAAGTCAGTGTCTACATACGTCCTAGGGATGAAGTCACACATTGATAGGTTAAGGATGTTGGGATCCGTTGTCTGTGAGGAGATGGCTGTTGATTGGGTTCTTCAGTCACTTCCTAAATCATATAGTGAGTTCGTAAGACAGTACTATATGATGAACTACGACGTGACCCTTATAGATCTCACCTATATGCTTATTGCTGCTGAATCAGCAATGGTTTGGCGCAATAGAAAAGCAAAGTTGATTGGTGAATCTGCCTTCAAGACCTCTATGGATATAGACAATGGCAACGAAAGACATGTTATGATCGAAAAGTTTGATCATAAGAGAAAGGCAATGTCTGAAGTAGTTCCATATCCCGTTCCAAAAGAGTCAATTTGCTTTTATTGCCAAGAGAAGGGGCATTGGAGACGAAGGTGCCCTATTTACCTAAGAGATCTAAGAGATGGGAGAGTCAAAACGTATGGCTTTGCTTTAGGTAAAATCCATTGAGTAACTCTTTTAAGCTTCTATCCTAGATTCTTAATACATAATGTGATAAGATTACAATTAATGTTATGTAGGATCGAAGAAAAGATAGGAAGCTTAAGGGAAAAAGTGAGCATAATCTAACCGTGAAGAAATGGATTTCGATCGCATTACTTGAAGATTAGATTCTTAAGCTACTACTTAGAGTTAGAATTAGATTGCTAAGAAATATGTATTAGCATAGTTTTTCAATGAATTGCGTTGTAAGGACAAATTTTTCCGCAATAAAATAAATTTTGATTTTATATTATTTATTTATCCTTACAATGACGTGTATGAAAAATTGATGTTAAAATGTTTCTATAATGGATTTGGTTCTTATTATGTTATTTGTGGAAAGTCAAGAGTTTACCAAATAAGGAGAGTTTCTCATCCCCAAGTTTCAATTGGACAGAAACTTGGAATCATGCAACTTGGTTGCACGATGAATGAGAAATTCCATATTTGAAAATTAGACTAATTCATTGACAAAGTGTCAAGTGAAGGACTAGGAGATCGAGTACACAAAGTTGTGTGTTGATCAAAGTCCACCATAAGAGTAACAAAGAAATTCGTCATGATTTACTAAAGGCTTAGTAAATATGATTATCCTTATAAGATTAAGTGTAATTCTGAATTGATTCAAAAGGTTTAAATCAATAGCAGAATGAATAAGAAGAATCAAGTAGGCAGAAAGATAAAAGTTTCTCCATTCTAAGAAGAAGGGAGAGTACCTTTTATGCTTTATGATAAGTCTTAATGATTAAGAATCATATCTCAATTAATCCTCTAAGTGAGTCTTAGTACAATTGTATGTATAAGAAGAGGAATCAAGAATTGAAGAAATGGTTAAATCAAGAAGTCAATCATACTTCGCTCCAAGACAAGTCTTAGAGTTAAGATTGTGACAATGAGTGACAAGTATTAAGAAGGTTTATAACATTCATCAAATGTGGAAATTTGTGATGTCTTGGATAAGACAAAGACCAACTAGGACCAATTTATGAAATGTTTTGATAAAAACTACACTAACTCTTGAATATTTGTTTGTCAAGAAATGTTTATTGACCAGAGAATCTTATATGTCAAGGAGTCAGTGGGAGTCTTAATGGTCTTGAAAGGTTTCAAGAAGAAATCAAAATAAACATTATCGATCATCACTAGCACACGAGTTGAGGTTCACAACCTATCGTGTTGACAGTATTTTGTTTCTGTGCCAATCCAATCGAGTTAATTATGCATGTGAGTCCTATGAGTTCTCATTTTGAACGCATAAAAGGCAACGCACCTTAATCAATGAAAGGTACATTGATAGGAAAGGGTGAGCTGCTTGACTACTTGGAAGACGTGGTGGGCAGCAGTGCTACCATAAGGCAAGACATCAAGATTAAGAAAGTTCGGTCCATATGAGTTTGAATTTGTCGTAAACTTTGGTTTCAACAAATTCACATGGATAGGAACACGTACACCATTTAATATCTAAGTGTCATAAGATTTCCTCCTTCATGAAAATGATTGTGAGGAAATGCTTTCACTAAGAAAGATTTTAAGAAGATAGTAAAATTGCATTCTCGAATTCAATCATGGTTACGGTATCCCTTTCCATAATTTGAATTGTGAGGTTTGGCAATTAGTCTTAAGTGTTTAGACACACATATGAACTATCGAAGGCAAAGGTGTATAAGTTCAAGAAGCCTTGATAAAAGATTATCAAAGCACTAAGTATTAGAAACATGAACTTAAGAAATTCAATAAGCATTGTTTTTTCTGAAAGTTAAGATGTTTATGAATACATGTCGAAGCTAGTGGGAGCATAAGTGTTATGTTTTATAATAATCATCATGATAGTGGGAGCATAAATGTTATAATTGTATGATTATTAAGGCACGTATTGCAAGTTGGCAATATTAATTATAGAAAACAAGAGTTATACCTTGCAAAGTAGTAAGGGTTATAAAGTTGATTTGCTATAATTAAGGGAGAGAATATTATGCTTCATTTCAAATCTAAAGGCTTAGGTTGAGAAATGTTAATAAATTTAGTCAAAGGTACATAGTGTGTTCTTAAAATTTCGATTATGATTACGACATTCCTCTTCACAATTCGAATTTTGAGAACATAGCAAATAAAACATCATGCGTCGTGTCCCATATGCTTCAGGTATAGGATCGATTGCAAATGCTTGACCATTCTAAAATTTTCCAAATGTCTAGCGCATTTAGAGGGAAAAAGGACAAGAATTGGTTTTGACTAAAATAATTAAACAACTATCAAAGGACAATCCAAAGTTCGACGAGGATTGGTCGCTTGTGAGTAGTTGGAAGTATAGTATTGGAAAATATGGAAATGTTTCCATATTGGATGGACCATATCGACATTATTATGAATAGATAAGATTCTATTAAGAATGAGTTGTCATATGGAAAATATGGAAGCGTGTCCATATTGGAAATTGAATATTGAAAAAACTATGACTAGATTAGAAACCTTTATGCAAAAGGATGTTCAAAGGAATGTACTTTGAGTGAGAGACATCATATCTAAGGAATTGTCTTGTAACAATCTCCGATAGAAGACTTTGTAATATCATTGGCAATAGTCTTTGTGACTTTGGTGCAGTGACATACGAAAGGAGAGTTGCATAAAATGTTAGAATCTAGCATATTCTATAAGTAGCAAGAATTTGATATTCTTTCACTTATGGAAAAAGGATTTGGAGTTGTGAAATGAGAATGATTGGAAATGTGTTCAATGTGATCTATTTCACTAAGTAAGAACCATAGGTAAACATTGTGTGCATGCTAGGAGCATGGGACAAGTGTTGTAATTCAAGTAAGAAGTTGATTAACCGAAACGACAAATAATGAGTAATCGATATGGTGATAAATAAAAGGTGTTTTATTTATACTCAAAGGTTTGAGGCCATATGGGATTAGTATTATTCTTGTGTTTCACATTTGCATGTTTTGACTTCCAGAATAATTGAGTTTATTAAGCATAATCGAATTATTCGAACGGGCCACAGTCGTTCATATGTTGGAAGTAGATATGAATGAAGACTGTCGTGAATTGGTGTGTGGATTGTCTAAAAGAGTATTAGACATAAGCAAATGTTTGCTGCAACGTTCATGAGTGCTTACGAATATGATTTGAGCATTGGATTAAACCCACGCTCACTTGGATCACTCCATGAATTGTATCACGAGTGATTGGTGAGACGATAACATCTTATATTCTTGAAACCGAGATGTGTGAGTTGTATCTTGCGAATCGTTTGCACATTGATAATATGTAAACGCACTAGTAACTTGGTGTTACAAAACATATTGTTGTGTGTGATTCGGTGAGTGAGTGCAAGCAAGCATTATATCAAAGTTTATCCGTTCCTTTTATCCAAAGTGGGATAAAAGTGGTATCTTTGGGCCCCTCGATGATTTAGTGATGACAAACGTAAATGCTCGGCCGGGCTAGGGCTAATTTGATTTGTTCAGTTAGTCAGTCGTCATAAATCAGAAATCGAGATATAGTACAAAGAGAATGATTTGAAATCATATCTCATATGATATCTAGAATGGAGGAATATATGATCCCTTATCTAAAGGACACACGTATCTGATATGATCAGAGTTGACAGCAGCTTTGGAAAGCTACGATTGCAAATCAGGATCTGAAGTCATACGCATAATAGTTATTAGACTTATCCAAGTGGGAGACTGTTGGATTAGTATCTAAGTCCATAACTATTTTGGTATGTACTTGACCCGATGGTGCATGGTCCTTTTGGGTTGCCTTCACCAAAGCAACTTGATAGGATGAATTATGGAGAGAAAGGATTAAATATGATTTATTAATATATTATGAGAATAATATATTAAAGGAGAAATCATATTGTTTAATTAATATTAGTCAAGAATTAATTAGTAAGTAGTTTTGTGACTAAAAGAGATTAATTAAACTTAAGGGACTAGAATTGTAATTATAAGATAATTGCAATTTGGGCCATGGATTGCCTTATATTATAAGGTGGATGAATTTTATGGGGGAAGCCCATATGAAATCGTCCAAGGCCTTAAGGAAAGGGCTCCATGGGTTGCTTAGGGCTTAAGCATCCAAATTAGGGTTTCCTTGTTAGATAACCCTAATTGCCTCACTATATATAGATCCCTTAAGGACCAAAAACGTGGACATGAATCCTTCTAGGGTTAGAACACGTTTTGGGCAGCCTCCATCCTCTCTCCTCTTCATCCTCTTGCTTATGGTGTTTGTGAACCATTAGAGGAGTGACACTTGTGACTCTAAGCCTTCCAAAGTCAATTCAAGGAGGAATTAGGATTGTTATTGCTACATAACAATCAAGGTAATATTTTAAACCTAATTATATGTTAATATCGATTTCCATATGCTAGAATTAGGGTTTATAGTCTTGGATTCAAAGCATGTTTAATAGAGAAACCTAGATCCAAGCATTAGGGTTTGTATGAACACATAGGATGTCTTATGACCAAAACCCATCAGAAGAGCCCCTGGCCGGGGTCGTGCTGCTAGGTTAACGCGATTATTTTTTATCTTAGTTATGTTACTATATAAAAAATGTCTCATAAATCCGTATTTTGATAAAAACACCCAGTTTTGTGATCCATTTATAGACCCTGTTTGATGAAAGTTTATGACAGGTAATATGGCCGTTTTTAGACAGGAAGTTATTTATATATAACTACTATATGGCATTTTCAAGACAGAAAGTTGGTCTTCTGTTATATATGATCAATTTCGGATTCTCTTTTGGGTACAGATTCATAACATCTTCTTCATTCTATATTCTAGAAAAATAGTGACTTTCATCCGATTGGAGATTTTGAGTGTACCCTCGAAATGCTTTAATCTGAAAGTGTTTCACAACTCTCACTGATCCAAGTATATCTATACCCCGAATTTCTAACATGGGGGTATACGTATCTATATTGTCTGACACGTACGCATTCATTAGGGTTGATTAAAGAAATTTTATGATCGTACGATCGTGGTGGAGCGAGCCCTGATGGGACCCGAAACACATCTAAAAATGACTACAAAACCTGCTCAAAATATAACCCCTGCTTATTTACTAACATTGACAATCTTTCTATAGCTCACCCCTTGATGACAAGAATTGTTGCAAGGGTGTTGTGCCCTATTTACCTGCCAAAATACCCTGAAGACGGACATCAACTCTTTGGTAATTAAACCTCATCCAAGTCTGGTCCCAATAATGTGTAACCTCTCTTGGAGATTTCAACCATTCCATACCCATAATTAAATCAATATCAACCGTATCAAAAACTAGAGCGTTCACCGAAAACAAACATCCCCTACATGAATGTGAAGGTTCAGACACCTTCGACTGATAAACACCATTTGATCGTCTCCAAGCTTGATGTTAATTCCAAGAAAAAAAACATCGATTAATAGCTCAAAAGCAATGATCAATTGTTCAGATAAAAAATTATGTGTAGCCCCACTATCTACCATTATCACTAATGGAATATCTGCAATTTCTCCACTGAATTTGAGTGTCCCTCCTAATAACTCGAGAGTAGTACCAGATAGTTAATTGCGCTAAACGGATGATTGGCTCCAAAGGGCGGCAGCCCCTGGCGGGGTCGAAGGGGCAGAGCCCCTGGCTGGGGTCGTGCTGCCAGGTCAGCATCAATTTTTTTATATTAGTTATGTTACTATATTTAAAATGTCTCAGAAATCCGTATTTTGATAAAAATACCCGGTTTTGTGATCCATTTATAGACCCGGTTTTATGGTAGTTTATGACAGGTAATACGGCCGTTTTTGGACAGGAAGTTATTTATATATAACTACCATATGGAAGTTTTATGACAGAAAGTTAGTTTTCTGTTATATATGATCAATTTCGGATTCTCTTTTTGGTACAGATTCATAACATCTTCTTCATTCTATATTCTAGAAAATAGTGAGTTTCATCCGATTAGAGATTTTGAGTGTACCCTCGAAATGTTTTAATCTGAAAGTGTTTCACAACTCTCATTGACCGAAGTTAATCTATACCTTGAATTTCTAACATGGGGGTATACGTATCTATATTGTCCGACGCATATGCATTCATTAGGGTTGATTAAAGAAATTTTATGATCGTGCGATCGTGGTGGAGCCAGCCCTGGTAGGTCCCGAAACACATCTATAAATGACTACAAAACCTGCTCCAAATATAACCCCTGCTTATTTACTAACATTGACAATCTTGGTATAGCTCAACCCCTTGATGACAAGCATTGTTGCAAGGGTGTTGTGCCCTATTTACCTGCCAAAACACCCTGAAGATGGACATCAACTCCTTGGTAATTAAACCTCATCCAAGTCTGGTCCCAATAATGTGTAACCTCTCTTGGAGATTTCAACCATTCCATACCCATAATTAAATCAATATCAACCGTTTCAAAAACTAGAGCGTTCACCGAAAACAAACATCCCCTACATGAATGGGAAAGTTCAGACACCTTCGACTGATAAACACCATTTGATCGTCTCCAAGCTTGATGTTAATTCCAAGAAAAAAAACATCGAATAATAGCTCAAAAGCAATGATCAATTGTTCAGATAAAAAATTATGTGTAGCCCCACTATCTACCATTATCACTAATGGAATATCGGCAATTTCTCCACTGAATCTGAGTGTCCCTCCTAATAACTCGAGAGCAGTACCAGATAGTTAATTGCGCTAAACGGATGATTGTCTCCAAGGGGCGGCAGCCCCTGGCGGGGTCGAAGGGGCAGAGCCCCTGGCTGGGGTCGTGCTGCTAAGTCAGCATCAATTTTTTTTATATTAGTTATGTTACTATATTTAAAATGTCTCAGAAATCCGTATTTTGATAAAAACACCCGGTTTTGTGATCCATTTATATACCCTGTTTTATGGAAGTTTATGACAGGTAATATGGCCGTTTTTGGACAGGAAGTTATTTATATATAACTACCATATGGCATTTTTAAGACAGACGGTTAGTCTTCTGTTATATATGATCAATTTCGGATTCTCTTTTGGGTACAGATTCATAAAATCTTCTTCCTTCTATATTCTAGAAAAATAGTGACTTTCATCCGATTAGAGATTTTGAGTGTACCCTCGAAATGTTTTAATCTGAAAGTGTTTCACAACTCTCACTGATCCAAGTATATCTGTACCCCGAATTTCTAACATGGGGGTATACGTGTCTATATTGTCCGACACGTATGCATTCATTAGGGTTGATTAAAGAAATTTTATGATCGTACGATCGTGGTGGAGCCAGCCCTGATGGGTCCCGAAACACATCTAAAAATGACTACAAAACCTGCTCCAAATATAACCCCTGCTTATTTACTAACATTGACAATCTTTCTATAGCTCACCCCTTGATGACAAGAATTGTTGCAAGGGTGTTGTGCCCTATTTACCTGCCAAAATACCCTGAAGACGGACATCAACTCTTTGGTAATTAAACCTCATCCAAGTCTGGTCCCAATAATGTGTAACCTCTCTTGGAGATTTCAACCATTCCATACCCATAATTAAATCAATATCAACCATATAAAAACTAGAGCGTTCACCGAAAACAAACATCCCCTACATGAATGGGAAGGTTCAGACACCTTTGATTGATAAACACCATTTGATCATCTCCAAGCTTGATGTTAATTCCAAGAAAAAAAAACATCGATTACATACTCAAAAGCAATGATCAATTGTTGAGATAAAAAAATTATGTGTAGCCCTACTATCTACCATTATCACTAATGGAATATCTGCAATTTCTCCACTGAATTTGAGTGTCCCTCCTGATAACTCGAGAGCAGTACCAGATAGTTAATTGTGCTAAACGGATTATTGACTCCAAGGGGCGGCATCCCCTGGCTGGGGTCGTGCTGCCAGGTCAGCATCAATTTTTTTATATTAGTTATGTTACTATATTTAAAATGTCTCAGAAATCCGTATTTTGATAAAAATACCCGGTTTTGTGATCCATTTATAGACCCGGTTTTATGGTAGTTTATGACAGGTAATACGGCCGTTTTTGGACAGGAAGTTATTTATATATAACTACCATATGGAAGTTTTATGACAGAAAGTTAGTTTTCTGTTATATATGATCAATTTCGTATTCTCTTTTTGGTACAGATTCATAACATCTTCTTCATTCTATATTCTAGAAAAATAGTGAGTTTCATCCGATTAGAGATTTTGAGTGTACCCTCGAAATGTTTTAATCTGAAAGTGTTTCACAACTCTCACTGATCGAAGTTTATCTATACCCTGAATTTCTAACATGGGGGTATACGTATCTATATTGTCCGACGCATATGCATTCATTAGGGTTGATTAAAGAAATTTTATGATCGTGCGATCGTGGTGGAGCCAACCCTGGTAGGTCCCGAAACACATCTATAAATGACTACAAAACCTGCTCCAAATATAACCCCTGCTTATTTACTAACATTGACAATCTTGGTATAGCTCAACCCCTTGATGACAAGCATTGTTGCAAGGGTGTTGTGCCCTATTTACCTGCCAAAATACCCTGAAGATGGACATCAACTCCTTGGTACTTAATCCTCATCCAAGCCTGGTCCCAATTATGAGTAACGTCTCCTGGAGATTTCAACCATTCCATACACATAATTAAATCAATATCAACCGTATTAAAAACTAGAGCGTTCACCGAAAACAAACAGCCCCTACATGAATGGGAAGGTTCAGACACCTTTGATTGATAAACACCATTTGATCGTCTCCAAGCTTGATGTTAATTCCACGAAAAAAAACATGGATTACAAACTCAAAGCAATGATCAATTGTTGAGATAAGAAATTATGTGTAGCCCCACTATCTACCATTATCACTAATGGAATATCTGCAATTTCTCCACTGAATTTCACTATCCCTCCTGATAACTCGAGAACATTACCAGATAGTTAATTACGCTAAACGGATATGGAGATTAGGAGGAGTAGCATTTATTTTGAAGCATAGAGGCGCCTTCTGAATCCAGGCTTGAGGAATATCGAAACCATGAAATTCGGGAAGTTTTAGGTGAGGGTAACTCAGCTTGTTGATCTGGCTTCAATGGAATCCCAACCCAGACTCGTCTACGATTGAACCACCCATTGGAGCCAATTACAATGAGTAAAATTCTAGACACCTGGTACAGTGCATCTGTGCATACCATATCCCGCCTTATTTATAGAAATAAGACTGTAGTACTCTTGGTGTTTTTCCATTAGTACTTAGCACATGAGCATTCGTATCACTGACTTTTTCTTGGGGATGATTAATCATGAAGAAAGTTGAGTAAAAAATAAAGCCATCAATATAACCACATAACTAGAGTTGCGATTTTCAGACTCTAAGTATGTTGGAATCAGCACTCAACTTCTAGAATCATAAAAAACAAACTAATTATGCAACTTCGGGTTGTTTATAATAAATTCAAAATACATGATATACAACCAATTCAAGTTTCACAACAATATGATATATGTCAACATAATAAGCACGACCAATGAAACGCCCATATATATTTGGTTTTTGCATGCAAGAAGTTATTAAAGTTGGTCTTTCCACAAGGATACATGCATTTTTCAATAAGCTGAAATAATAGCCTTGTAAGGATCTCCAAATGTGGCAACGTTTCCCGGCCTTGAGAACACAACCTTCAATCAACAATAAAACACAAAGTATTGTCATTTTCTTTACTTTATAAGGATGTTAGCTGCAATAATAATAGGTACCTGGTAGTTCCCAATTGTCTTGGTCTTAAAGGCAGCAGCTGCATAATCAAAATAGCACTCGAATGTACGGATGAATTCTTGGTTGAAGCCCAACGCAAGTATTTTGCTAGGAGTTACATAAATAAATAACCATCACCTGAGTCTTGAATGAGAATGTACACCAGTTGATAAAAGGATAATTTTTTTCTTTACCTTTGGTTTTGCATTAAGTTTTTCCTCCAGTGTCTGAGTGTTTGATAATAATGTGCTCCTATGTTTTCCACATGCTCCACACTGCAAGTCATTAAGCATTTGATGAGATTCCAGACAAGTAAAAAAGTTACAAAGAATTATTTTACATGCAGCATGGTGATCTCGCGATGATTTTAGCACATACCAAAGTCTAGATGATGCAGCCATAGCTGATGTTAATCTAGTAAGTGAAGGTATGCATAGTCCAGGAAATATGTATTCTTTAATGAACCCTGGGCTCCTTTGGTAATCATCATATCTTCCGTCTGGCACTGAAGTGAACTAATATATTCCAAGGATTGTAATTGTAAATTAATAATATGCTTTAAATTGCTCATTTTTGTCAAGTTCTAACTATATATTCATAGAAGTATACACTTTCTCTTTCTAATTACTTTATTATCTTATAGAATCACATTAGTTTCCTCCCACTAAGGAGAGAACTGAGTCCAGAAGATACCTGCAGGACTAAAATCCCATCCTCTGCCAATACTGAGTCACAGCATCCAAAAAACTTTTCATGATATTTATGTCCGACATGTTCTATCATTTCACTGAAAATACACACGCAGTTTCTTAGACAACCATTTATGTTCCAATACAATCATAGAGACGAGATTTGATCAAACTCACCAGGATATAATTCTATCATATTTGGCAGTGTCAGGCAATTGCCTGTAGTCACATAGTAGAAATTTGATTTGGTCCTGAACAATGAACTGGATTTATTAGAAACTCGAAAAATGAAGAAAAAGAAACTTGATCAACGTTAAAAATTAAGTCTATTAAGGAACTTGTAGAAGGAAGATGGTGAAACTCAAAGCTTTGTAGGAGATCAAGGAAACAAAATTCTAGATTACAGAATATATATGATGGTGATTTTCACTTTTAAATTAAATCTTCTATATCTTTTGCTTTCGGTATTTCTTAAAAGCCACTTACCTCTAGGCCAGCTTCCTTCACTTTAGTTTCTGCGTATTTGAGTTGCTCTTCAGAAAGGGTGATGCCTGTGTATTTACATCCAGTTTGTTTCACTATTTCAATAGCGAAACTTCCCCAACCAAATCCTATCTCAAGAACGTGGTGGTACTTATCAACTCTTGCCTAGACACATTTTATAGGAAAAAATCAGTTGTTTCCAATAGATCATTTTCTTTAAGATAACGACAACATGATGCGTAAGAACTTACCTTTTGAATTAACGAAGATACTTTTCTCATTTGTGCGGCTTTGAAGTCTTCATCTTCACTCTAGTGAATGTTCCATGACAAATGAGTACACGCTAATTAAAGAACAATGAAACTGAAAACTAATTTGAAATACTAACCTTGAATAATGCACATGAGTATGACATAGTCTCGTCAAGGAATAGGGAAAAAAACTCGTTACTCTACAGGCAAACAAGATGAATATCACGATAACAGAATTAGAACTAATAGAGATGGTAAGTTACGTACTTATATTCTATGAAATAATTTTACAGCTACAAAAAGTTATTCAAAATAATGAAATTTCATGGACAACATGACTATGAAAAGGAACTTTGCAACAACCACTAGGACACTTGCATCAACACACAAAATAACAACCACATTAAGAACATAGAAATGTGTTAACTGAATTAATCAATGTTAGGTTCTATTTCACTGTCCCGGAAAAATGTTATTTTTGATCTTCTAGCATCATATATTTTGGCAAAACAATGTCAATGGTGGATAGTGTCGCATCTGAGTTTATCTGAATTATTATGTCTTTGTATTATACTATACTTTTTTTTCTCAAACACCAACCATATTGCTAGACTAATTAAAGCTAGCAACAAAACAACAAAAGACCAACTGCAAGTTGGAGGCTACTGTAAAAGGCAGGCATCCACACCCGATTAAACCCGCTCAACATACTTTTTACACGTACTAGTGATCCACACCAAGGTAATAGTTTAAACATCAAATACGGTCTCAATACATGGCACATATCCTACTATGAAACCTCCTAATGAACACAACCTAACCAACATAAACAATGCTTCTAGGTAGAAACTATTTTCACTAAATCTGCCATAAACTCAGCTATGGACGCACAATGGTCTATTGGTCTTTAATTTTAATATCAACCCATTGTTGGATTAGGTGTCTAAGTCTGTAACTATAATTGATATGTACTTGATTTGATAGTACCATGGTCCTTTTGGGTTGCCTTCACTCATTCAACTTGACAGGATGACTAGTTGAGAGAGTGTAGGATTTATTATTTTAAATAATAAATTGGTACTTCAAATGATTTTATTAATATATTATTTGGAAATCATATTATTAATTAGTAATTAATTAGAAATTAATTTGATATTAATTTTGGGATTAAAGGAACTGAATAATAATGGAGGAGTTGTCTTGCAAATCATTGTCCGTTGTGAAACTAGGCTATTGGACTCCTTATGATGGAGTGGACAAAAATTATAGGAGGTCATATAATATTTTCATCAAAGGCCTCATAATGAGGAATCCATGGGCTACTTAAGCCTTAAGCAGAAAATTAGGGTTTCCACCTGAAAACCCTAGCAACCCTCAGCTATATAACACCCCCCCCCCCCCCCCCCCCAAGCATGAGAATTTCGGCCTATGCATATGATTACAAGCCCTAGCCGATTTTCTTTGTGTCTACTCTCATCCTCTTGCATTGGGTGTTTGTGAGCCATTAGAGGTGCAACATTTTGGGCACTAAGCTTTCAAGGTCAAGATCAACAAAGGTGTTCTTATTATTACTACATAACAAGCAAGGTAATTTCAAAACCCTAATTTATATATGAATTTCGAATTATATATGCTAGATCTAAGGTTATTGCTTTGGTGTTCAAATTTGCATGTTTAATTAGTGAAAAACTTAGATCCAAAGCAATGAGGGTTGCATGATCACATAAGATTTTAGATATGATCATAACCCATCAGTGGTATCAAATACTATGATGTTTTTCAATTGAATTAATGCAATTGTATATTATCCAAAGTAGAAGAAAATCGATTTTTGTTGTCTTAAGCTGCAACTCGATGAGTTCAATGTGAAACTCGACGAGTTCAGTGTCCAACTCAACGAGTTGATTAATCAGTTGCCTAATTTTTTGATTTTCAGATCAGGTTTTGAATAGGATAATTACCATAATTCATTTTTAATGCCTAAAACTGAATTTTTTGAATGGTAACATGATATCCTTATCAAAATTGAAGGATTTGGTTAAAGTTGGATAATGATAAGATTATTTTTATTTTTAAAATTTAACCTAGTGTTTTGAAAAGTTTCAAAGACACATCCTTTGGTTTTAAAATTTAAATCTAATTAAATAGTTTTAATTTTGAAATATTCAATTTTATAACCCTATTATTTTGGAATAGTTTAAAAATACACCCTCATGGAGTTTATTAATAAATTAATTAAGTGTTTAGTTAAAAGACAATTAATAAATCTATAAAATGGTTTAAATTTAATAAAATTAAAAGTTTAATTTATTAAAGGATTAGACCCTAGTATTTTAAATGTTTAAAATACACACTTATACTATTATAAAATTAAAAGTTCAAATTTATATATATATATATATATATATATATATATATATATATATATATATATATATATATATATATATATATAAAAGAAAAGTTAGTCTTATTATTAGTAAGCCTTATTCACGAAGCTAGTCTATAAGGGTTGTTTAAGAAAGCGGCATATAAGATGATTGTTATTGGGTATCCATTCTTACCCACCGCACTCTTAACTAGTGGGGGGTCGTTATCCGAACGGGTAGGATTGGACATTAAACTCTCATTAAAAGTATAATGAATTATAAAAGTAACTAAACGATTTTCTAAAATTCCCAATCTTAGTTACTTTAGGAAAATGTGAATTTGATGCTAACCCACGAAATTGCACATTGCACTTTATTGGTCGTTAGTGGAGCATGTGTGGTTAACTGACACACTAATATGGGACTAATATTGTTGGAAATGGGTTTCTCCTAAATTATCATTGATTAATAGAGCGTGTGTGGTTAACTAGCACATTGATTAGGTGATAAATGACATCGAGAGTACCAAACTAATTTGCATGGTTATTCACACCTTGTTTGTGATCCTCGGTATCTCAGTCACAAACTTGAAGGGCATAATCGAGATTAAACATGTCATTGAAAAGTTCAATTAATCTCAGAGGATCTAGGAATTTCATCAAAAACCTGATCCGTTTAAAATTTTGTTTTCATGGTGGAAGTGGTAAATCGCCATTTACCTACCTTCAAATAATTTACAATTGGATTATGGCATCCCTTTTCTAAATTGTGAATTATTGTGTTGGGTCCTAGCCTTGATATTTCATTTAGGTGTTATATTAAGGATTAAGTCAACTAACTTGAATTTTCTCCCTTGTAGATGTCTAGTTCTGACAATCATGGTTTTCCTCAATCCTTTGGAAAAGGCTTTCTTTTTGAAGATGATCTTCCACATGTCGATCAAGGTGAAAGATCATGCCCTTCCTTGTGTATTGGTGGAACTAGAAATCATACTTCTCTTCCTCCACCTCCTCCATTGATTCTCACTGACCCACGTTTTCGTTGACTTGAAAAGTTCAAGGTCTCTCAAGCCCTATTAGCATGCAAACACCGAGATGGAAACTCTGTGTGTACACATGTTCTAAACATGAAGTCGCACATTGACTAAACATGAAGTCGCACATTGACTAACTGGGAATGTTGTGTGTCATTTTCCCAAGGAAGCTAGCTATTGACATGGTTCCTCAATCGCTTCCTGAGTCATATAGTCAGTTCGTTAAGGACTACTATATGACAGACCACGACATGAACCTTATTGATCTGACATATTTACTAATTGTTGCTGAAGCAGCAATGCTTTGGCACACTGGTCAAGCAAATTTGTTTGGAAGAGCTATCTCTCAAATTTCCATGGACGTAGGCAATCATAACAATGATAGTCCAGAAATGATTTCTTCTCCTAAGGTAGAGAAATTGGCCAAGGTTAAAAAGTTTGACCATAAGTTAAAGGCCGATGTTGAGATAGTTTCAGATGTCACTCCTAAAGAGTCCATCTCTCTCTATTGCCGATTGAAGGAGCATTGGAAGCAAATCTGCCCAGACTACCTGAGAGATCTCAGAGATGGTAAAGTCAAATTGTATGACTCCAGGTACATCCACTATCTAACTCTATTAAGTTCGTGTTTATATATTCTTCTTACATGATGTGATAATCACATTTTGATATTTTGTAGGATCGAAGAGAAAGAAGGAAGCTTAAAAGAGGAGTAAGCTGAGTCTGATCATTAGAAATGGATTTCGGTTGCATGGTTTGATGATCAGATTTTTGAACTGCTGCTTAGGAGTTATGATAGATTGCTTAGGAGTATTTAGAAACATAGTTTTCATATGTATTTGCATTGTATATGTGAGTCAAGTGAAGGACTAAAGGGTCTAGTACACATTGATGTGAACTAGTCAGATCCACCACAAAGGATGATAAAGTCTATTCGTCATGATTTACTATTGGTTCAGTAAATATGGTTATGCATACAAGATTAAGTGTGATTCTGATACCTTGAAAAGTTTCAAAGTATAGTTGAACGAATAAAAGAATCCATTAGGCAGAAAGATAAAAGTTTCTCCAATCTAAAAGGAAAGGAGAGTACTTTAGTATCATCTTTTATGATGATCTTAATGATTTAGAAACCATGTCACAATTGATCCTCCAAGGACATCTTAGTGCATTTATATGACTAAGAAGAGGAATCAAGTATTGTTGAAATGTTAAAATCAAGAAGATGAATCATATTTCGTTTCAAAATCAAGTTTTAGAGTTATACTCTAGTTACTCCAAGTTGTACCTTGAGTAACATATTCTAAGTAGGTTTATAACGCCTCATGAAATGTGGAGTATAAAATTTTCCTTACTCTTGCACATTTGAAATTGGTAGTTGTGATGTTTTGGTTAAAACAAAAACCAACTATGACCAATTACATGAAGTGTTTTATTGATAAAAACCCACACTAACTCTTGAATATTTGTTTGTTGAGGGATCTGTTGGAATAGTGTCTAAGCCCGTAACTGTATTTGGTATGTACTTGACCCGGTTGTGCATGGTCCTTTTGGGTTGCCTTCACCAAAGCAACTTGACAAGGTAATTTAAGGAGAAAGAGGGAGTATTATGATTTATTAATATATTATAAGAATAATATACTAAAGGAGAAATCATATTTATTTAATTAGTATTAGTCATAAATTAATTAGGAATTAATTTGGTGGCTAAAAGAGATTAATTAAATAAAGGGGTATAAACTGTCAAATGTATGATAGTTGGTTTTTGGGCTAAGGAAGCCTTATGGATTAAAAGGGTAACAAAATTATGATAGGTATCCATCATATTTTCGTCCAAGGCCTTATTCCAGAAGGCTCCTTCGGTTGCTTGGTGGTTAAGCTGTCCATTAGGGTTTAGACTGAAACCCTAGTAGCCTGTAAGTATAAATAAGACCCCTAGGCTAGAGGAATCGGCTACACATGCTTCTAAGAGAACCCTAGGGCCGATTTCCAGCAACTCTCAACCCCTCTCATATTACCTTCTTGCTTGTGGGGTTTGTGAACCATTAGAGGAGTTACAATTGTGACTCTAAGCTCAAGATCAAGAAGATTACATGGATTTCAAGCTACTTGGAAGAGCTAAACACTTAGATCTATTTTCATCATGATAATTTCGAACTATATATGTTAGATCTAGGTTTTCAAGTCGTGGAATCAAAGCATGCACAATAGAGAAACCTAGATCCAAGCTTTAGGGTTGTATGAGCACATAGGATTGTTTCTTATACCTAAAAACCATCAGGATGTTCCTTAACGAAAGAATCTTATATGTCAAGAAGTTAGTAGGAGTCTAGTTGATCTTGAAAAGTTTCAGGAGACAATCAAGAAAAAACGTATTAGTTATCACTAGCACACGGCCTGAGGTTGACAACCTATCATGTTTACACACTCTTGTTTCTATACACATTCCATTTAAGTTGACTATGCATGTGAGTTCTGTGAGTTTTCATTTGACTATATAAGGCAAAACACCTTGATCAATGAAAGTGCATTGATTAGTATGGGTAAGCTACTCAATAACTTGGAAGCACTGGTAGGCCCTTGTGCTACTAGGTGTCAAGAAATTAAGATTAAGCAAGTTCAGTCCATATGAGTTTGAATTTGTCATAAACCTTGTCTTATGATAGTGGCTAGGAATGACAAATTTGCATGGATAGAAACACATACACCATAAAATCTAAGTGTCAACTCTACTTCGTGAAAATGATTGTGAGGAAACGCTTTCACTGGTAGATTTTAGAGGATTGATTAATATCATTATGGTTAGCAATTATGGTAATTGCTTTCTCAAATTCGAGTATTATTACGGCATCCCTCTTCATAATTCGAATTGTGAGAAATGGAAAATAGTTTGAACATTCGAACTTATTACTATAAGTTCTGAAAGGGTTTAGACACACATGTAGGCTATCTAATGAAAGGTGTAGGAGCTTGAGAAGTCTACATAAAGACTTGTCAAAGTGCCACGTATCAAAAATCTGATCTTTGGTAAGAAAGACAATAATTATTGTTTTCTAGAAGTCCGGCTGATTTCTGAGTACATGTCAAAGCTAGTGGGAGTATAATTGTTATGCTGGTAAGAACATAATTGGTATGCTAGTGGGAGCATGAATATTATGTAAGGTGTTCCAAGTTAGCAGTACCATTTATGGGAAACAAAGTTTGGAAATTGTTTCGCTATAGTAAGGCTTAAGGGAGAGGGCACTAATAGTTCATTTAAAACCTAAAAGTTTAGATTGATGTTTTAATGGAACGTAGTCATGAACATATATGAATATCATGTTGAAATACTTCAACATAGGAAATTCAATATATGAAAATATTTTAGCAAGAGACTGGTCAAATATCAGTTCTTTAAGACATTGTGAATCGAATCCCATATGCTTCAAATATAGGTTTTATTACATATGCTATAATATTCACTTGTTCTGATTTTCCAAATGTCCCGGGCATTTAGAGGGAAAAAGGACTTGAACAAGATGTGACTAAAGTTGATAAACAACTATCAAGGACAGTCTGAAGTTTGCCAAAGATTTATTGCTTATGGATAGTTGGAAGTATGGTATTAATTTGAGTGGACCGTATTGACATGTTTTGAGTAGAGGTAATTCTTGCTCATAATTGATAGTCATATGGTAATATGGAAATGTTTCCATTATGGGAGTTGGATATTAAGAATCTATATGTAATTTAGAAACTTTAATGCAAGAAGGATGTTCAAAGGAATGTACTTTGAATGTGAGACTTCATTTCCATGGAATTGTGTTTTATAACGAATCTCCAATGGAATGCTTTGTAATATCGTCGGCAAATTCTCTATGACTTTAGTGCCTTGATATTACAAAAAGGATCATTAAATGTGAGTTTAGATTCTAACACATTCTAGTAGTGACAAGAATTTGGTATTCTTACACTTGCGATAAGGATTTAGAATTGTGAAATGAGCATCATTGAAAATGTGTTCAATTGATATGTTTCACAAAGGAAGGACCATAGATAAACATAGTGTGCGTGCTTAGAGCATGGCATGATTTTTGTTTAATTCAAGTATTTAGTTGATTAATCGAAACATTTTACAATGAATAAAGTCTGATTAGTATGGTTATTAAATAATAAGTGGTTTATTTATATTCAAAAGTTTTGAGACCATATGTAGGTTATTCTTGTGTTTCACTTCGCATGTTTTACTTCCTGAATAACTGGTTTATTCAAACATCCACAGTCGATCATACTTTTGGAAGTAAGTAGTGAATTAAGATTGTCATGAATCCGACTGTAGATTGTCTATGAGCTTAGACATAGCAAATATTTGCTGCAATGTTCATGAGTACTCTTGAAATACAGATTTAAGTATTGGATTAACCCACGCTCATAGAATTACTTCATGGATTTTATTACGAGTGATTTGAGACGATAATATCTTATATTCTTGAAACAGAGACAAATGTGTTGTTGTTTACGAGTCGGTTGCGCATTGATAATACGTAACCGCATCAGTAACTTGATGTTATAAAACGTATTGTAGTGTGTGATTTGATGAGTAAATAGTACAAGCATATGATTCAAAGTTTATCCATTCCTTTTACACTAAATGTGATAAAAGCGATACCTGTGGGCCGCCCAATGACTTAGTGATGACACCCTAAGCACTTGGCCAAGCCTAGACTGATTTTTATTTGTTTAATTAGTCCGTAGTCATAAATCGGAAATCGGGAAACAAAAAACTTGGACAGAGATAATGATTATAATCCATTTCTCATGTCTTTACGATACCTTATAGAATGGTGGAATATTTGATCCCTTATCTAAAGACACGTCATTGACTAGGTCAAAGTTCCACAACGGCTTTTGAAAGCTACGATTGCTAGTCAATTTTTGAAGTCATACTTGCAATCATAGTTATTAGACTTATCCAAGTGGAAGACTATTGGATTAGGTGTCTAAGCCCATAACTTTAATTGGTATATGTACTTGATTTGATAGTAGCATGGTCCTTTTGGGTTTCCTTCACTCATTCAACTAGACAGGATGACTAGTGGAGAGAGAGAGAGAGAGAGACAGAGAGAGAGAGAATAGGATTTATTATTTTAAATAATAAATTGGTACTCAAAATGATTTTATTAATATATTATAAGATTAATATATTATTTGGAAATCATATTATTATTTAGTAATTAATCAGAATTTAATTTGATATTAATTTTGGGATTAAAGGAACTGATTAATAATAGAAGGACTGTTTTGCAAATCATTGATAGTTGTAAAACTAGGCTATTGGACTACTTATGATGGAGTGGACGAAAGTTATAGGAGGCCCTATAAGTTTTTCGTTCAAGGCCTCATAATAAGGAGTCCATGGGCTGCTTAAGCCTTAATCTGAAAATTAGGATTTCCACCTGAAAACCCTAGCAGCCCTCAGCTATATAAACCCCCCAAGCATGAGAATTTCAAGCTATGCATATGATTACAAACCCTAGCCAATTTTCCTTGTCTCTCCTTTCATCCTCTTGCATTGGGTGTTTGTGAGCCATTAGAGGTGCAAGATTTGGTGCACTAATCTTTCAAGAGTCAAGATTAACAAAGGTGTTCTTGTTATTACTACATAACAAGCAAGGTAACTTCAAAACCCTAATTTATATATGAATTTCGAATTATATATGCTACATCTAGGGTTATTGTTTTGGTGCTCAAATTTTCATGTTCAATTAGTGAAAAACTTAGATTCAAAGTCATTAGGGTTGCATGATCACATACGATTGTAGATATGCCCATAACCCATCACCCATCACAACCTATTCTTTCATTAAAAAATATTTTCTCTCAAATCCGTATATGAAACTAGCTAAATTTATTTTTTAACCATTTATCGACAACCCAACCCAACACAACCAAATGATATACTATATGAGAGTTTTAAATATATATCAAATATATATCAATATTATAATTTGTTTATGGAAAATTAAAAGTAAAAAGATTTAATATATGGTTTTAAAACAAATGAATATATTATCTAATATTTTGTTATTAAATCTATTTAAAAAAACAAAAGAAAAAGAAAAGAAAAAGAAAAAAACTAGCCAGCCTTGTGGTGCCAAGTGTAAAAATTGAGGTCGTAAAAATGGTTAGGATGACGAATGGTTGTGAGCAAGACCATGACATGACAATTTATTGGTTTACAAATAAATTTTTTATTTTTTATTCATACCATATATAGACCATGAGAAATATGGTTTTAGCTCCACCTTTGAGGATTAGAAGAAACATTGTAGCCAAATTCCAAACTTCGACCAATCAGAGAGGAAACTAGTAGCTAGGTTGTGGCTTGTACATGGTTGTGGCTTTTATTACATATTCCAACGGACTAGAGAAACCGGTGGCCATGGCCTCCTCCGTGGATATGACTCTGAAATTTTTCCATGTCTGATTGTTCGACCCTTCCGGAACAATTCAAACCCAAATTATCCATCTATGTAAGGTCATCCTCCACATACTTAAGGACACTCATGGACAATATGTCTCATCAAAAGTGACATGTCGGCTCAAAATTATACGGGACGGTGACCAAATATGGCATCCTTTGACATTGTAACAATGACCTAAAAGTATTCTTTTCTTTGGCCCGGTATGTTTTTTCCATCTTTTACATGATAATAAGACGTGCAACCAAATACACGATGACAAACATAGTATGTTGTTTTTCCTTACCATACCTCAAATGATATCTTGCAATCGATTGTCATTTTGGAAAACGTTGAGCCAGGTAGCATAACCTTGTTGATAGCATTGGTTTGGTGTGGCATGTTGATATGAAATCTTTTTAATATAACACGAACATAACATGAGATAATGTTGAATTTTGTTTTTTAGCATTAAAACAACCCAATTAAAACATAATAAAAATGACCAGCACGAGAAAAATGGAAAAGATAAAAAAAAATAAACATTTATTTAATTTAATTCCTATAATCTTACAAAACCTGAAAAACACATGTTGATATTGTGTGAACATCATGTCCAATCTGGAACACAAAAATAATAGAATGTGTCTTTTTTACACTTGTATGACACAAACACAAATTCGAGTTTCAGTTTTGTCTGGATTTTGTTTCATGTAGTGTATTTTTATTATGTCGTGTCATGGATTGCCACCATTATATTGGCCTAAAAGCATCGACCCAACATGATGTTGAAAAGTAAACACTTTAAACTAGCATGTTTGTCTTGTTGTGGGGTATACATAACCTACTCTTGTCCCAAACAAAAAATCACTAAACAAATATCTAGCATGTGATCGATCATAAGCCGTTTAACCTTTAAGTATATTTTGTATTCCAGTATAGCCTATTGATTCCAAAATTGTCATGGTGCCTCCGAGAGATGGTGCACTAGAGCGCTCCAACAATATACATGTAAGTAGTTAAGTCATTCCTTTGATGTATAGCCTTCGAGAAGACAAGTTGGTGTTCCTTCTAGTAGGCATGATGCTCATAAGATTTCATTTAGGCTACCCTGTGGTTGCCTAAATTCCCTTGATTGCTCAATTGTATCATGTCTTTTTCATCTATGTGACCAAGTTATCATATGTGAAAGTCTATTAATTTATGAATTCAAATTCTAGGAACATAAAACTAATGTCGAACCAAATATAGTTTCCTTATTTAGCACATACGACATGGACACTTTAACCCCTTTTATAACTAGTAGTGCCCCTTTTATTGAACCTTGGTGACTCATATTGAAAAGTGTATTTGAACCCTCTTAGTCCATAATTTCTAAAGAGACCAATTTATTCTTTAGCTTGGAAGTTACCTTACCTCTATGAGAGTCAAGACCCTATCACCTAATGCCAATCACGTTAAAAGACTTGTCATTCCTTATCATCACACTACCGATTTCAACTTATTAATAGGTTTTAGACTCTTCCATGTTCAAACACATATGAAAAGAGCACCCTTAAGGTTACCTTCCAAACTTATATTCTACCACCATAAGAACCAATAATTTTTCTAATCTCGTATCATTATTTGCAACGTATATATTATATATGTTTCCTTGATTTTTTTGGGACATCCATTTTTGAATACTTAATATCTCCATACTTGTGGAAATCATGTCATATGTGGAGCTTTTTATTCTAAGAACTTGACCTTCCTCTTATTTATTTTCCTTTTCCACTTGAGATTGATCCTCATTTCAGCCTTCACCATGAGAAACACTCAATCCTACTGATTGACCCTCATAAACATTATGTCATGCCTTGTATGTTAACTTATATGAGTTTAATCTTCAAGACATGGCCTCCTATATTTTGGTAACTTGATTAATCACAAACTAATTAATAATGTTTTCATACAAAAGCAATAATGAAACCAAAATTGTATTATATTTTGATATGTCATATGCTAAAATTATTGTTGCCCTTGAACTTGTCAATCACCATATGAATGACCATAATATATTGTGTATTAATATTGTTGCAAAAATTCATTAGCTATTAACTTTTACATGACTTGAAATAGTTTTGGCCCATGATTTATGAAACTACTTGATACAGTTGTAACACTTAGAAAATTTTACATTAATTTTCCTTATTTAAGATGCATGAGTAAGGTAATCCCCTTAGACTATCGTGCAATAAGCCACATGGATAGAAGACTCATTCTTGTATTCATGTGCATAGACCCCAAAATTTATGTTACATCTCATGTTATATAGCTTGGAACTCTATTATTTAGCTATGTTTTTACAAGAAACTCCCTATATTATTGATCCTCAAGAATACTCATGATTTCTTTGATGACTTTTGTCAATCACTTTATATTCTAGATTTGGAAAACACATAATCAAATGATGTTGACAATTTATAAAAGAGACAAACCAAATATAATTCAATGAAGTAGATTCGGATATTAAACTTGTTTTTTTAACCTAATTATAAAACAGAAATGCCCATAATATTGCAAAACCAAAACTCACCGGTTCTGAATGTCTCTATAGTTTTCTGTTTAAGGAAACTTACGAAAATCATAACTAAAATGTCATCCAACTCAACTCTTCACCCATTGATGATACCATTTTAACAAATATATCCATTAACACTTTGAAAATTGTCAATGTGTTTAAAAATTACCTTCCCTTAAGCTCTTATAACAATTAATTGATGTGGAAGCATATAGACAAGTGTCGTAGAATGAATTTAGCAAGAAAGATCAAACAAGATATATTATCATATAAATACTATAACATTTGTATCCTAGGTATTATTCTTTTGAAGTTCCTTGTGTTTTAAAGACTTGGATTTTGAGTTTTTGCCTCCACCGCAACGTCGCGAGTGGATTACCAGAGCGTGGTAGTGCCACATCACCACGACATGACACTTATTAAGTAGCCACAATGCGACATCACAATGCACATAAAACCCTAAGTTTCAAGATTTAGGGCATATATATAAAGGATATGGGGGCTAGGGTTTTGAGTTTCGACTACCTTTAGCCTCCATCACCCTTAGAAGAGCCCCCATCCAGATGTTGACCAAAATGGAAAATTTGTAATTTATGAGAATTCTATAAGTTTATGAAGTTATGACTTCATGAAAATGGAAACAATAAGTTTAATTCACTAAGATGTGATATGATAAATACGTTCAAGAAAAGAAATAGCTGAGAGGATGTAGTTTAGGAAAATGGCTAAAATAGGAAATTTTATGCTTTTTGGGCCAACTTTGTGATTTAACAAATTAACACCCGTATTAAGTCAGTAAGAAATGACTTAAAAGATTTCTAGAACGTATCTCCACCTTCGAGTGTATATAAAGATATAGATAATGGGTTTGAAATGAAGAAGTTATACGTGTTATAAGTTGGAAGAAAAACCATCCCAAGCTGGAATGGAATCAAAGGTTGCTAATCTATAGCCACCATGGCACGGCAAGGTGCTTGCCATGACATGATGAGAGAGAACGGTAATTTAGAGAAAGTACATCTTTGTAAGTAGAAGGAAAGGTACTTTGCACCACTGCATGGTATATTGGTACCACGACATGGTGGAAAAAGTAACATGTTATGGGAGATTGGCACTGCGACTCGACCAGAGACTTGACCACAACCTAATAGTACACCTCACAGTATGGTAGACATTCCACCATCAACTAATAGCATGCCTCATGGCACGGTCAACATCCCAACACGATATTGTTAAACAATCAAAACACGGGTTTTAAACCTGTTAAGGCTTCATTTCGAACCAAAAAAAACACCTCATATTTGGGGGGAGCAGATAACGGGCGATTTTGAGGTTGAGAAAAAGATTGGATAAGCTACAGATAGAGCCTAACAGGGGCTTAACATCCTTACACTCCTAAGGTAATGATTTCTCTATTTTCTTAAGCTTTGAGCTTTAATAGTGAATGTGCTACATTAGGGAGAATGCTTGGTTTATTCAACCTATAGCATGTATATGATGCTATTAAGGGTGTTTAGGAGTTTTGATCAAGCCTTGTCGGTAATTTCCATGGTGAAATCAACCTATTGATAGTTAGTTTTTGAAAACCCTAACTAGTGGTAATTTCAAATTGATGTCTTAGAAATAAGTGTAATGAATTATGTAGTATGGGATGCTAAATTAACCTTTTGTATTGGATTGAGAAATAGAAAGTGAAAAGACAGAATGTTGATCCGTTAAATGACCATTTTGACATAAGAATTTCATTATGCTCTTAATAGGATAAAACAAGTTTTAAGGAACTTGAAATTTTGTATGACTATGCCTTGAGCAAGAACATGGGTCATGATGCATCGATTAAAGATTGGGATCTAAACGGTAGTTAGTCTTCACTAACTAGCATGGTGAATTATATATATATATATATATATATATATATATATATATATATATATATATATATATATATATGTTTTACCTTGAGGCACTAAGTGAATGCCCTCAAGTTACTAGATGAAAATAGACTAAGAATATAAATTTCAAAGCATGTAGTTGGGCATATACATACATTTAGAGTGTATATGAGGTATACGTTTAGAAAATGTATTAGAGCATGTATATATACCTAGAGAATGTATGGTTAGATGAGAAGGGTATTTGTTAAATACTTGAGAGATGGTAGAAAGAGTTAGAATATGATTATATTCATTGTAATCATATAATGAATATGTATGTATGTATAGATGTAATGGTGTTGTATAGAATACTTAAGAGATGTTAGAAGAAGATAAAGATTAAGTAATTAATGATTTGAGTACTAGATGAGTAGTAGAAGATCTCTTGATGAGATAAAGACATGGAACGTCCATCGAACATATGTTATGTGATGAGTCACATAAAAGTGTTAGAGATAAATAGAAAGATAATTCATTTAGGAATGAGATATATATTCATTCGGGAATAAGAGAATGGTTCCTTCGGGAATAAAGTGTAAGATTCCTCTGGAATGATATATATATATATATATATATATATATATATATATATATATATATATATATATATATATATATATATTCCTACTGGAATAAGAGCATGGTCCCTTTTGGGATGTAGATAAACAATTCTTACAATAATGAGATTGTATATGGTTAGAGAAGATAGATGAAAGGTTCCATGAGTGGAACAAGGTAAGAAAGTTCTTTTGAGAATTTGGATATAATTTGTGAGGGATTAAAAGTAAAGAATCTAACGGATTCAAGAGAAGAATAATGTCAAGGGATCGTGAGGAATCAAGATGAGGGGATTATGTTCAGATGGTTATTCCCGATAAGATTAGAGGTATTTTGTTCCCCTACATGATAATGTAGTTATCATATATGATTAGACAATTTGGGTCTAGATGAGAATAAAATGTTGAGGCGTGAAAACCAGAGAATATAGAGATGAGATTTAAGTAGAGTAAAGAAAGGCATGCTAAGAAGAGATGAGAAAAGAGAAAAGTATGAGTATGAGAAGGGCATGCATAGAGAGAAGAAATAGTAGAGAAATATGAGATGAGATAGAGTATGGAGAAAGAGAAAAGCGAAGAAGTGAGAAGAGCGTGAGAAACGTAAAGAAAGAGAAGATAGAGCATGTATACAATATGAGATGAGCCCGAGAAAAGGTTAAGAAAAATTATGAGAAATAGGAGAAAGCATGATATGTGATATAGCAATAATAGAAATTAAGGATGAGAAAAAGGGTAGAAGAGATAGATGAGATAAGAAAGATTGAGAATATAACAGAGTATGAGAAAAGTGGAAAAGTTTTAGAGTATGTGAAAATAGAGAAAGATTAGTAGAAGAGTATCATAAAATGAAACAGTTAGAATATAACTCACCAAAATTGTGCTATAATGTAGTAGATGATTTTCATGTTTTGTAAGTTTACATAGTAGTCATTGTACATAAGAAGATAGGAGCACAAGGACTTAAACTATAAGTATATTTTACTTTATTTTTCCTTATGGATGTATTTATAGATAGATTTTATTGTAAACCTGAAAAACATGGGGTTTAAAGTGTTTTAAATTTTATAAATTTCCACATTTTGTAGAAATATCTATGATAAATCCCTAGCTAGTTAGATGATGAAAGTTTGGGTTATTACAATGATGATGTTGTAGTTGTATATTGTTCTAGTGATGATTTTTATTACATGTATGTTAAGGTTATTATATATCATGATTTCTTATAATATTTGTTAAATTTTAAATGTTGCTTATAAGTTTTGTTTAAAGTACGTTTATTGTATATTTTGAATGTTTATAATATTTGTTAAATAGATGGCAACACATGTCGTGAGGGGATATAGAAAAAATGGCGAGAACAGACCTCCACATGAGGGTGCATACAGGATAGCATTGGGTTGCGAATCTTGTAAGTTACATGAATTATTAAGTATTAGATATATTTTTAAAGTTCTAAATTTCCAAATTTCCAATTCTATGTATAAATGTAGCAAACCCGAAGAATCCGTATGCCTTAGGAAGGAACTTAAATATGTATGAATTGTATGCCGATAACGATAAGAAGCCTTTAGTCGTTCCACTTGATACTACTGGGGAGACATGTCAATTCATAAGGGATAACGACCAAATATTAGTTAGATTGACCTCAAATCCTGTGGTATCAAAGTTATTGTTGCATTATCCATATTAGCGCCATGTTCCTATCAACTAAAAAGGAGCTATATATCCCTAGTTAGAAGTAAGTATATAATACTTTTTATATGTATTGAATATTACACTTATTAAATATCTCTTTTACTAATCAAATATATTTTTTTCCAGACCTATTTTGATCTTAATAAGTTTCGCAGGTACAAATTTATGGGAACCTGTTTGAGCAGGTATCCAAGCAGACTGCCAAAGAGCGTGTAGATAACACAAGCATGATGCAAAATATCATTTTCACGAGGTGGGCAGATATACGGACATGGAAACTGCAAGAAGACATTCACCGTGTGGTTGGGACGCTAGTACTTGGAATGACATGCTTGATTTGTTGTTTTTGACCCCAGAATATAGACGTATGCTACAAAAAATTCAAGTTAGTTGGGCAAAACTTATGCATACAAGTGCTCGTTGTTGTATGCCATATGCTCAAAGATGCCATATAGAGGTAATAAAATTTATTTTTATTATATAATGTTTTTATGAACACTTATATAAATATATTTATTGTTTTTGGCTTATTATAGGAATAAAAAGGATAGAACTCGTGACATATTGAGGGTTGGAGACAGATGCGCTTCAAGGAATGCTCGGTTTGGTCGCATCGAACTCAAGAAGATTTGGTAAGTAATAAATGAACTTAATACATTGTTTAAATATGTTATTATTATTATAGTTTTTGTTTAATTTATATTATTATTATTTTAGTGTTTAAATTGTTCATTTTAATTAATTTATGTTTATTGTTTTCTTTATTTTAAGAAAAGATTCAAGAGGAGTATAGGAAATTGCAAAAAGAGGTCGTAGAGGACGAAGTTGTAAATGAGCTTCAATTTCTCAATCGTACCCTCACGACCAGACATAGACATACTCGTAGAGTTGGAGGAAACCAACACCCAATAATTTATTTCCATGTTACACACCTTCCACATCTTCCTAATCTCAATCCTAAAATATTTGTGATACACAATTTGTCGCATTAACCAACAAACGCAAGAATACTTGCAACAATTGAAAAAAAAAGTATAACGACTTGGTGGCAGCAATTCATAATTTTCAACCACCACCAATGTTACAATCTCAATTCAATCCCAATATGTTTCGATAAATAACCCCAAACTAACCGACGAGACCCAGGATACGAAAGATTATGATTATTTATCTTTTGTGTTATTGTTTATTGTATCTCATTTTTGTATGTACTAGACTTGAATTTGAGCAATATGTGTTGGTATGATTTACTGAATGTTTGTATATTATGGTTATATGTTGCAAATTATCTAGATTCTTTAAACAAACATGAATGGTAAATAACAGAATCGATTAAAAAAATGTCGTTGTTATACCGAAGACATGTCGTCGCTATAGAGTTGACCTATGGTGATGACTTGTTGTCGGTACAAGTAAATAATAAAACATTATTTTGTGCATACGACATGTCGTCGGTACAGTCGGTAGCTATCCCGACAACGTCTATGCCGATGAGTTTTTCTACCTTTGCCGACTAGGTATGTCGACGAGCGTAGGCTATCCCGAAGGCTTGATGCATCATAAGGTTAAAAAAGGTCAAGGACATAGGGGTAGATTCATGTAGTGAAACCATAATGGTTAGAATTGTGTGGCATATTCATAAAAAGATTATAGTGTAAGCATAAACCTAAACTATATCTTGTACTTACTTCTTCAACATAATCGATGCTCGTTTTTAGCTAGGCATGTTATCATGGATATAGATGTTACCGAAGCACGTCAATATCTCATTTTATATATATATATATATATATATATATATATATATATATATATATATATATATATATATATATATATATATATATATATATATATATATTATGCTTGTTTATCGTTTTAAGGTGAATGTTGTAATATTTTTTACATAGTGTGGTAACATTATGATAAAACATATTTTATAATTAATATGTAAATTTTTCCACGTACCAAATCATAGTGATGAGATATGTTCCTACGTGCTTGAGTAACAGAGTTATGCATCAAAACATGATGACAGAAATACTTTGCAGATGCTATTATCGCTGTTGAAAACATTGGTGTCCACCAACCTCTGGAGCCACACACAACGAGTTCTATTAATTTAATGAACAATTATAACCTTTAAAACATGTGATAGTTGTGTATAAGCTATATTTACCTTTTGTAAGACATCGAGGAATAATTTTTTAGCTCATAGTTTACAATGAGAATCTGCAAAACTAGCATACTTTAATGTGGAAGCACAAGAAAAGCTACTTGAATAGCAGCCATAAGCCATGACTTTTACCACTATCAAGTTTAAAAGGCCATTTGTTTTATCAACAAAAGAGAAGTCCCCTTTAATGTATGCGCCAATCAGACCTAACTCGTCTTCTGTAGCAAGCTGCAAAATGACTTGAGCGTCGCAATTTAATCATTCGAGAATTACTAAATAATTGTCATAATTAAACATGTTCATGGATATTTGAGTTATTGTTGTAAGAGATCATAAAGTCTTAATATAGTGATAACCATGCCCAAGATATATAAAACTAAGTTAGAGTCTTGACCGTCCAATAAAATCGAGGATTTTGAACTTTCACATAAACTTTTATAGAGTCCTTCTTCCTTGTTCCTTCGAATGTGAATGTTGCGCCGCCTTCTTCCAATAAACTATAATAAATTGAAATAACAATATACTTGTTATAACAACCTTTATCATGTATTGGAATAAAGAGCTCAAAATAGAACAATTATCTGTTTGTTGAGTCAAAAAAAAAAAAAAAAAAAAAAAAAAAAAAAAAAAAAAAGAAAGAAAGATGAAGAGATAATACCAATAAAGATGCAATGTACAAATATAATCTATATATATATATATATATATATATATATATATATATATATATATATATATATATATATATATATATATATATATATATATATATACACACATTAGATGTGAGCCCACACAAAGCGACAAAGATAAATAATTTTTTTTTACGATAGCTTCATACGAGGAAATAATCATTAGATTTTAATATTAGTTATTATATAATAAATATATCACCACCTTTAAATAAAATATTTATTCTTACAACTTGTATTTAAATTGTCTGTTTATATATTTTATGTAATTTATCATTATCGATGTCGAGTTAAAAAAAATGTAAATTAATTTGTAAACATCAACTTAATATTTTAAAATTGTCATTTTGCATCAAATTAAATTTCTTAGTAACCTTCCTTAATTATAGTTTTCAAACTTTTAGTAGATTTTATTGATTTATTTATGCATAACTGATTTGTACAAAACACATTTTATCTTATACTTCCTAAAACTCAAGATATGACTATTATGTTTTACAAAATAATATATATATATATATATATATATATATATATATATATATATATATATATATATATATATGTAGTAATTTCTTTGTAAAAATTGGATATTTGAGTAATATGAAATGTAAAGGTTTTCTGCAAATATATAAAAATCTATGATTTTTCTAAATGTTGGTATATAAATGATGGTGTTTTTGTATTTTGCCATATATATATATATATATATATATATATATATATATATATATATATATATATATATATATATATATATATATATAGATATATATATATATATATATATATATATATATATATATATATACAGAGAGAGAGAGAGAGAAAAAGAGAGAATTAGGTTCAAATGTTTTCATTATCTATTGTGTGCATGTATGATTGATTCTGGACCAATCATTTTAGTTATTTTAAGAAAGTAATTAATGCATATTAAATGCTGAAAATGTAATTAATATCCATTATATCTTCAACATGTAATATGCATTAGTTACTTTCTTAAAATAATTAAAATGATTGGTCCAGAATCAATCATACATGCACACAATAGATAGTGAAAACAAAATAACCTAACCCTATATATATATATATATATATATATATATATATATATATATATATATATATATATATATAATCATTTATATACCAACATTTACAAAAAATCTTAAGTTTTTACATATTTGCATAAAAACCTTTACATTTCATATTAACCTAAATATCTGTTTTTTAAAAAGAAATTACTGATTTTTTGTAACATAACATTTATTTCTTTGTTTTTTTAAATTAGCATGGAAACACAAATTAGTGAGGTTGTCTCTTGTCTAGGGTAAAAAAAATAAGAAATTAATCATTAATCAACAACCATTACTCAAACAGAAATAAGTGACATCATTTATTTTTTACAATGTCAACCTAAAAACGAATAGGATAAATGTGATGTCAAAAAACAACTAGTAACTTCTTTAAAAAACGAATATTTCAATAAATCTACAATGTTACTTAAAATGTGAGGGTTTTTTTATATATAAACAAAATATAAGGGTGTTTTTGAATGTTGTTTGATAAATGATTTTGTTTTTCTGCATTTTGGATATATATATATATATATATATATATATATATATATATATATATATATATATATAGTGTGTGTGTGTGTGCGCGCGCGTACACACACATGCGTAAAAGAATGTGACTCACATTAAGGTGCCAATAGCAATAAATTCTTGAAGGAACCCAACAACAAGTGACCTCGCACCAATTTCCATCAAAGATGGTACCATAGTTTTCGGGTTGTTCAGAATTTCACAAGTCCTTTTAAGAATTCCATTTGCCGCTACCATACCCGCCTGGAAGACAATAAAAGACCATGTGAGACATTAACTTTTATGTGTTCTCTATTTATCAAAATTTGAACAAAATTGTGTAATGAATACTTATTTGATCTACACTAGAGTTTTGCATGTAATATTAACTTGTGTAACAGGTTACCTTCACACCATCCTTAAGGATCCCATGACCTATAAAAATAAATTACACTTTTTAAAATTAAGATAAAGTAATTAAACTTTGAACATAGACAAAAATACTTACAATTGAAACACTTATTTCTTGTAGAGTCATAGATTCAACAAAAAGTGGTGACATAAAGGGTAGTGTGATGTAAATTAACCTTTTGTAGAGTTAATGTATGAGAATAATAGGGATGACTTTAAAAAACATTATATAAACCCTTTTAGGTTCTATGAAACACCGATCAATTTCAAGTTAAATAATGGCATGTCACTCTTTTAATCTCATAAACAATTTCCACGTATGACCTTTAGTTATCTAATGAATTCAATTACTTTTCTCAAGTTCAAATATATATGAATTCGTATATGCTTTTACCATAATTACAATGAGATTTACAAAGTTACAATAAACCTTGCATTATAATATCATCTTATACTTTCTTGAAGAGCCCATACATTATTTATATTGAGATTTTGGTGTATGGCATTCGCAAGTCAATTATGAGATGGTGAACTATTGTTTAGATGAAAAAGGCTCTTGATTATCTATTTGATCGTATCTTGACACCTATCTATGAAGACTGACAAAGGAAGAATATTACCTTGGTATCCTCCACAAAACCAAATTCTTCGCTTCCCTTGGATGTAAGCAAGCTCAAGAACAGCCTTTGTTGCTGCAACTGATGGAATTGACAGTCCTAGTGACCATTTATGCAATGTACTTTTTGGTGTTCGAGAAGGATTGACAGTGACTAGAAAAGGAAGCTCATTTTCATCAATATTCTGCATTTTAATTTTAATAGTTAAACCACTAAAACATATTTGCATTTACATAAACTAGATGGTAGTAACTAACAGTTAAGGAAAATAAGAAGTAAATTATATATACATAATATATATATATATATATATATATATATATATATATATATATATATATATATATATATATATAGATTAGTAAATAGAGATTGTGAGGGAGAGTTACTGTTCATTCGGTTCGACTTCTTTTAGACAAAAAAAAATAGCTACCTAAATCGAATTAACATTACAACTTTGATAGCATATGATACAAGATGTAAAATAAGAAAGTGTCTAGGCATATGTATTTTGTCTACTATCATAATAGATTTTCACATTAATATGTTTTCTGCTTAGGAAAGTTTGATCTAACAATTTTCATCTTTCTTAATTTTAAAGCCAAATCGTTTGTAATTTATAAGTTGCAATTGTGGTAGAATATTATATTTTAAAGTTATGTTTTTGGTCCTTACATAATTTGTTTTTATTTTTATTTATTTTGTGTTTTGTTTCATATTTTATCTGTGGGCTTTACTGAAAAAATTCGGCACGTACACACATACTTTGTGCGACTCAATCAAGTTGAAAAGAGACAAAGTGTTTGAGGGAGAGAGAGGGACTTAAGAGAAAATAAGAAAGAAATAAAATCAATGGTTGTGTGTGTGTGTTTGTGTTTATCTCTATCACAAACATAATAAAGAGAGATAACCACTACAAGAATATGAGTCTATAGATGCATATTATTCTAGTAATGATTATGATTAAATGTATTATAATGTTTTTGTGTCTTTAATAGATGATTGTTACATGTTAAAATTCTTGTTTATAATGTTTTGTTTAAATTATGTTTATTATTTATTTCAACAGAATGTCAATACATGTTGCCAGAGCTTGTGAGTCATATAAATAACTTGTTCTAATCAAATATGTCTTTATGTTCAATAACTTTTTAACTTACTAACTTTTTAATTACATGTATAAATGTATCAAAACCAAAGAGAAGTTTTGGAAGAAATTTGAATTTGTATGAACAGTTTAGATTTAACAAGAAGAAGCCACTTCCCTTGGAGTTTTATATCACCGGGAGACTATAGAAGGTCATTGGCGATAACTATAAGGATTATATACGATTGGTCTCAAATGAGGTTGCAAACAATGTCCCCTTTCACTATCCGAGTTGGGATGATGTCCCTGAAGATTATAAAAGAAAAATATATCCCACGTTGCATGTAAGTATAAAATTTAATGGTTTTATTAGTATAACAACTTTATATTTTTGAGGTGTTTTATAATCCTTTTCATTTTGTTTTATAGAATTATTTTGGTATAGATTCTTTCGGTGACACGCCTCATTGGAATGGCATTATGCAAGGAATTGACGTGGATTTCAAAGTAAGCTACAGGCACCAAAAATTGAAGGTGAAAAAGCATTTTATGAGAGTTGGAGGCTACAATGATGTGGTAACGGCAAAGAAACAACCCCCCCCCCCCCCCACCTAAAATGAATGAAAAAGCATGGAGGAAAGTTATTCATAAACGAAAAGTATCAAAACCATTCTGTAAAAAATAAAGATAATAGGGGAAAATAGTTGTATGGAAGTTCTCATGGTGTTGAATCCTATGCCCAAAAGCGTCATAAGGAATTAAGATTTTTTTTTAATGTTATTTAAGGGTTTTTCAACATTTTCTATGAAATATTAGTAATAGTTTTTGTGGCTTTTTGTAGAAAAAAGAAACTCGAATGGCAAACCACACTGATGGATGGAAAAAAAAAGTCACTTTAAGGAAGGAAAAGGATGGTGTCACCCACAGACGCAACACGATTGGGTAAGTAAAAGTGGTATTTACGTACTTTTAGTATGATGTTATTTTGTATAAATTATTCATATGGAATTTAGAGTAAATTATTTATATTGTTATTTAAAATGGATTGCATATATTACAAATAGATTTATTCAAATTTTGGAACTTTTATTCTTATTATTTATATACTTTGAACAGATGGGGTTTTTTCTTTTTATAGTTGTTACGCTGCCAAATTTTAGAAAAAATAACTAATAAATGTTTATTGTATGGTAAAATTATGGAAGAGTATAGAAAAATCTTGGAAGAGGTTGATGGTGATGATTCATTGGTTAATCATAATGCCTCAAGTGTGCACTTGGAGAAAGAAGCAGTCATACAAGAGGTGTTGGAAGAAAAGTGAAAAATGTAGCAACGTAATGTGCAAAGTACATCAACCAATGCCCTAAACTTCAATACATTTGCTCAAGAGTTGACTCAACAAATGAGTCAACAATTTACAGAACAGATGCATCAAGTTCTTATCTCAAAATCCAAACGCCCAACCACCACAATTTCAATTTACTTTTGATCCTTCCTGACTACAAGTTCCAAAGGGTGATGATGTCAATGAAGAAGATGAAAAAAGTCAAGGATATGAAGATGAAGATGATGAAATGGAAGAAGGTGATGAAAATGAAGAAGATGATGAAAATGAAGAATGGGAAAGTAGTTCTAGTGTATCTGATAATTAGGTTGTTTGTTTTAGTTTGGTTTGTATGAAACATCTAAACAAAATCAAATTTGGCTCTTCATTTTTGGTAAACCGAGCATGTAAGATATTTTAAAAGTTTTGATGGTTTGATATTTGGAATTATTTAGATTTAAATTAACTGTTTTTGGTTTTATTTTATTGTATATAAATTTTTTGGAAATTTAACACAAGGGGGTAAAAAAACTGTGTTGTGTAAAACCTGTGAAACACCTGTAGGGGCGACTTATCGTCACTATAGGTGTACTTACAGCAACAATATGTCGTCACTATAGATGAGGCTATGGCGACATTATGTCGTCGCTATATGGATCACTATGGTGACAATATATCGTCTCTATTGTCCGCTATATAGGGACGATTTGTCGTCGCTGTAAGGGGGGCTACATTGACGAAGGCTATGGCGACGACATTTCAACCTAAAGCGACGAACCTACGGCAACAAAGTCTATAGCGACGACAAGTCGTCGTTGAGGTCTATAGCGACGACTTTCCACTCTATAGAGATGATTTTTGTCGTCCCTATAGGCTAAAAATCTTGTAGTGAACCAGGAAGAAAAGAAATGGGACATAAGATAAAGAAAATAGTGACATCAGAACTCTTCACAATAGTTGGGCAGAAACAACGGTATTAGTGGCCGCCGGTGATATTATATGGCCGACGATGGTGGTTGGAGGTGCTAAGTAACTGATTTAGCAATGGACAACCCTAATCACTCTTGATTTCATTAGATTGCACAATTTAAGATAATTTCTTGAAAACCTTATATAATCTCATGAATGGTTTGAAAATAATGGAAAATTGTTGAACGTATGAGATTCATGATGCATTGTAATTATGAATATGGATAGTAGGTTGAATTCATGGAAATGGACATAGAGACACGAGTTTGGTGGTGTTTGTTTTTAAGAGGTAAATATATTATGTCCTTTTCCATGTCCACAAAATAAAATATAGACCAAAATCATTTTTTCATATCTTTTGTTTTAATAAAAAAATTAGTTATTTTTTAAAGTTTTCATATAAAACAATAAAATAAAAAAATAATAATAATAATAATAATAAAAAGACCGATGGTGATGGTGTTGATGTTGGTGGTGATGATGGAGGTACAAAAGTCATGGTGGTGGTGGAAGAAGTAGGGAGATGGGGTGGCAGAGGTGATGGTGACGGCGGTGGTGTTGATGGTGGTGGTGCGGTGGCACAAGCATCAGGCGGTTGTAGAAGTGGCGGTGATGCCTACATTGATGGTGTAAAAATAAATATCACATAGTTTTAGAACTTATAAAATGTATTTCAAAATCAAAAACTAACTTTTTTTGTATTTCGGAAAAAAAATTTTCAAAAAGACTTATCATGACTTTTGTTTTCTAAAAACAAACAATTTCTCTTCAAATGTCTTTCTACCCAAAAACATAAGTGGTCAAAAAGATTTTTTTTTCCAAAAAACAAACACCATCTTAAACATCTTTGGTTGGAATTTTCACTTTTTCATTGGAGTCAAAATAGTAAGTATAAATGTAATAACTTGAAATATCTTTGTTGTGTATTGAAATTGGAAGTTGGGTTGTGAATTTAGATTTTGAAAGTGTTACATGTAGAAATTGGAATTAAAAATTTGAATTAAATCATGCCATGAGTTGATCGAAAGTATCATAAAATCAAGCAATTGGTAGTATTGAGTTAATTATAGTCACTAGATTTTATGTTTGACGAAAGATGAAGAAATAATGGAATTAACATTTTCTTGCTAGAAAGAATAGTATCTAATGGTTATTAAGATTATGTAAATGGTTATTAAGAATATGTAGGTGTAAATAAGAAATGAGAAACTACTTGGAATTTCTTAAAAGCTTGTTGAAGAATGGAATGAAATCATGAACTTCATCATGATGAAAATACAGAATTGTAGTAATTTTATGTCCAACATGCATATTTGTAGCTATAAATTTTAACTTAGTGAAACAATAGCTTCTTATGTAGCCAAGACAACAAAGAACAAATATCGAAAAGAATTAGCCTGATCAAAATTTAAGAGAGAGTTACGAGTGTTCAAATTTGTGAAAAATTTGTACAAAGTTGGAATGCAGAATTTTTCTAAGTCTGAAAAATTAAAGTGTTTATATACCTATGGATGCGTAACTCTTGCTATGCTATCCAACTAAGTTGATTCTGGAGTGTAACATATATCCGCTACAGAAAGGAAGATGTAGGGAAAATAATAAATTAATTAGGAGGTCATATGTGATAGTTACCAGGGTCTAAAGTAAGCTTAAACTTGTGATGTCAAAAATTGACTTTTTTGTTGAATTTTTAACAAATTCAAGGATTTTAGTTAAATTGAATAAATTAATTTAGAATGGGTTAATAAAGCATGAACAATGAGTTATAGACAATAAAAATTGCTTAAAGTTTTATAAAGAATGCTATTAAGCGATCATTTTAAAAGTGAAAAATAATATTTTATAAAAATGGCTATTAAGCGATCATTTTAAAAGTGAAAAATAGTATTTTTCAAAATGATCCAAAACATAACTACAACGATTTCTTACCATAAAAAGTTCAAGAAAAAAAAAGAAATAACAAGTTTGAGTCAAGAAAAAAATATATTTTGGTTAAACTTAAAAATGAAAAAATACGATAAAACTAAAAAAGTTATTGTTTTAGCACATACGAATGCAAAAAGAAATCGTAATGACATTTATCTAATGTTGGGCGTATTTGGTAACAAATATATTGAAAATATAGAATGTAAAATATTCTCTATTTTTAGAAACTTTTACGGATAAAAAAAATGAATAAGATAAATGACGTTTAGACAACTAACCATTGTAATAAACTTATAAACAAGTTCAAACCAGAATGTTGCTAAAATAACTCCCTAAAACCCAAGAAAATAATATTTAGGCAAAGTATAATGTTTAAATGAGAAAATAGTTGGTTTGAAAAGTCCCATGAAACTTTATACATGTTTTAAAATTATTGGAACATGTTTCGATTATAAATCATGGAGTATAAACACACTAATATAAGAAATGACGAATTACTCTAAACTGGGACAAAGAAAAGGAAAACATGTAAAAGTGATTATTTTACTTTTATGAAGCATATTTAACTATTATAATAGAGTTGGAATAATCTAGACCATAGTCATTATATATTTATGAGATTTAAATAAGTTTGCTAAATTAAAGTAATATGATTAAATAGTTGAAAATGGAAAAAAAAAAAAAAAAAAAAAAAAAAAAAAAAAAAAGCTTAAAATAGCTTTAAAGCATTATAATGATGTTCTAATAACTATATTAACATAGTCCTTGCATAATTATATAACATGTTTTTGACTTGTCTATTCATTAATCAATCCTACAGAGATTGAATTGTGCTTAGAAGTAATCAAAGGTTAAACATAAGTGGGGAGGTGTAGGTAGATCCTGCCGTGAAGTAGTTAGATATCCCTATGTGGGATTCCCATATGGAAAACATTCCGGAACAAGGGTCGTACTTTTGGAACAAACTCCAAACAAGGTAGCGACCTTGAAAGAAAAGTATCGGGTCAAGAGATGAACTATATTCTGCCTTGACATGCATTACGATCGTTAAAGGGGATTATAGAAAATCGGTGTTGACCGGTTTTCTTGTATTTCGAAGGGAACTGAAAGTTTGTTTTGGACTTGTTGAGTATTTGGTTGTATTTTTTGGGTTTTAACTATTTATACTTTTTGGGTACTTTGACAATTTGTACACTTTTAGCTATAAGTATTTTGACTAGTTATACGTTTTAAGTTATATGTACTTTGATTATTTGTATATTTTGGAGAAATTAATACTTTCCTTGAGTATTATGGAAGAATGTTCTGAGTTGGTGAATGTATTAAAAATAAGTATTTTGAACTATATCTACGGCTTTGGAATGTGCTATCGACTTTGATGCATATTAGGCACAAATGAAATTTGCAAGTATTATATGTGTGTAAAGATGTTTTGAACAAAGGAAAACAATTTGAAAAATGAGTTATTTTGTTTATAGAAAATCTTTTGGAAAGTAAGTGTTGTTTGAGAATCATTTCTTTTAAAGAATAAGGTAAGGAAATTTTTTCCAAACATTATTTTATGTCTAAAACATGGGCTCACAAGACAATTCGTTGTCTTACGTATTCTTCTTTTTAGATTCTATGTGTGTCAGGTATCGAGCTTTGGGTTGAAGTCTACATTTTAGATAGCACTTGTTAAAGGGTTTAGTAAACCGCATACAAGAAAGAAGTACAAGAGTATATGTATAGTTTAATTAATTTATTTGAGAAAACTTTTATAGTGCTTCTATATTGTTTTTTTTATTGTAAAACCTATTTGGTATTCATTGTATTGTAATTAAAAGAAATAAATTAGACTGTATTTCCATTGGACATTGACATCACAACAAATGATGTGATTTAGTTGCTAATTCCTACTGGACAAAGTTAGAGTTACACTAAGTATTAGAACTAGACTCGTGAATGTATATATTATCTCCAAAGATATAAACGGTCTAGTCTTTGGGATACTTGCATTCTGTTGTAAATTAAATGTGTAATACACTAATATAAAAGGATTACAACAAAATTAGGGGAGGAATATTGGTGATTCTAGTATTAAGAATGATTTTTGGTGGTTGGTATTTATATAACACCAAAGGTATTTGGAGTTGATCCTAATACATGTTAACTGTTGTTGATTTCATATCCTTATAAGTTACCAAGATCACAAATACGATGAATATTATAAATCAAAAGGACGTGACCCCTTACATGGTAAAGGGTGGCGTCCTTGCATAGCTAAAGAGTATAGTCACTTACTACAAATTGACAGATTGGGACATGGGGAAACACCTATATTGGGTTTAGAGAAGTCCTTCATGACCTAAATTAAAAAATGGTGATGCGACATTCGACAAAAACATACATTCACATATGTTGCAACATAAGGCATTACCATATACGGGTGTACTGGTATTTTAATATTTTAATACAAGTGTCTGATATGTGTGGTGTTGCATACTAATCTGTAGTTAGTACTATTGGTACACCTTTTACACCAAAAAGAAACTTCAAATACTATGAACCACCACTTTCCTTTATCCATCTGTAGAGGGAACATTTATTACAAATGTTATATGTCATCGGTATTTTTATACTCTAAGGAAAAGAACAACATATATGTAACACCTTATTTTATGAATTTGTAAAAGTAAATACGGGGTGTACTTATGTTTTAAAAGGGGTTATGTATATGATAATAACCCTTGGATATGTGGTAAAAAATAAATTGAAAGGTTGTGTAGTTTTGAAAAAAGTTATTATATTCATATTTAATAAAATGGTTAGACAATAATGTTGAGATTAAGAAAGTGTGACTTAATAGATTTAAAAGATTTGATTTTATTTTTGTAATGTAGCCATGAAAATTTAGAGCGTGTGGGCGAAAGAATCGACTAAAACGGAGTCCATATGAGGAAGTTATGGTTATTTGAAGTTAAGAAGAAAGTACAATTCTAAAACAATAAGATAGTGAGTACACAACACATAAAATCTAAACCATGATGTTAATGATAACGTGATGTGTAAACGTTTAATTACACATCAAATGGAGCCAACGTCACAAAACATAGTACACAAATTAGGAAGTCGGCTGTGTCACTCATTTACTGCCCACACACTCTCTAGCACTCTTTAAGGACAATTTTTGATGAGCTAAACCTAGATAAGGAGCTAGGTGAAAGGAAATCTCAATAAATCAATAATCTAACACTATCACTTAGAATAAAGAGGTAACTTCATCTTCATCATTAAGCTTGTTTGGAGTTTATGGTGACTGGTATCTTATATATATTAAAGAAAGCTTAATTATATTTTTAAAATGGGCTTAGTAATCATATTCTTGATGCTATATAACTAGTCCATGCCTAGTTCTTGAATTTGGAGAAGATAAACCGAAACCCTAGTTTTGGGAAATTTTGATAATAAGAAATTTTTGACTTATATCATAATGAGTTAAGTTATATTAATGATTTATTTGTGAAATATAATTAGTTTTATCCATTAAATTTAGTTCTATGAGTGTGGTGGAAATATTGTACCTTGACTCAAGGTAATGAAATAATGAATAAGGTGACAGAAAGTTCATGTCTTAATGAATTAAGACATGTAGACAACAAGTTCATGGAGCTTAATAAGTTTACCTACATTACTGATGGGTTGAGTCAATATATAAATGAGTTGTACCTTGAGTTGTAATACTTAATTGAGTGTGTTATGTTGACAATATTTGAACTAAAGCATATATGGAGCTTCAAGAACCAACAATCCATACACTGGAAATGTTGCAAGGTGAATGACCATGCTTTCTTTCTAGATAATTGATATCAAGATATGTGGTGATTATTGTATTATGTGAAAGGCATAATATATGAATGATTTTTAAATAATGTTGTATGTGTTAATAAACTTGTGTAACTAAGAGTTATGGTAGGTTATAACTATATGATTTGATAAGATGATGTAGATTAAATTTACAGTAGCTTATTGTTATATGAATCAATAAGATGGTGTAGCTGGGATTTATAACATGTTATTGATATATAAGTTAATATGTTGGTGTATCTTAGATTCATAGCATGTTATTGATATATAAGTTAATAAGTTAGATGAAAAAGTTTATGATTGATTATTATTATAGGAGTTACTAAATGTTGTTGTATGTATACATAGTTGAAACTCTGGCATGGGTCACATGAATGTATCTTCAGCCGATTGGGGCCTCTAGAACTATTAACCTGATCGTTTATGTGTTAATCGTTTAAGAAAATATTAATATTTTAGGTTTTGCAATTATTCATTGTGTGCTTGATAACATCAACTTTAGGATTTTTCTATAATGAATCTCTGGAAAGTATATCATTCTTTGATATGTACACAAATTAAAAATGTGCCTATCTAGTAATAATAATAAATAAGGATTGCCAATTTAGTTCCCGGGTTTTATTCTAAAATTGACTCATGTAATCATAAGATATTTGCTACTTTTAGCTTATCAATGACATAACATCCGAGAATCACTTGCCAATGATTGTTGGAGATACAAATAATATTTTCAATTTGATCTAAACCTTATAGAAATTTAATCTCTTTTATGATATGTAACCAAACATTTGAGAAAAAGGATCATTTTGTAGGACACAATGAAGCAAAGTTGAATTTCAAGTTATTGATTATCACATACACTACCATATTTGAATCCCCAACAAAAAAGACGAAGCAAAGTTGAATTTCAAGTTATTGATTATCACATACCCTACCATATCTGAATCCCCAACAAAAGAGACATACCCAACGTTTTGCACATATAGAAATGAGTAGTGGAGAATAAGGTTATGTCTTTGAAATGTATGTCCATGTTCTAGTAACAAAACAAGGTTTTGAAATGTTTTTGAGAAAGATGCTATGTTTAGTAACCTAGTTGGTATTGGTTTTTTGTCTGTAGATCTTTTTGGCCTCCTTTGTTTGCATCGTCAAGACCACATAAAAATATTAGCTTTCGTAGACCATTTGTTTTTTGAAGACCGTAGACCTAATAAGGTTTGCATGTCCTCTTCTTGATGTAGATGTAGACCAGAGTTTTCTAACATTTTCTAGCCTAAAAACACATATATCTTTTTTTTAAAATTAAGACTTAGATTTATTCCAAGTTTATCTATGATAAACAATTTGATTTTTTGTTTATCATACTTCAAGAAAATAGGTCTGACGACACAATGATTCCCTTTGTGACAAATTTATAAATAAATATTTAATTACAATAATAGTTGTTACAGCTGCTTATATAGATATTAAACAAATTAATATTGTCTTATATTTTTTGTGCCAAATTTTATAAAAAATAATTAATGAAGCAACATCAGTTTCTTGGGAAATACTTATGGTCAGTTTTTAATTGATTTAGGTAGAAAAGTAAATTTTAAAATCGAAATTTAATTCCATCTATTTTATATGTTACATTTTTTGATCCCTAACTACAATTTTTATGTACAACTTTAGACCAAAGCTTGTTGTTTTTTTATCAAATATATCTGTTAATTTGTACCATTTTATTTTTATTATTTTATACAATAATACATAAAATTTGATCTAGATTTCTTAACTACTTATAATAGATTAAAAGTATTGAAAAATTCTTATATGTTTTAAGAAAAATAGTTTTTTTAGATTTTAGTTTATTTTCGCAGTTTTTAGACAGTTAAAAAACAAACAGTCTTTTTTATCAGATTGCAGACATTTGGTCCATCTCTTCTATTACATATGTCTACAGACTGTAAACAGGTTGGTTCAGAAAAAACAAACAACAGCTAATATCTATTCTCTATGGGCTATGTAGTTATTTGTAGGGGTGGGTGTAATGTAGATTTCCTATCTAATTTTTTGGAGCATGTCTTAACCTTAAAGATTTATTTATTTTATTTATTTATTTATTTATTGAAATAAGAACTTCCCTAATGAGTTTCCATGTCAGTTTTCGCATATCAACTAATCTTTGTTGCAAACATGAGGCTATGTCTCATGTCGTTGAGTCATTGTAAGCAGTGGCGGATCCAGAGATTATTGTAACTGGGGTGCATAGTGCACAACTATTATTATCATGGGGGCCATTAATTGAAAATCAATTTTAATTATGAATTTTCTATATAAAATATATGAAAAAAAGCATGTTAAGTGGGGTGCATGCACCCCACTAAAACCCTCTACATCGGCTACTAACTATAAGTGAAACATCGGTATAGCGACAAGGGCCGAGTAGTATCAAAATTTGAACATTAATAAATAAGCTATTCAATTTGAATTAATTATTGTTTGCTAAGTAAATAATCTATCTACCCTGGTGATACTCTCAAACTAATAGAAGTGTGTTTCCCATAATTTCATTTCTCATTTAATTGAGAAATGTCATCATAAATTTCTATTCGTTTAAGAATTCTCAATGAGCATATTAAAATTTAAGATTGAAAACATCATGTGTACCTGGAGCACATTTAACCAGTACGTTAAGCACACTTTGTTATCCTTAGTTCCAAGAAAATTCAGTGCACTCCATGTTGTGCGGTTTCGAGGCATTAGACTTATGTCATTGTGTAGAAAAACGTCACTGCAAAAAGAAACATTTATTATCCATTTAAAATCATTATAGCAACGACATTGCTGTAGAGAAGAAATTATTGGGATGGCCCAAAGAAACTTGATCGTCTCCACTTCATAGGCATCCATCAGTTTGGTTGATTCAGTTCAATTGGGAGCCGTCGCTTTTTCATTTGTTTGAAGATTTTGTATTCGTGTTGTCTTTCAAAAAAAAAGCTCCCAAATACACATTGTTAGAAGGTAAGATGTTTTCATTTGTTTGGTAGCCAAACTCGTTCTAGCTCTTTCTTAAATGTTACAATCCTTGTTGCTAGCCATGAGCTAGTTTGTAGTTTATGATGATATTAACGTTCACAGAAAAGGTTGTCAATCCATACATTAAGTAGGTCAAGATCACTCCAGCGTAAAGGAACATAATACCTGTATACATAATTAAAAGCCCCAAATATTCTTCTTTCTTCATTGGTAGCTTCTTCCCCCAACAATCTCAGAGTTTGATGGGTATCCGCATCTATTATGCATCCACCAAACCTTTCTTTAGAGCCATCCTCACATAGAAGTAAACAACCTGCTCATAGATCATATTTCACACCCATTAGCTAATTTACTTACTACATTAGTGTAACCTTACTTATTAAGCAAAAAATTAAGTAAAAATTAACTGTCAACTCGGTGGCGGTTTTGCTATGGTGCCCGTAGCAGCACCGACAACACCAATTTTTCTGGATGCAATTAAAAAAAATTTGATCTTTTTTCTACTATTATGTCGGTGCGTAAAAAAATATGAAACTAGGTAAAAGAAATGTGTGACCCTAAGGTGCAATTTAGAAGCCCAAAAATATAATTAGAAGCCCAATGTTTTCATCCAAAAAAAAATGGACAAGTAGCCCGAGGCTAGAAGCCCAAATATTTTAAAATTGAAACCGAAAAAGTAACGAATCGTTTTCAAAAAATGTCCATCTGGAAAGGTCAAATTTAAATTATAATTAGATAGTTATTATGATTTTATGCAAGGGATGGCTTTTCATGTTAGACGTAATCAATTGTTTTTATGTTTTATATTATGTTTGATCGAAGAAAAAAACCGAGTCATACTTATTATAAAATTTTGCATCCACGGTGTCATTTGGGCATTTTGGGTTAGCTTTTTCTATAGTAAAAGTGATTTTTAAGAAAAATGCTTATTAGCTTATAGTTTTTAGAAAAAAAAAACTATTTTTAAAAAGTGTTTGGATAAGAAAAACTGCTTTTCAGAAGTAAAATAGTTAAAAACCTAAGATTTTCCAGCTTTTTGAAAATTTTATTTTTTTCTATCCAAAAAGCTAATTTAAAAAGTGCTTTAAATACACAAACATTTTTTTAGCTTATTTGATTTTTGAAAAGCTAAAAAACTAATAAGCTGTTTTGAAAAGTTTTGCCAAACATCCATTTTGTGAAAAGTAAACTTCAAAAACAGAATTTAAAATCGGATGATGAGTAAAAAAATATAAAGTTGGATACTATAAAGCAACCAATCTTTTATTAAAAAAACTCTCTCTTCATACATACACACAACCTAAGGCTAACTGTACAAAACTTTATGGTCCAATGGAAAGTTGGTCAAATGATGCTGAGGTGACATGCTGCTATGTGAACCCCTTCATGCCTCATCACGGCTAAATTGTTTTTTTTTTTTTTTTCTAAAATCAATTATATATATATATATATATATATATATATATATATATATATATATATATATATATATATATATATATATATATATATATATATATATATACAATTTATCAAACTTCAATATTATATTTGTTAAACTTATTGCCACTTTCTTACTCTCATAATACAGATCCAAACTTCAACAACCTGACATCAAATTGAAATCGTTTCACAAATTTAACAACACGAAGATCTAATAATCCTTTCGTGCTAAACAACTCTGTACCAATTTTTTATCACTGAGATCGTAATCTCTTCCCTTCATTGCAACTTAGTTTTACAAACTTACTCTTCTCCCTCTCAATTCCAAGGTGTTCATCACCAAATACATTATTTCCATCCTGATTCGGTGCCCAAAACTAGGGGATGTATACAAGCAAACCCCACCTTACCTTGAGCATGAGCTCGATCTCATTTTAAGTTATGGAGACTCGAGATCAAGCTCAGCTCGTTTCGAGCCTATTTTCACAGCTCGATCTCAGCTCGTGGGAAAAATAACATGCTCGAGCGTAGCTCGTTTAGGTTCATTTGTCACATGAGTCTAAGCTCGACTCGATTTCGTTTATTAAATGAGCCTCAAGTTGAGCTCGAGCTCCACTCAGACTTTAACTCGAACTCATGTCAAGCTTTTAATAGATTATGAGTTGCTCACGTGTAGCTTGACTCATTTACACCTTACCAAAATCACAACCCAAACCATAATGATTGAGTTAGAGCTCTAATAAAAACAATCTAACTCGGAATTCAAAGGGGGGAGTTGCATTGTGCAGTGCATACGCCAACATTTTGGAGGATGATGTGACCGAGAATTCACAATGTGCAATTGCTTTTTTGGGAGCACGGTTTGGCCTAATTCCATAATTCAGTGGGTCGTGAATACCATAATATAGACTAACTATCTTGAAAATTCCAGGACTTCAAACAAAAGATTATCATGTTCAATAAAATTTATAACTTATTTGCACAAAAAAAAAATAGTGGCGCTCGTATAATATCGAATTGAAATCAATGGGAATGCATTTACCCACTATAAGGGTTGGGACATTCTACGAAGTTGCCCAAATTAGGTTTAGGTTCCACTGATAAGGAATGAAACATGTAGGTATAAAAGGTCAAAGACATTTGAAACTACCGATTACATATAGATACCAAACATGCTTTGTTATATCGACCTTAACGATGAAGATGGCAAGCGTGAATCAGAAGAACTTCAAAGGATAGAGCAAAAAGAGCTGCATCGTCTACTATGAATAATTTTTTGGGAAATAAGTTTCAGCAATTATTTAACAAAATGGACAAACACATAGCTTCCAACTATAATATATGATGATAAACAAGAATATGGAACGATAATAATTCGGTTATGAGATGAATTTTTTGTCTATTAATATTCAAGGAGCGGGTTGCAAAGACAAGCAGAGTTGGATTAGAACTTTATGTCATAAACATAAAGTTAATTTTTTAGCTATTCAAGAAACGAAAATGGAAGTTATGGATCTTTATACGGTGCGGTCTTTTTGGGGTAACAATTCGTTTTCTCATGCTTTTTCTCCTTCTCGTTGCGCCTCGGGGGGTATTCTTGCCATTTAGGATTTGGATTGTATCATTGTTAAAAAGAGTTATTCTTCAGATTATTTTCTTGCTATTGAAGCTATTTGGAAGACTTCGGGTACGGAGGTGCTATTTATTACGGTCTATGCTCCTTAAGGGGCGGATTGTAAGAGGAAACTTTGGAACAATATTTTTCAGCTTATTTTTTCTTTCTGCGGGGAGTGTGTCTTAATAGGTGACTTCAATGTTGTGAGGGATGAGACGGAGAGAATGGGGTCCCATTTTAACACTTCTACAGCTAGTAGCTTTAATGATTTTATTGAACATGCCGATTTGACAGATATCCCGTTAGGGGGGGGGGGGGGGGGCTCGTTTTACTTGGAGTAATAAGTGGGGTTCAAAATTTAGTAAGTTGGATCGTTTTTTAGTGACGGGTGGCCTTTTGGATATCTTTCCACATCTTTCGGGTATGATCTTGGAGAAATTCATCCCAAATCATAGATCCATTCTCTTACTGGAACACCGTGTTGATTATGGTCCAACACCTTTTTGTATGTTTCACTCCTGGTTTCACATTGATGGGTTTGATGACGTTATCCGCAATTCTTGGAATGATCTATCAGGAACAATATATTCTAACCCTTGGATTAAATTTAAAAAGAAAATACAACTTCTTAAATCTAATTTGAGGTCTTAGAATGCTACCACTCGAGTTCAGATGAGCAACAAACGAAAGGAGATACAGGAGACTTTAGACTCTATTGATTCTAGATTGATGGAAGATGGAGGTACGACTGAGCCACGGGAGAAATGAGTTACGGTCCTTAAGGAACTTACAGATTTGGATCACATTACTCAATTGGATTTAGCCCAAAAGGCTAAAATTCAATGGGGTATTGAAGGTGATGAAAACTCAGGATATTTCCACGGTACTATAAAATGCAAGATGCGACAAATGGCTATTCGTGGTGTTCTAAAAGATGGTGTGTGGGTTGATAATCAAAGCATTGTCAAAGAAGAATTTCGTGTGCATTATCAATCTCTTTTTTCTAAACAAACAGGACCTAGACCTCTTACAGATCCTCTTCATTTCTCGACTCTGTCTAACGTTCAAATTCGTTTTTTGCAAGCTCCTTTCACGCGTGAGGAAATAAAAAAAGTTGTGTGGGATTATGGTTCTTCAAAGGCTCCCAGTCCAGATGGGTTTTTGTTTGCTTTTATGAAGAGATATTGGGATATTTTGGAGGATGATGTAGTTGCTTTTGTTGAGCATTTCCATGTGCATTCCTCGATTCCTAAGGGGTGCAATGCTTCGTTCTTTACCTTGATTCCTAAAGTTAGGGACCCGAAGAATGTTACAGGTTTTAGAACAATTAGTCTAATTGGTTGCTAATATAAAATTAAAGGTAAACTTTTAGCTAATTAGGGACCAAAACTGTCAGATACCACGACGTGGCAAGCAGTGCCACGACGTGGCAAGTCTTCTAACACCTCCTGGCGTCCTCCAGACGTAACTTGCGATGACGCATGCAGTGACGACCAAGCCCACGATGTGGAAAAAGGTGTCACGACGTGGCAAGGGCAAATTTTGCCCTATAAATAGATTTGAAGGGCCAGCTGTTTAGGGTTGCTATTTTCTCTCCTCTCTCTCCCGTTTTACCTCGATTTACATGCAAGAAATATCCCGAAGCCCCGGTATCATCCCGAGACCCGAAAGGAGTCCCGAAGCCCGAAGATCCCGAGAAGAAAAGAGTTTCCGAGCCGAAGCTCTGCCCGCGAGGAGCCCGGTTTGTGTGAAGATCTTCCAGATCTACTGAAGAATACTGCTTCTACAAGTCGTAGTGCTGTCCGATCATCTTCTGATCAAGTGAGTGTGTAGTTACTTTCTTCTAACGCATAATTATGAAGTATTTTATACGAAATACTTGTTATGTGTATAATTTGTTGTTATATGTGTGAATGTATATTCACTTTCTTCAATCTCATAGATATGATTTATTCTCTATGAAATACGTGTTATGTGTATGTGTCTCATCTGTTGTTTGGAATATATATTGAATGAGAATGCTATACAGGTTTTAAACTATGTATAAAAATATATATTTTTATCTACTAATATGTTGGGCAGGACATGGGTAGATAGTTGATGTGTGATAAACAGATGAGAGGCCTCGATGTTGTTTTTGATTCAGTCATCTAGCGGAGTTTAGATGATGACCACAGACTTTTCTAGACAGTCCTGTGGAACGCTAGCAGGCTCGCCACCTGTAGGTGTTAATGAACTTGAGTGTTCATTCGTTGTACTCCATCCCCCTCATTGTTGCCTTATTTGACATATATTGTTGGGAAACCCCCGAAGCATGTGTTGTCGCCCCGATGAAATATTCTTAGACTAGGTCCCTTGTGTTAGTTATTTTAGGGACGTAAAGTGGGAATAACTGGAATGGGTAATTGGGTTATTGTTGGTTGATGAAAATTAATTTAATTATTTATTGTGGGTTGAAAACCCTATATGCTCACCAAGCTCTCAAGTCTGACCCACTCAGTTTATTTGTATTACAGGAAGTGGTGCAAGGGCATAAGATGGATGAATCATCAAGTTGTTTTGTTTACAAGTCTAAATATGTATATATTTGTTGAATGACTTGTAATGTTATCGTTTATGCTTTATGGTCTGTACCGGAACATGACATCCCAAGTTTTGATTATATAATGAAAATACATTTCTTTATGAAATGCTTTGGTAAATATTATTTTATCACGTTTTGTTTTTGGGAACAAATTCCGCAACTCTTTTAAATCAAAAGGATTTACTCTGAAATTATTCTAAAAGCATAAATGAAACCGGTATTTAATGGCCGTGATTTTGGGGATGTCATAGTTGGTATAAAAGCGTTAGTTTAAGCGAACTAGGAATTTGTAGGATTTCTAGACTTAAATTTAGAATGCTAAGTGAAGATTTTGAGGTGTGTGTCTGAAATGTTTTAGACATGAGCACTAGTTTATTTTAAGAAAATTGCCTAAAATGCCTTTATGTGCTAAATGTTATATGTTTGCCAAACATGATATTATTTGTTCGGGTCTATGTTTTGTTGCCGATCGGATCTGGAAACCTTATGTGTGTAGGATTCTAACCATACATCTATGAATTTAGAACTAGCATGTAAACATTTCGGAGTGATAAGGATGATTTGAATATCTATCGTGAATGAGGATCTAATTTCACCTTATTCGGTCTATAGATCAAGAATGGAAATAACAAGAAGCGGTGTTGGAAACGCAAACGAGAACAGGAATCAACCACATATAATTGAACAAGTAGCTGTTAAAGCTGCTGCACCAGAACAGATCACCACGGATGGAGTGCAAGCCATGATTCGGGCTATGTTAGCCGAGCAACGGGAAAAAATGCGACAGATGTTGCATGGAAATAGGGACGAACCTATCATACCCATTGTGGAACCCGAACTGATTCCCGAACAATCGGAGAAAGGGAACAATAGTCGCATTGTGAGTCAAGTTGGGATTCAAGAAGAATGAAGGAATGATCCTGAAAGGAGAAACAACCAGGATGGAAGGAATGATGGAATGGGATGCAAGTATAAGGATTTTCTTACTTGCAAACCATAAACCTTCACTGGAAAGGAGGATCCGATCGGAGTCGTGGATTGGATATCGGAAATGGAGCTAGCCTTCATGACGTGCGGTTGCATAGGCAAGTTGCAGACTACTTTCGCAGTACGTCAGTTCAGGGGTGGAGCTGTTCATTGGTGGAACACTCTGGGGAAAACCCTAAGCCCTAATAAGCCACTGCAGTTGACCTAGGCAGAGTTCTTGGTGCAGTTGAAGCGCAAGTTCTGTTCGGCCCAAAATCTATTGGAGTTGAAGAACAAGTTTCTGACATTGACAAAAGGCAGCATGTCAATCGACGATTACACAAACGCCTTCACCGATAAGATGGTGTTTGCCTTGCGTATCGTCCCAGACGAGCTGACAAAGGTGGACTGGTATGCGAAGGGACTCCCATGGGAGTACGAGGTGCCAGTACGTCAGGCACATACTCTAGAGGCAGCTATTTGGGCTGCCAAGTCTGTTGAGAACATAATTAAGGGGAGAACCACAAACAAGGTTGAGGTTGGTGAGAAGAGAAAGTTTGAGGGAACATCTGGTTCCGTTAAGAAAAGCAAATTTTCAAAATCTGATTCAAAAAAGTTTGGTGCTGGAAAAGGAGGAGAAGCGAAGTGGTGTGATAAGTGCAATAAGAAGCACTCGGGGAAATGTAATGAGGATGTGACCTGCTACAAGTGTGGGAAGACGGGACATTATGCCAACGAGTGTCCGTCCAACAAGAGAATGTGCTTTGGATGTAATCAAGAGGGGCACATTTTGAAAGACTGTCCAAAAAAGAAAGAGGCAGCAAAACCCAACATTCCACCAAAGCCGAAGGCGAGAGCCTTCCAGATGACACTTGAGGCTGCGAAAGATGAAGCCGATGTCGCTTCAGGTACCTTTCTCGTAAACGAATTACCTACTCAAATTTTGTTTAATTTTGGAGGCAACTACTCCTTTATTTCGCATTAGTTTGGTAGAAAACTAGCTTTGCCTGTTGATAGACTAGATAATGCTTTATTAGTCGAAGTTGCTAGTGGCAAGTTTGTACCTGTTAGCCATCGTATGAAAAACATCTTAATCGACCTTAATGGGAATATGTTTCATGAGGAATTATTACCTATCGAACTTAACGGTTTCGACATCGTGTTGGGAATGGATTGGCTTAACGCCAATGATGCCAAGATTTTATGCAAGAAGAAAATAGTGAAAGTGAACCCGCCAGGGAAAGAGTCATTTATGGTGTATGGGGATAAACGCATGGTGAATTCTGGAATCATTTTTCTAATAAAAGCCAAAAAGTGTTTGACCAAGGGGTGTACATCATATTTAGCATTCGTGATCGATGCTAAGAAGGAAAAGAAGGTGATGCAGAATATTCCCGTGGTGTGTGATTATCCGGAAGTATTTCCCGAAGATCTTCCTGGATTACCACCTGATAGACAAGTAGAGTTCAGAATAGACTTGTTACCAGGGACGACGCCAATAGCAAAAACACCTTATCGATTAGCGCTGACGGAGATGAAGGAGCTGATGATGCAACTTCTGGAGTTATTGGACAAAGGTTTCATTAGAACTAGTTCATCACCTTGGGGAGCTCCGGTGTTATTCGTGAAGAAGAAAGATGGAAGTATGAGAATGTGCATCAATTATAGAGAGCTGAACAAGGCAACAATAAAGAATAGATATCCGTTGCCGAGAATTGATGACCTGTTCGATCAACTTCAAGGCTCAAGTTATTTTTCAAAGATCAACCGAAGGTCAGGATATCATCAGCTGAAAGTGAAAGAGCATGATATAGAGAATACTGCATTCAGAACGCGATATGGACCCTATGAGTTCTTGGTTATGTCGTTTGGACTAACCAATGCTCCAGCATCATTCATGGATTTAATGAACAGCGTTTGTAATCCGTTTCTAGATAAATCTGTGATAGTGTTCATAGATGACATTCTGATTTACTCAAAAAGCCAAGAGGAGCATGACAGACACTTGCGAGAAGTGTTAGAAGTCTTGAAGAAGGAGAAGCTATATGCTAAGTTCTCCAAATGTGATTTTTGGATTCAAGAAGTCCAATTCTTGGGTCACGTGGTCAACCAAGAAGGGATAATGGTTGATACAGCAAAGATTGAAGTTGTAATGAAGTGGGAACAACCGAAAAGTCCCACGGAGATCCAAAGCTTTTTAGGATTAGCCGGATATTACCGAAGGTTTATCCAAGGCTTTTCTTCGATCGCTAGTCCATTAATAGCTTTGACCCACAAAGGAGCTACTTATGCTTGGAGTGATAAGCATAAAGAAGCATTCGAGAAGCTAAAGAAGAAACTATGCGAGGCACCGATACTTTCTCTGCCCGATGGAGTTGAAGACTTCGCTGTGTATAGCGATGCGTCAGGGGTTGGATTGGGTTGTGTTTTGACCCAAAGAGATAAGGTGATCGCATATGCGTCTCGACAGTTGAAGGAGCATGAAATGAACTACCCGACTCATGATTTGGAGTTGGCAGCGGTAGTTTTCGCCCTAAAAATATGGAGGCATTACCTCTATGGCACGAAGTGCAAACTTTTCACTGATCATAAGAGTCTCCAATATCTCTTTAGTCAGAAAGAATTGAATATGAGGCAACGACGCTGGCTAGAGTTACTTAAGGACTACGACTATGAGATACTTTACCACCCTGGTAAAGCTAATGTTTTTGCTGATGCTCTCAGTCGGAAAGTCAATCTTGAAAGGAAGAGGCCAAGAGCGTTGAGAATAGAAGTTGTCTCGACAACTGTGGAGAGTATAAAGAAAGCTCAAGAGGAAGCTTCTGAGAAGAATGACCAAAAGGAGGAATGTTTGGGCAAAACGTTGGTGTTCGGTATAAACAGTCATGGACTGAAGGTGTTCCAAGATCGAATTTGGATACCTAAGACAGGAGGAGTCAGAGATCTTCTGATGGAAGAAGCTCACAAGACCATGTACTCGATTCATCCTGGTAGCACTAAACTGTATAGGGACCTGAAACCCTACTATTGGTGGCCGACGATGAAGCTTGATGTTGCAAAGTATGTGGCCGAGTGTATGACTTGTGCTAGAGTCAAGACACAACATCAGAAACGATATGGGAGTTTAAAGCCTTTGCCTGTACCTATGGGTAAATGGGAAGACATTGCTATGGATTTTGTCACTAAACTGCCCAGAACAAAGAATGGTCACGACATGATTTGGGTGGTCGTTGATCGATTCACTAAGAGTGCGCATTTCATAGCAGCCAATGAGAAATGGTCTATGGAAAAGCTTGCGAATTCTTACGTGAAGGAAATTGTAAGGCTTCACGGTGTTTCGTTAACGATTGTATCAGATCATGATAGCCGTTTCACGTAAAGGTTTTGGAAAAGTCTACAAGAGGAAATGGGTACCAAGTTGTGTTTAAGTACAGCCTACCATCCGCAGACTGATGGTCAGAGAGAAAGAACAATACAAACACTTGAAGATATGCTGAGAGTATGTACCCTAGAATTCCTAGGTAACTGGGATGAACATTTACCTTTGGTAGAATTTTCCTACAATAATAGTTTCCACTCGAGCATAAAGATGGCACCTTATCAAGCTTTGTACGGACAGAAGTGTCATACGCCGTCTTGTTGGCTTGAGGCTGGGAAAAAGCAGTTTATGGGACCCGAGATGGTTCATCAAACCGCTGAAAAGTTGAAAATAATTAGGGAAAGAATGTTAGCCGCTCAGGATCGTCAAAAGAGCTACGTTGACAAAAAGCGAAGACCGATGACTTTTGAAGTTGGAGATTCGGTTTTGCTTAAAGTCTCGCCGTGGAAGGGACTTATAAGATTTGGTAAAATGGGAAAATTAAGTCCAAGGTTTATTGGACCGTTTAAAGTTATTCAAAGGGTTGGGAACCAAGCTTACAAGCTCGAACTACCAGAAGAACTAAATGGAATTCATAACACTTTCCATGTCTGTTATTTGAGGAAGTTCACGGGAGAAGTTCCCGACATAATTCCAATTTTTGAGTTAAGAATTGATGAGAACAAGAGGTTGATTGAAGAACTTGAAGCAATCGTTGACCGAAAGACTAAGAAGTTGCAACGCAAGATGGTCAAGTTAGTGCTTGTCTGATGGAAACACACAAATGGCCCGAATCTCACTTGGGAAACGGAGAGTGACATGATGAGTCGCTACCTGCAGTTGTTTGTTGATGTGTGATTTCGGGGACGGAATCATTCTAAGGTGGAGAGAATTGTAACGCCTGTGTTTCTGGGCTTGTCATTAATAGCAATGTATTAGTCTACGTTAACCTTTGTAACCCATTTTGAAATAATAAGAATGTATTATTTGAGTATTATATGTTTTGTGCTTAGTTGTGTGGCTTAAATGAATTAAGAATAAAAATAAGCGTCAAAATAAAATAGTAGATAAAGTCGATATCTTTGGATAGTGTTGTAGTAGTTGAAACAAGGTTTCCGGATATATAAAGAATTCCAAAATCCGATTTATAACGAGGAAGTTATGATATATCGAAGTTTCGCGACAGAACCGGCATGACGTCGAATGACGTAAAATAAGAATTTAAGATAGAGCAATATCTAGCCTTAGTAATCTAAACTAAAGCTGAAGAGTTCGTTAAACCGAGAGCGTGCATAAAAAGAACGCTCAAATCTGACTTCGTATGAGGAAGTTATGATTTTCTAAAGTTTCGACTTAGCAGTATGCAGTCTGAATACTCGATTTGAGATCGAGCGGTTTTTAGCCGAAACAATCTAAACGAGAATTGAAGATCTCGTTAATAGTAGTGAAACGATATAAAGATAGGCGAAAACGGACGTCGGATGAAGAAGTTATGAATTTATAACGGAGTTTTCCTGTCCCGGCCTACTGAAAATAATATATAAGTAATATATTTATAATATTATAAAAATAAATTCAAAATTAGCCAACGGAGTCTAAACGAGAGTTGTAGATCATAATCTCACCTACGCGTCGATATAAAGAACGTCAAAAACGGAGTTTGTATGCAAAAGTTATGAATTTCTGAAGTTCGGGGCGCGAAACCCCAAAACTGTCAGATACCACGACGTGGCAAGTCTTCTGACACCTCCTGGAGTCCCCCAGACGCAACTTGCAATGACACATGCAGTGACGACCACGCCCACGATGTGGAAAAAGGTGCCACGACGTGGCAAGGGCAAATTTTGCCCTATAAATAGATTTGAAGGGCCAGCTGTTTAGGGTTGCTATTTTCTCTCCTCTCTCTCCCGTTTTACCTCGATTTACATGCAAGAAATATCCCGAAGCCCCGGTATCATCCTGAGACCCGAAAGGAGTCCCGAAGCCCGAAGATCCCGAGAAGAAAAGAGTTTCCGAGCCGAAGCTCTGCCCGCGAGGAGCCCGGTTTGTGTGAAGATCTTCCAGATCTACCGAAGAATACTACTTCTACAAGTCGTAGTGTTGTCCGATCATCTTCTGATCAAGTGAGTGTGTAGTTACTTTCTTCTAACGCATAATTATGAAGTATTTTATACGAAATACTTGTTATGTGTATAATTTGTTGTTATATGTGTGAATGTATATTCACTTTCTTTAATCTCATAGATATGATTTATTCTCTATGAAATACTTGTTATGTGTATGTGTCTCATCTGTTGTTTGGAATATGTATTGAATGAGAATGCTATACAGGTTTTAAACTATGTATAAAAATATATATTTTTATCTACTAATATGTTGGGTAGGACATGGGTAGATAGTTGATGTGTGATAAACAGATGAGAGGCCTCGATGTTGTTTTTGATTCAGTCATCTAGCGGAGTTTAGATGATGACCACAGACTTTTCTAGACAGTCCTGTGGAACGCTAGCAGGCTCGCCACCTGTAGGTGTTAATGAACTTGAGTGTTCATTCGCTGTACTCCATCCCCCTCATGGTTACCTTATTTGACATATATTGTTGGGAAACCCCCGAAGCATGTGTTGTCGCCCCGATGAAATATTCTTAGACTAGGTCCCTTGTGTTAGTTATTTTAGGGACATAAAGTGAGAATAACGGGAATGGGTAATTGGGTTATTGTTGGTTGATGAAAAGTAATTTAATTATTTATTGTGAGTTGAAAACCCTATATGCTCACCAAGCTCTCAAGCCTGACCCACTCAGTTTATTTGTATTACAGGAAGTGGCGCAAGGGCATAAGATGGATGAATCATCAAGTTGTTTTGTTTACAAGTCTAAATATGTATATATTTGTTGAATGACTTGTAATGTTATCGTTTATGCTTTATGGTCTGTATCGGAACATGACATCCCGAGTTTTGATTATATAATGAAAATACATTTCTTTATGAAATGCTTTGGTAAATATTATTTTATCACGTTTTGTTTTTGGGAACAAATTCCGCAACTCTTTTAAATCAAAAGGATTTACTCTGAAATTATTCTAAAAGCATAAATGAATCTGGTCTTTACTGGCCGTGATTTTGGGGATGTCACACCTTTTGCGTTGGCATTTCTTTCATTATCCCGATTTACTATGGGTTAGGGTAGTGAAAGTTTTGTATGGTTTGGAGGGTCATGTTACTCCACTGATCCCGAGAAGCGTATGAAAAGGCCCTTGGAATGGTATCACTCGTATGTTATCTAATCTTCAGGATCACGACTTTGATTTTCAGTCCCTTTGTCCTATCCGGATTGGGGATGGAGCGTATACTTCGTTTTGGCATGATGTTTGGTTAGGAGATCTCCCTCTTGCTACTTCTTTTCACAGGTTGTTTTCTTTGAATAATCACCGTACAACTACAATTAGAGACCGGATAAATATTGGGTGGGATATGTGCCATTTCAGACGAATTCCTAGAGGTGGTATCGAGGAGACCCAATGGACTACCTTTTCCAGACTAATGCAGGATGTACGGCTTCAAACTGTTCCAGATATATTGGAATGGTCTCTTGATATCTTTGATATTTTTTCAGTTTCTTCAGCTCGTTCCTTTCTCGACAATGGGTTGATTACTTCGACAGATATGACTACGAGATCGAATAATTGGGTTCCTATTAAACTCAATATTCTTATATGGAGGGTGAAGCTTCAGAGCATTCCTACGAGGGAGAGACTTTCATCTAGCGGTATTCTGGTAGAGACGATCATGTGTCCTATATGTTCCTTTTCGGCGGAGACTATTCATCATCTTTTTGCTGGATGTTCTGATTTAATGGATATTTGGAGACGTATTGCTATATGGTGGGGTCTAAATCTCCTGAATTGGATTACTATTCATTCTCTTCTCTCTTGGTCCGATATAGTGACGTTGAGGGCTAGTCAACGTAAAATTTTTGATGCAGTGGTTATAACAACATTTTGGTGCATTTGGAATTTTAGAAATGCCATCATCTTCGGCACGATTATTCCTAAAAAAGCTTTGCTCTTTGATGTTGTAGTTGAAAAGGCTTTCTTTTGGATTTCAAATAGATGTAAAAAAGCTAAGTTATGATGGTCTATTTGGCTTCATAATCCCTCTTCTATTACCATGTAATTGTTTGTTCTAGCTTCTTGCTAGTTTAATAAAATCCGCTGTTCAAAAAAAAACGTTACCTATGAAAAAAAATAGTTATGGTTAAGTACTTATAGTTTTTATTATGTAATTTAAGATTCTATAAGTTAATTAAATTTATTTAACTTTAATTAATCTTATATTTAAAATGTATTTACTTAATAGATATTATTTGTATTCAAAATTAATGAATTTGAAATGATGGAGAGTGGTTATCACAATTCACACATTTATGAAGTGATCGAGATTGAAAATAATATGGCGGTGAGATATCTAGCTGATGTTGAGTGATTGAATATAAATTCATCAATTCAATTTTTATTTTTTATTAACAATTCAACCCGAATCAACTTTTTAAATGTAAAGCATTAATATTTAAAACTAAGGGTGTTTTGGCTTAGCTTTTGAAAAGCAAAAGATCTTTTAGAAAAAGATAGAAGCCAAAAGATGTTTGGCAAAACAATTTTAAAACCTATTTTTGGATTTTTGATAGAAGGAAAATCAACTTTTATTGCAATTTTTCCAAAAAGGACTTTTGACCCTTAAAAAACTAAGCCAAACACCCCCTAATTATATTATTTTTAGGGTAAATTATACGAATGGTCTATGTGGTTTGGAGTAATTTGTGTTGTTGGTCTCTAAGAAGTATTTTTTTAACTCCGAAGGTCTTTATCATTTGCTTTTATTGTGCCTTTGGTTCCTAACAGTCTTAAAAAATGGTAAATTACACCAATCGTCCCTTGTGCATATGCCAAAAAGCACGTTTAGTTCCTATTTTCAAAAATTAACTCGAATAGTTCCTATGTTTGTTTTTTCTTGCATGCTTAGTCCCTCTTCAGATAAAAACACCATTTTGCCCTTATTTATTTATTTTTTGATTTATTTATATTCATTTGCTATTTATTAATTATTCATTAATTTGTTTATTATAAAAAATAATTGTTCTTGCATTTAAAAAAGAAATGGGTCAGTACATTTGATAACTTATTTCCCCTCCCCTTCTTCTTCTTCAGACGACCCACATCGACAGACTCCACTGCTCCGAAAACTCCCTGACATCTTCGGTTGCAAACAGAGGAAATTGACTCCAAGATATCGCACAATTTCAATCTTTATTTTACTCTCGTGTCCTCTTTCCCCTCTTCTAGTCTCATACTTACATCTCCCCTTCTATATCTCTTGCATAGAAAACCACTAGTTTAGATATAGGTTTTCAAACAGAGGAAATCCGAGGTGGCACACAAGTGACGATGACGATGGTAACGCACAAGTGACGATTTGTAAACGATGGCGATGGTGGAGCTCGATTTAACATCCTAGGCGGTGGTTTAAAACCCTAGGTGGCGATTCAAACATATCCATATATTCTCCACAAATTTCATGGATCGATTGAGAACAAGTAACCTGATCGGGTGAATTAAACCACCATCACCAACAACAGTTTTGTTACTGCCATTCCTCCTTCTTCGCCAATCTTCTTCCTGACTCACTCTCTTTTTCTCAAGTTCTAAAACCATCTGAGTTACAAATTTCAGATTCGGAAGCCAGAAATGAAAGGTGGAATTTCGGGTGGTTGGATATGATGATAGGAGTAGGATCAACGAAAGGAAGATGATAGAAGGTTTGCTGGAGAGATTATCCATCAACGGTGACTTAAAGAGTTAAGAGTGATTTTAAGATTTTAGAAGAGGATGAAGAAGACAAATCTGGGAAGAATGGCGTGGGATTGGGTTTGGGTATTAAGTGGGTCCATATATTTTTATAATTAATAATAATAAAAAAACATTAAATTAATTGAAAAGGAAATATACAAAGGGCATTATGGTCATTTCAAATCTGACAGGGACTAAAATCGAAAGAAAACCGTATATCAGGGATGAAGCATGCAGGATTTAAACAATCGAGGGACGGTCCGAGTTAATTTTTGAAAATAGGGACTAAACATGCATTTTGGCATATGTACGAGGAACGATTGGCGTAATTTACCCCTTAAAAAAACTGTTTTGCCCTTACTTTTACTTTTTATATTTTAAATTCATTTTAATAGTTATTCCTTATTATTGAAAAACATAATTAGGTCACCTCCTCCTCCGATCCAACCCACCTCTCACTTCTCCCCCTGTTCACTCTCTTCTTCCGCTAATCCTCCACCCAACTACCATCTCATCCGTAGCAACATGAAAATCCAAATTATTTTGAACAACATAAATGTACTCATCGATCCTTCCTCTTATTTGGCAAGAACGCCTCTCTGTCCTACCTATAAACACATCGATCTTCATCTTACCAAGAGTTCATGAATGAAACCAGAAAAAGTAAGGAAATCAGAAATCAATGAACAATTTCAAACAATTCCGATAACCACAACCCAATCTTTACTCAAACCCAGAAAAACCAGAAATTGAAATTTTGATAAAATTGAAATTGATTTTACACAATCTGAGATAGTTCCTATAAATCACAACCCGATGGATGATTTAAACCATAAAAACTCTAACCTGCTTGAAAAAAAAATGGATTTTGGAATTGCATAAAAACAGAAAAACACCAACATCCTTCTCCTTCGGGAGTAGATTCCAATGGGAATGGGGGTTTCAGGGCTCATCAGAGGATAGAGAGGCGGAGAATACTCATAGGTCTTCATCGTGTTGAGAGTTTCAAGGTTCATCAGAGGTCCATGGTAAGTGCTTCAAATGTCATTTGGTTTCAAACAAGATAGAGAAAGGCGAAATAGAAAGACAGGTTACTCCTACGAGTGAAGAGGAGAAAGAGATGGAGGGTTTGCTCACTAGCCCTATGTGACGTTGATGTAGTCGTCGGAGACCTTGTATAGTTTTATTGGAATAGAGGCGTCAAAATTATGGTGGCTTATGAGCCGATAATGACGAGATTGTAACCGGTGGAAGGGGACAAGAATAGAGTAAGTTGCGACGGTACGATTTTCTTGTTCGGGGTGTGGTGGCCGGTGACGATACAAGTAACCAGTGATGCAAGTAACCGGTAATACAGACGGAATGGCGATAGTGGAAGACGATACGTGAAGAAGAAGGGGTTGGGGGAGAATGCCTAATGTTGCTTAGGGTTTTAGGATTCTTTTATTTTATTTTATTTTTCATTTTTGTAATATATTCTTAATAAAAAAGGTAAAAGAACAAATAATAAATAAATAAATAAATTATTAATGGTAAATCAGTTTTTTTAGAATGGACAGATACCACACATGCAACAATATTATAAATTATGAACGGTTCGAGTTAAAATAAAAATTATTAAGAATCATGCATGCATATTACTCTAAATCATAGGGATCGTCCATGTAATTTACCCTTATATTTAAGACTTTAAAGTATTTTCAAATGGTTGAACTCGACTACAAAAGAAAATATTATTATTTACTTTTCTATATATATATATATATATATATATATATATATATATATATATATATATATATATATATATATATATATATAATTTGGTTGGATATGGGTTCACAAATGGATTTTCAAGAGTTGGGATATTCAAAATAGATATATATATATATATATATATATATATATATATATATATATATATATATATATATATATATATATATATATATATATATATATATATATATATACTATCTTATAAAATAAATCTCACTATTTCTAAAAATAGATTGAATAAAATAATAATATTTTTTTAAGACGTCCAAATCATTAAACTAATTGTACAACTAATCACTAATAAAATAATATTAAAATTTAAACAAACTCCTATAAATCTTCTCTTCCAAGGTTTTGACCAGATCTTTTTTCATCCAAATAAATACTCAATACCCTATAATTTGGTCATTTCATGAATTTTCTTTATTTTTAATATGACATGTTTCCTAAAACAAACTAATGATTGAATTGAAAATAATTATTCTCCATCGAAAAGAAATTAATTGTCGAATATATATATATATATATCTATATATATATATATATATATATATATATATATATATATATATATATATATATATATATATATATATATATATATGGCCTACGATGCCGACCTAGCGGCTAAGGTGAAAAATACAACACCAATCAAAAGTTTAATCCATGACACGTTTGACATGTTAGTGCTCTATAATTAACCACTTACATGGGCCGTGTATGGTTTATCTTCTTATTATAATAAAACAATAGTTTTATTTATATTAGGCTTTATAATTAATGCATATTTTATTTTTCTTTTGTCATGTGTCACCCTATTATGTCTCCTAATTAATGCATGTCACTTGTCAACATATTGATTATCAATCTTAAATTTTAAATTTTAAATTTCCTATTCTAATCACATTAAATTAATAACATTAGAATAAAAACTAAAATAAAATTAATATAAATTATAAAATGATATAATTTTATATATTTATTTAAATCAATGATAATAATTTTATATAACTAAAAAAATCTCTTAATTAAAAATTTATTTAAAATAAGTGATTAAAAATTTTGAATTTTTTTACTATTAAAGTTTAATTAATTTTGTAACCGTAGTTCACATGAATTATAAACTAGTTGTTATATATATATATATATATATATATATATATATATATATATATATATATATATATATATATATATATATATATATATATATATATAGATCCGGTAAGAAATTTTTTTTGGTAGGAAGGTAAGAAGTTTTTTTTCAACATATTTTTTTGACGAACAAAAGAAATGAATCACTAGATGATTTATTTGTAAGATGATTCACAAGAAAAAATTCCCAAAAAAACATCTTTATGATTCATTTTTAAGTAAATTAAGAAAAAATTCACTTTTGTGATAATTTTAGTGAATAACAACAAAATCATTCTATAAATGAATCATCGAGATGTTTTTTTGAGATTTTTTTTTTTGTGAATCATCTTACAAATGAATCATCTAATGATTCATTTTGTTTGTTCGCAAAAAAAATATGTAGAAAAAAAATTTCTTACCTTCCTACCAAAAATTTCCTTCTTATTTGATCTTGACTCTCTCTCTCTCTCTCTCTCTCTCTATATATATATATATATATATATATATATATATATATATATATGTGTGTGTGTGTGTGTGTGTGTATGTATGTGTGTGTGTGTTTGCGCGCGCGTGCACACCTGAGAATCGATCATAAATGTCTTAAATTTAGAAAATCATAGGAAATAAAGGCATGGTAATTATAAGGTGGCATACATAATATAAAATGAAGATTCAAGGAGTCAAAGCAATTATTTACCATCATCACGTCTTGAGACGGATTTTATTGCACAACCTGTTCTTATTTGGCAGCCGCTAGACGACAATTCTTCTTTGATCTGTTAATGAATCTAACATGTAATTAGGATGGTTAAACTTTATCATACGGTATGTATATGTGGCCCAATGGCACTAAGTGTATAACTAATGAGAAATTAAATATTCTTCTACCTTGTGTTACTATTTTTCTTCCTATCTTTTTAAGATGACGACAAGTAAATAAATTTAACATCTCAATTAAATTTAATGACACTTGTCACCATCTCAAATAAATAGGAAGATAGTATGAATAAAAAATAATAGGATATTAAATTTCTCGTAAGAGAATGGTCCCTTAAGCAATAGGTCGAGGGTTCTCTTGGTTGATATATATATATATATATATATATATATATATATATATATATATATATATATATATATATATATATATATATAAATGAGTAAAATTAGAGAGTGTATGAGTTAGTTGTTTAAACAATGATGATTATACTTTGAACCATGGAAAATTTAAGATGAAACATAATATATCACCTTTTTAATGTAAGTCTGTGAGCCACCCCTAAGTGTATACCATTGAGGGCCATTGAAAATCTAACAAAAGATAGACGACAAATAAATTCCTTAAAAATGTTATCTATTGCATAATTAATGAACTACATGTATATTGTAGTTAAATTTTTTTCACTATGAATAAACATAAAAATGTGTACCTGAAATAGATGGTGGTTATGGAAATATGAGAGAGCAGAAAAAGCAGATAACCTCATAACTACGTGTGTAGGGCAGGACCACAAGGAAGAGCATATTGGAACCTGTGTTAGGCATTCATTTCATTCCTTCAACAAAGATTCATTGAGTAATTATTTGCAAAGTTATACATAGCAAGGATAGAATTTCAAAAGGTTTCTCACAAGATAAGCCTTTTGAAATAACTCTGAATATCCATGTGACTTGATGAAATCGCACAAAGTATCGTTGTGACTGATATCTTGGTTGTGTTGAAACTCTTCAAGGTACCTATATATGTCAGTTATAAAGTTAATTAAAAGTGAACCACTAGCCAGGTTCTCATATTAATCATTCGGTATTTCACTTATATACTCTACGATTATATACTCTATGTATGAAAATCAAAGCAATGGAAACCGTACTCATTACTTAAGAACTTGCAAGCACGAGGATCGGACTATAGACCTTGTTCTAACTCTAAGACAACAATAGTAATTAGCATGTCCAAGCTTATATTAAAAAAGTACGTTACTTAATTTTTATTGTTTGTTGTTGTAAAAGCATTTGCTACTACTTAGAAGAACAAGGTATTTCCTACAACATAATTAAGGGCTCTGTCATATAAAAGTCCTTAATCTTGTCAAATTTATTGTTTTCGTCGCCTTGACGTTTTCTTGTTCGCTAATGCCAACATTTTATCACTTTATATATTTATTTTTATTCTTTTTATTTTTGTCATTGATATATGTAATCGTAGGTTTCTAAGTTGGTATGAAATCAAATTTATAGAATAAAACACGTTAAGCTTATATATGTTTTATGTTTTTTTTAATATGTTTTTTATCATATCGTAAGTATTCATGCTTTAAAAAAAATTATTTATACAAGATTTTTTTTTAATTAAACATCATATAAATATATATTTTTAGGAGTATAAATATGTATTTTTATGTATAAATAGATTTTTATACTTCTGTATTTCAAAAAACATAAAAATACACATTTATACATCTATACTTCTAAAAACGTAAAAAAATATATATTTATTATTCTAAAGAGGTATAAATATATATTTATACATCTAAAAAATAAAATTTTACTTTTAAAAAGGTAACAATATATACGCATGCTTCTAAATATGCTTTTTTTATACGTCCTAGAAGTATAAATACATATATTTATATATTTTAGAAGCATAAATATGTATTTGTATATTCTTAGAAGTATAGATACATCTTCATAAACATCAATATGCATTTTTATGCTTTTGAAATATAATTATATTTTGGAAGTATATATATATATATATATATATATATATATATATATATATATATATATATATATATATATATATATATATATATATATATGTATATTATTTGAATGTTTTTAAACGTATAAAAGTATAAATATAATTTTTATGTTTTTAGAATGAAAACCATGTCTATTTATATAAACACGTTTTTTTATTGATATATACTTTTTTTAACGGCAAACTAACTAATTAATCTACTCCTAAATAACCACATATGTCTCTAACGAGACTTGAACTCATGACCTCTCATTTGAGAGAGCCACTCCTTACTGCTAGGCCTTTGAGCCTTTGGTATATACTTCTAGCTTGGTAAAAATATGTAGCAATACTACTAAAAAAAATACTAGTATTTCTAAAAAATATTACCCTTATGATTGATATATATATATATATATATATATATATATATATATATATATATATATATATATATATATATATATATATATATATATATATATATATATATATATATATATTTCGTTTTATGGTAACCTAAAACCTGTTATTACAAGTCACAAGGACAATGAATTTTCTTTTTGTCAAACTTTGGGTATTAATGAACAAAAAATCATCAGAGGGGAAAAAGAGAACATATTTGGCAAACATCGTTAAAAGCTCTACAATTAATCACATATACCTCAAAACATCATTTTTAAACTTGGTCAACTCCCATAACATCTTCAAGAAGTAAGGGTTTATCATGTTCCCCTTTTGTGCAAACATACTTGATAAACCATTTCGACTGCCCCATTCATAGCCATTGCCTTCGACTAAGCTAACGGAGAACGACTTATCAGAAATCTCCATATGAACTCCAAGTTTCGTAAAGAACTCCATCATATTTGGATATGTGACCTGCATATCGAAGAATCATTGGCATATATTACTATTCGGGTTGTTCACCATTTTTAGATATAACCAGATTGTCTAATTTGAAAATTTGTATTGAACTATATTGACTAACTATTTGGATATTTCAATTGATTTCAACTAAATTAGAATTATTATTTTGGATTTCGAAATCGTTTTGGTTATAATGAAAACCGAATGAACCAAAAAAATAATAACAATTAACTCTTATATATATATATATATATATATATATATATATATATATATATATATATATATATATATATATATAGAGAGAGAGAGAGAGAGAGAGAGAGAGAGAGAGAGCTGTTTTTTAAGTTACAGTAGAACCTACGCCTAATTGAAAAGGCTATATATATTATTAGAGTTGTAATTTTCCAAAATTTTGTTGATTTAGAGGGTGTTTGAGATTTTATCTAGAAACACCTTTTTAATTTATTGACTTCTTGAAAAGTCAATAAGTTAAAAAAAAATTGTTTGGATACTTAATAAAAACTTTTAAAACAACTTTTGAATAGGCTTTGAAAAAGAGTTTTGAAGAATTTATAATTTGTGACTTCTTAAAATGACTTATGACTTATGACTTAATAGAATAAAACAAGCAAGAGTCAATAAATTATCCAAACACTTTTTGACTTATTGACTTATTGACTTTTGTCATTAAATAGTTAATCCATTCACTTTTTTTAAAATCTCATATTATCACATTGATAAGTTAATAAATCATTTTAGATAAGTCTTTTTCAACTTAAAAATTAAATCCTAAACACCCTCTTAAACTAGGCAAATTAAAGATTGTTAATATTAAAGTTATATATTTATTATAACGTAGTTTTCATTCTTGAAAAATCAATTAAAAAACCGATCCAATGGAAATGTAATTCCTTGGGTTTGGAACATATTTTAGGTTATTATATACAATTAAAATCAATATTTTTTAAATCAAAATTAATTTGGTTTAACCATATAGGTTAGGGTTTAACCGTTCTATTCAAAAGAAAACTCTTAGTAATTATAGATTTATATCAACACTTCTTTGAAGATCACTCATGTAAAACTTAAAAGATGACAACAACTTAGATGAGAATGACCCATTTTGAAAAGTCTTAAATGTAAAACACAACCATTTAGATGGATCATATCCATGGATAAGTTATCTTATATCCATGGATAAGTTATCTTATGATTTTTTCAAAATTTATTATTTTATTAATTTTAACAAACATCTTAAATACATCTTTAATGTTTAACCTCTAATAGTGTTTTTCTTAAACCCACATTAACTAATTTATTGCCTATATAAAATGTTTATAAAATCTTTTTATTTAGTTAGTTATAATTTAAACATGTATTATATTTAAATCGTCACAAACAAAAAATATAAACAAAATATGCATGAGCTTTATATTATAAACATAAAATACTATATATATATATATATATATATATATATATATATATATATATATATATATATATATATATATATATATATATATATATATATATATATATATATATATATATATATATATATATATATATATATAGATTCAGATTCATTTGGGACCATTCTAATTTTTTGAAACCGTGAGTCCAAATCTAAAAATAATTTTAAAATGCAAAATAAATGGAAAAATCCAAAAATTCTTTTTTTAAATATTATTTTCGGAACTTGAATTAACTAAAAAAAATTCTGTTTTTTTTGAAAAATACGTGAAATATTCTAATTGAATATTACACTGACATATTCTAAAAAATAATTTTAAAATGCAGAATAAATGGAAAAATATAAAAATTCTTTTTCTAAAGATTTTTTTCGGAACTTGAATTAACTAAAAATAAATAAAAATAAATTCCATTTTTTTTGAAAAATACGTGAAATATTCTAATAAAATATTATAATGACATATTCTAAAAAATAATTTTAAAATGCAGAATAAATGGAAAAATCAAAAAATTCTTTTTTTTAAATATTATTTTCGGAACTTGAACTAAATAAAAAAAATAAAAAAAATATAAAAAAAT